>NC_072438.2:21810000-22157500 GCF_028878055.3 Symphalangus syndactylus | reverse complement strand
TTACCATGTGCCAGATGCTATTTTCAATGTTAGCCTTTTCATCCTCATATAAAGTATCTGAGATTCATGGATTAAAAAATGGTACCTCAGAGATGTTTTGTAACTTGGCCAAGATCACACAGCAAATAAATCACCAGCCATTCCAAGTGTGGTGATTCTGTGGAGCTCCAGCTTATGGTGCCAAGTGTCCAGTCTACCACCAAAATCAAACCTTGAGAAAGAGGTAGTGTTTTGAAGAGAAACTACATCTCTCTCCCTCCAAAGCCATTTCCTCTGTGTTCATTCTCTCTCTCTCTCTCTTCTCTGTCTGTGTTTCTGTTTCTCTCCTTCTCTATCTTCTCCTCTGAATGTCTTTTTCTCTAGGATCTGGATGGTATATCTGAAGTTTTTATCTTGCTCCCCCCTGTATCAGCAAAGAGATTGGCTTGAGCACTCTTTTTATCTTGGAATTCACACAGAGAAAAGATTTCTGAATATACACCAAAGCACACTTTCTGTCGTACCCTAAAAGCCACACACTGCTCTTCAGCTGTTTGATAAGTCAAATTAAGAAAGTCCTAAGAATTCCAAATATAGTTTAACTTGTATTATGTTGTACAAATAATCATGTTTTGGACATCAGACAACCTTTGCCAACCTTGCTTCCTTTGCCTGTGTTTTACTACAGCATAAAGCCCAGCCAACTACGTATTCTTCAGTTGATAAAGACTTATAGAAAAAAAAATGGTTATAAGTACAAGGATAACCGCATTGGATTTGCAGAGGAGTGATTTTTGGCTGAGAAATCTTTCACCTCCTAAAGCCAATGGAAGAGTAGCCTGAGAAAAGAGCTGAAGCCCTCATTCAATGTTTAATTTCCATCTTCAAACACAGATGTCAGCAGAGGATGGGGGTGGTCCCACACATAAATATGCCAACCAAAGAAGTTTCAATGCTGTCTTCCTTTTCTGTCTTACATGTCATGGAACTCTTATTTCTATGTATCCTCCAAACCTCGATCTCCCTATAGGAACTAAAACCCCATTATTCTTAAGTGATCTGGTTTGATGTCACCATAGCAGTAAAGTAATTACAATTCTCCATTGCAATATTCTTTCTGGACTAATAATGCTCCATTAGTACCTTTCAAAGCCAGAAGAAAATTTGATTTAGGAAAAAGAACAGTGGTAGCCAAAAGTGAAAAGAAGAATAAAATATGTCCCACTGGCTTTATATAATCCTTTGCTGACACATGATTTCTCATTGAGATAGTCCTGGACACCTTATTCACCGCTGGCAAGGAAGGAGGATTCCATCAAACTGGGGAAAAGGCTTGTTTCCTTTTGTGGACTCCGTCTGTCAGCAAACACACAGAAATGATCCTGAAAGCTGGTTTCCACTCTATAAAGAACTTAGAGGTGATGAAGAAAAGGGGCAAAATTAAATGCAATTTCAACAAATTGGGAGTTCACTACGATTTTACAATATAATATTAAATATCATAAAAATCATGGCTTCTTAAAATTGTTAAGCATTTGTGTTTAATAACATAGTGGTATAATAATTATATAAGACACAATTAATAATAATATAAGTATATAAGTATATCCTTGTACCCTCTTATAAGTGACACTAATTCTAAATTGTTTATGTGTATGTATTTGCATATATATTATACAAACTGCACTATGTAAATGTATGTATGTCTACATATGCATATGCATATATACACATGGACTAAATCTTTTCTTGCATTTTCACAAATTTTTACCATATCTTGCTCTTGCTTTATTTCTACTGTGCTTTTTCTTTAGCAGCTATTGCTGTGTTGGTCAGCAGGCTGGAAATAGAACAAAAAGAGAGAAGATTAATTTGTACTGTTAGGGGCTGAAGGAGAACGTATCTTGGAAAGTAGGAAGACATGATTAGAGAGAGAAGTGCTCCGACTACCTGAATTCTTAAAAAGAAGATTTCAGGAGATTCTGTCCTGCTCTAAATGCTTTAGATGTGAATGCAAGCCCACAGCAGTTATGAGTTAATATCACATTTTAATTATTTCTGGATATTGGACTGGTATATATGTCTTCTGATTGTTGCATCCTGCAGAGAGGAATTATTAAATGGCATTCCAGCTTTATGGGAATACTTATGTACTAATAAATATATGCATAAGTATGCCAACCCAGGTTGCAGACCCAATTTCAGAATGCTACCTATTAATGGTAGCAAATTAGTCATCTCTGTGCTAATGGTAGCATTTTTCTCAACGGGATTTATTTAAATAATATATTCATTGCCTTTGGAAATAATGCAGTAAATAACAATGTTATATATTATGAAATATTCTCATAACTTAATAATTTTAAGTGAGAACCACAGCTATGAGCTCAAAGCATAAATGCTTGTAACTGTCATTACTTTGTCATATAATGTTATGGGTAAGACTACAGGCTTTAGAAACAGACTGCCTGCCTTCAAATATTATTTTATCACTTACTAGTTGTATGACCTTGGATAGTGACTTAGTCTCCCTGCACCTCAGTTTTCTCATCTGTAAAATGAGGATAACTCTACTTACGTCTTAGTTTGGTTAGGAACATGCAAATGGTAATACATCTAAAGCATTTAGAACAGGGACAAGCATGTAGTAAGTGCAGAATAAATGGTAGCTATCTCTGCATTATATACTCTACAGGATGGTGTAATAATTGAAGAGAACATATTTTTAAAGTTTTTAGTACAGTGCCTGCCATAAAATGAATACTCAATCTGCAAAGTAGCTTTTCTGTTGCTTGTTAACAGGTTATCTAGACTAACAGAATGTGTAACAACTAAATGCCTCAAATTTATGCAACCCTTTATAAGTTATACTGACATTAACACTTATTGCCTTATTTTATTCCCTTAATGTATTATCATATGTACACTATTACCTCTGTTTTAAAGTTGACACTCAATATGTGTAAGTGACTTCCCTAAGGTTATATAACTACAAATGAGAAACAGAAGGGAGGTAAGTTCTCTGAGCATCCACTTATAGCAATGACTGCACTTGGTATCTAATCTTCATGATGCTATTTAATCTTCCAATGATTAAATTGGGATTCAATCAATCCCTTAACCAAGTTAGGGATTATTATCTGTGATGGTTAATGCTGAGTGTCAACTTGATTGGATTGAAAAATACAAAGTGTTGATTTGGGGTGTGTCTGTGAGGGTGTTGCCAAAGGAGATTAACATTTGAGTCAGGGGGCTGGGGAAGGCAGACTCACCCTTAATCTGGTGGGCACAATCTAATCAGCTGCCAGTGAATATAAAGCAGGCAAAAAACATGAAAGTTGAGATTGGCCTAGCCTCCCAGCCTACATCTTTCTCACGTGCTGGATGCTTCCTGCCCTCGAACATCAGACTCCAAGTTCTTCGGTTTTTAGACTCAGACTGGCTCTCCTTGCTCCTCAAGCTTGCAGACAGCCTATTGTGGGACCTTGTGATCATGTAAGTTAATACTTACATGATCCCTTTATATATATATGTTTATATATATAAACTCCCCTTTATATATATGTTTATATATATAAACTCCCCTTTATATATATGTTTATATATATAAACTCCCCTTTATATATATGTTTATATATATAAACTCCCCTTTATATATATGTTTATATATATAAACTCCCCTTTATATATATGTTTATATATATAAACTCCCCTTTATATATATGTTTATATATATAAACTCCCCTTTATATATATGTTTATATATATAAACTCCCCTTTATATATATGTTTATATATATAAACTCCCCTTTATATATATGTTTATATATATAAACTCCCCTTTATATATATGTTTATATATATAAACTCCCCTTTATATATATGTTTATATATATAAACTCCCCTTTATATATATGTTTATATATATAAACTCCCCTTTATATATATGTTTATATATATAAACTCCCCTTTATATATATGTTTATATATATAAACTCCCCTTTATATATATGTTTATATATATAAACTCCCCTTTATATATATGTTTATATATATAAACTCCCCTTTATATATATGTTTATATATATAAACTCCCCTTTATATATATGTTTATATATATAAACTCCCCTTTATATATATATTTATCCTATTAGCTCTGTCCCTCTAGAGAACCCTGACTGATACATTATCCATTGGGATACACACTACCCACAGCTACAGAAGTGCCAGAATCAGTCTTTGCACCTAAGTCTGTCTGTGGACTTGGTGTGTTAATTCTTTCTATTAAATCACATACAGTATTGCATTCATATGGACATTTTGTTTTTATGATTTTTTTACCTTAAAAATCAAGAATAGGATATGTTAGCTTTATGCCCCATGTATGTGAAATGAAAATGCCATCTGTAAGGTTTGAATTAACACATCTGCACAGCTCCCATTTCCTTCTCCTGCCCTGAATTCATCAGAGTTTTACTAAGAAAATTAAAATTCAAAAAAAGAGCACGCAAGAAAAGAAAAGGCAGCAGCTATGAAGGCTGCCGGGGCTGTATATATGCATCAGGCCCGTCTCTGGTCTCTGGGGTCCCGATCAGCAATGCTGGTCCTTTTATCTCTCAGTGCTTTAAGCTACTGTGATCTGTTCAGCCTTCTGTGGCTACATATGTCTCCAAGCAGAGTGATCACTTCTAACAGCATGAACTCTGCATTTTCGTCCCCCCTGCCTTTTGAATCACTCTAAATTAAGCTGTGGTTATGTGCATGGGCAGGAGGAACAAGACTGCTGGGGTCCAATAGAACTAGCTGAAGTTTACGATGGTTTAAAACCTCCCCAACAAAAAAGAAAAGAGAAAATTGAACTTCCTCTGTTTAAAAAAATAACATAAATAGTTCTGCTTTTTGCACAGAAGCTCTTGTGCCAGGAGATTAGAGCTTGTAAGAGATAAGTAAAATTGTTTGTTCAAATGCCACCCTGTTGGATTCACTGCAGATGAATGAAGGGATGTGAAATTCTCAATGAGAAAAGGGACTCAGCTTGGCTATTGTTCTTAAGATCTGAAAGTAGGGGATAATGTAGGGAATGAGATCTAGGAGAGAAAAGAAAAAGCAAAGGAATGAGATGAAATTATCTAGCATAATTGCTAAGTTGTCCCCAGGGAAAGATGAGCCTCACTGGGCACCAGTTTTCATGACATATGCTGGCACCTAGCTCTGTACAAGGGGAACTCTGTGACCTTGTGGGAGCTCTTCTCACCTGTGAGTAGTGGTCATGATCATGCAGCAGGTAGGCAGCAGAGGCTAGTTTGGAATCCCTATGTCCTGATCTGTGCGTTAGCTCAGATAGACAGCTTCCCAGGATAGTTGGGGGATGTCTCTGATTCCTGAGTCAGGTGATGGCGCTGCTCTGAGTTCTGCTGCTGGTGAGCTGGCTCATTTTGTACCAGTCACTTTCCTCACTCCCCCACCAAAAAGAGTAGATGATTTAACTGATTATTCTTCAGCAACTCCTGTAGGCAAAAACATTCTTCTGGGCATGCCAAGAGAGATGAGGGACAATGTGACCATAACATGGAGTCCTTTTCAAGCAGCTTATGGAACATGGGAGTAGAACTTGCTCAAATAGTATTAAGGGACAAAGAAGAGTAATGCAGAAAGTTGCTGAGTGATAGAAGGTCTATATGGCCATTACAAATAGGTACAATTGCAGTCAGGATACTACCTCTTAGATTCCAATGCAGGTGCATGCTAAAGGGTCTTAATGGGGTCTGAGATTGGCCTTCTCTTTTTTCTTCCTGCCTCCAGTTCCTTGCAGCATCACCATGCCAGTCCCCTGCCCTCCCCCTAACTCATACAATCTATACCCCAGACACCTCTACTAACATTATCCTAATGCAAATCTGCGTTTCCTTCCCTGTTTAAAACCCTTCAGTCATTTCAATCATTTCCCTTTAAAATAACTTGCAAATGTTTTTAACAGGATAAGCAAGAACTTTCATGGTTAGATCCAATCTTCTCTTCCACTTTGCCTTTTCCCTGCCAGCTTCTCCTCTATAAAATTAATTGAAGTTCCCCAGATGGACTGTACATTCTCTCCACTCCAGACCTTTGCACATGCAGAAGGTCCTCTTCCTCTTTTTCTTTGCCTGGTACATACTATTCTTCTGTTAGGTCTCAGTCAAAATGCTGTATTTTCTAAAACAGTCTTGCTTTGCTCTGGTTGCATACTGGCATCCTAAACTTGTATCACCTTAGAGGGAATTAAGAAAATACCACGGCTGCTCTAACCACTGGTCTATTGAATTATAATACCTTGGGATGAAAAGAGATAGAGTCTGAGCATCAATGTTTTAGAAAGCTCCTTGGGTGATTTTACTCTGCAGCTAGGTTTGAGAGCTCTTGTATAGATAACCTTACTGTCCCTCTTCTCAATTCTGCAAAAAGCACTCTGTCTTCTACAGCAGGAGCTGTAAACTCTGTAAAGAGCTATGTGGGTCATACCCCATCACAACTACTCAACTCTGTCATTGCAGCTTGAAAGCAACCATAGACAATATGTAAACAAATGAGCATTGCTGTGTTCCAGTGAAATTTTACTTACAAAAACAGGCTGCATGACAGATTTAGTTTTCAGGTAGAAGCTTGCCAACCTCTGCTTTAAAGAATACACTGTAGTCCATAACACACTAGATTGCAATTGTCTGTATGCACATGAATCATGAACACATGAATATTCACCCAACAAGCATTCATGAATACATGAATATAAGGGTGGAAGATTGCACAATACTTAAATCCTGTTACAAGGCTGGATTCTTATGAGAAAGGCATCTGAGTCCTGGTTGTGAGGCTGGGTAAAGGGGAGAGAAGTCATTTTAAAACCCTATTCTACAGTATAATAGAGGTTGATTTTCTAAAGTCTTTCCCAGTTCTGATATTCTATGGTATGTGAATCGTCCCCTAGGAAAATACTAATGGGAAATACTTCTTTAGACAAAGAAAATAATTCCCTCTCAGTGTCCTTTCCTTCATTCTCTTAAGACTCACCCAGAGCAATGCTTGAAGGCAGCCAAAAAATCGTGCAAAGGATCCTAACCCTGTTCAAGACTTTCAAAAGCATTATATTATTTACATATACCACCCCATCTCCCTGTGCCATGGATCTTAGATTCAGACAGCTGATTAATCTCTCCTAAACTGTGCCTTAGATCTCACGTCCCAAAACTCTTCCACACTTAGCTGTTTCCTCAGGCTAAAGTCTAAAAGCATTATATTAGCCTCAGAGATCTTCCATACTCTCTTGATTCCTTCTTTTATTTTGAGATTCTCAAAATGCTGCCTCCACTTCAAGTCAAACAGAATCTAAGGTGAATGTTGGAACTTGTCTTAGCAATGATGGAAAGATAGCTCACTCTGTCTTTCTCTCTCTCTCTTTCTCTGTCACACACACACACACACACACGCACACACACGCGCGTGCACACACACACACCCATCTACCTTAGAGATAACCAAATATTTCCCCTGTGCTTATCCATGTGATCTTGAACACATTATTTAACCTCTCTGGGTTTTAGGTTGCAAAGCCTCAACATTACCTGAGTCAAAAAGCTGTCACAGGGATTAAGAGATGAGCATGTTGACCATTTAACACTCTATCTGGCATATAGACAGTAGCTATTACCACTAATATATTATTATTTTCATATTCTATGACCCTCTCCAAAAGCCTGTGAAATAATGAAAGCAGAGGCAATTTTCCCTTCCTTGTAGGTGAGAAAACCAAAGCCCAAAGAAGTTACGATATTTACCCAAGATCGCACAGCATTAAGCCATAATTAGACCTAAGCATTCTCATTCCTAGGGCTTTTCCCATCATACATTGTTCCTTTTGAGACTTTACCTATTTTGGAAATATTATCATAGACAAAATTGCACTCTTACTAACAGGAAGCTAGATTTTTTTTTTTTTTCATGTAACTACAAGGTACAGGGGCTGAACATCAAGGAGCCACCAGATCTGCCATTAGCAAGATGCTTGCATTGGGCCCTAAGTTTCCTCAATTATAAGTAGAGGAGATTGGAAAATTACGTGTAACGTACTATCTGGCTCTAGCATTTCATAAGTTCACTGGTTTTCCAGGCTCTGGATTCTTAATTATTCATGGTAATGGAGAGAAGAAGTGGGAGGGTAATTGAAATTCACAGATAATCCCTCAAATTGTCTCTGAATTGTTGCCCACCAGGCCTTCATCCTTTCATTTCAGTTACTGACAAGCAGACGTAATTGACTGATTTGAGCTTGATCCTCCTTCTGATCTTACTCATTCTCTGGAGGAAATGACTAATGAGCAGAAAAATTGCCAAATGGGGGAGGGAGACAGCAAGGCAAAGGCGTCAATGATCTGTAAGTTGGTTATTTGCTTCCTGAGTTACTGAAGATGTCTCTGCAGTTGTGCCTCATGCTCTTGAAAGATGTGTTCCTGAAGGACTCTTTGCAAGCCAAATATTTATAGATTAAATTGTATATTTCTATTCAGTACAACAAAACAAAACCAACCAACAAAATATCTTGTGCTGAAACTTTACCTCTTCCCTCCAGTCTTTCTGTTGCTTTATGGAATCACAGAGCACCAATTTCCTCTTCTGTGAAATGGAAGTGATGCTGTTATGTGTCATCTCAGAGAAAAGTAGCAGAGAGAAATTAAGTGTACACAGCCAGGAGCACTCATAATGGTTCAAAGTCCCATGCCTTCCATTTGAATGGTGCAGATTGCAATTTATATATTTTTGGGAAAGAAATATTTTAAAATGTGGATTTATAAAAAAGGAAAACCTCTGAGTGTTAATGTTGAGTATATTTTAGAGAAAGAATAAAATATTAATTAGTAGACAGACAGAAGATGATAAAGTAGAAAGAACACAAAATATTTCCAGATCATAGTTTCCACAATATACAATGAGTGTAATGTCAGGTAGGAAGCTACAGTTTGCTAGCTATTATTAGTTAGAACCTGTTTGCTAAGCTAGTTATAAAGCTATTGTTGTACGTGCAACAGGTGAAGTGACATAGCATATAATTTAAGGTAGTAGAACTACCTCCAAATCCAAGCTTTAGCCTTTGGTAGCTGTGTGAGCTTGGGAAAGTTACTTAATGTCCCTATATCTCAGTTTCCTTATTTGTAAAATAGAGATAATAAAATTAACTACTTCACAGCCTATTTCGTGAGGAATTAAACCAGTTAATATACTTAAAGCCCTTAGAACGAGGTCTCCATGTAGTATGTATTACATATTATTATTCATGAGATTATTTATATTTAAATGTATATCACATATGCTTATCTTATTTCTATACATTGATATCTCTTAAACTTCAAATATTGCTGGGAAGTAGAAATCATTATTATTTTCTATTTTGAGAGCAGAATTGGGTCTCCAATTCAGGTCTTTCTGATGGTAAATATTCATGCTTATTTTAGAGTGCATCTATGTTTTCACACAGGCCAAGTTCGAAGTCTTAAGTAACTCAGCCTAGCATGGGCCTCCAGCTCTCTGCTTGTGAGTCTTGCCTCAGCTTCTGTCTGAGTCCTGGCAATCACAGGCTTAATAAATGTTGATATGATTATTGCCAGGCTTAAGAAGTGTTTGAAAACCAGTTCCCCATACTTACTTGAAACTCACACATTTGATTGCTTTTTAAAGAAATAAACAAACAAATATTTAGACAACTGACTATGGCTGATATATTATTCAACAGGAAAGAAAACTCATCTGGTATGGAAGGAGGGATTAATTCATTTTCTTCCACTTTTATTATATGTTCACGGGGTACATGTGCAGGTTTGCTACAAAGGTAGATTGCACGATGCTGAGGTTTAGGGTGCGAATGAATCTGTCTTCCAGTTAGTGAGCATGGTATAATAAAGGTAGTTTTTCAGGCCTTGTCTCCCTCCTTCCCTCTTTCCTCTTGTATTTCCCAGGGTCTATTGTTCTCGTCTTTATTTTTTTTCTTTTGAGAAAAGATCTCGCCCTGCTGCCCAGGCTGAAGTGCAGTGGCAGAAACATGGCTCACTGCAGCCTTGATCTCCTGGGTTCAAAGGATCCTCCTGCTTCAGCCTCCTGAGTAGCTGGGACTACAGGCATGCACTACTATGGCTGGCTAATTTTTTAATTTTTTTATAGAGATGGCGTCTCACTATGTCACCCAGGCTAGTCTCAAACTTATGGGCTCAAGTGATCCTCCTAACTTGGCCTGCCAAAATGTTGGAATTACAGGCATAAGCCATTGCATCCAACCTATTTTCATCTTTATGCCCATGTATACTCAATGTTTAGCTCCAACTTATAAGTGATAACAGGTGGTATTTGGTTTTCTGTTTCTGCATTAGTTCATTTAGGATAATGCCTTCCAGCTGCATCCATGTTGCTGCCAAGGACACGATTTTGTTCTTTTTTATGGCTGTGTAGTACTCCATGGTAGATATGTACCACATTTGCTTCATTTAATCCACTATTGATGGGCACCTTGGTTGATTCCATGTCTTTGCTATTTTGAATAGCACTACAGTGAACATATGAGCGCATGTGCCTTTTTGGTATAATTACTTATTTTCTTTGGATATATACCCAGAAATGGGATTGCTGGTTTCAACTCTTAGTTCTTTTGAGATATCTCCAAACTGCTCTTCACAGTGGCTAGTCTATTTACATTCCCACCCACAGTGGATAAGCATTCCTTTTTCTCTGCAACCTCACTGGTATCTGCTGTTTTAAGACTTTTTAACAAAGGCCATTATGACTGGTGTAAGATGGTATCTTATTGTGGTTTTGATTTGCATTTCTCTGATGATCAGTGATGATGAGCATTTTTTCACATGTTTACTGGCCACTTGTATGTCTTCTTTTGGGAACTGTCTGTTCGTGTCTTTTGATCATTTTTTAATGGCATTGTTTGTTGATTTGTTCAAGTTTCTTATACCTGCCAGATATTAGGCCTTTGTCGAATGCATACTTTACAAATATATTCTTTCATTCTGTAGACTGTCTGTATACTCCTTTCATAATTTCTCTTGCTGTGCAGAAACTATTCAGTTTAATTCTATTCCACTTATCAATTTTTATTTTTGCTGCAATTGCTTTTGAAGACTTAGCCATAAATTCTTTTAAAAAGGAACCTCCTTTCAGGTTCACAGGAAGCTTCTACTCTCTGATGTAACTAGTTCAGAGTCTAGCCAGTAATGTTTAGGATGGCCTGTTTCTTTACATTTTCACCAATTCTGGCTTACAACATTAGCAATGGCAATAGCCATGGGCTAAGTAGCTTCTCTTTGTGACTAAAAGAGAGGTTGACTAGATCTTTTATGTTTATTATGATAATTGCTTTTCATTTTCTGAAAACTGCCTTTAAAAAAATTGTACCCATATTTCTATTAGACTACATATGTACTTACCGTTAGTCTCCTGGTGCTATTGACAGGGTAAGAATATCAACCTTTTGTCTTTCATATATACATTCTTTTGAGCCTATTTTGGTAGCTTTAGTCTTTTTAAATGCCTAAATTCACATAGTCAAATTTGTTTTTGAGGAATTCTAAATTTCTTTTATTGATTAAGATGTGTTCTCTCACTCAAAGATTTATTAATATTTTCTAAACATCTCTTCTACTATTTCAGGTTTTTGATATTTAAACATTAACCCATTTGGAATTTTTAAATATATTCTTTATTTTGTTTCTTTGCATCATGCTTGCGCTGTTTGTAAATAAAATAGCCTCTTTCTATGGAATTGAAATGCTACTTTTACCATATATAAAACATGAAGTTGCATTGATTTCCTTGTCTTGTATTCCCTTCCTTTGATTCATCTTGTTATTCATAGATAATATCAACATAGTTTTGGTTACCTGGCTTTATAGAAACTTCTAATATCTCAGAAAGGGTAAAATATTCCCCCTTCACTAATTTATTTTGCTCTTGTAATTTTTGAAATTTGTTTGTTATTCAAGAATATTCATTGCTATATTAATTTTAAAATTGCTGTATTCAAGTTAAAATAGCATTCCAACTAAAATTGTATAGGCTCATTATTTTTTGAAATATTGACATCTTTATGATACTCATTATTCTTATGCAGGAAAATTGTTTCTATTCTTTAGTTCTGGCCTTATTTTATGTCCAACAAAAATATTTTGGTTATTTTTATGTATGTTTTGTTTTTCTGTTTTTAAATTGCTTATTAGCTATTTATAGGTTGTGTCTATTTGATTTTTTTAAGAAAATCTTTTCTAACTAGATATTGTTAGTATAAGAAAAATAAACATTTATTTTGTATATTTTCATTGCATTTAGGAACCTTATCAACTTACTATATTAATTCTAGTACTTAATTTTGTTTTCCTAGAGCTTTTCTTCCTTTCTTCCCTCCTTCATTTCTTCTTCAGTTTCTTTCTAAAGTCTTAAATCATCCACTTCTTGAATAAAGATTATTTTATTTTATAATCTTTACACTTATATCCCTTAGCTACTCTTTTTGAATTAGCAAAAGCCTCCCAAAACAATGTAATATCTAACATCTCCACCTTATGCTTAATTTCAATAAAAGTAATTTTGGGCATATCCACATTGAATTTGCTGTTTGCTATTGGAAAGTAGCCTTTTTTGTGTTGAATGATTTTCTTCAATTTTTATTTTATGTAGAGATTTAGTACAAATGAGTCTGCCTTACTGATAGAGTCATGTCATTTGTTTTATTAAACTTGTTTTCTCATAATAATTTTTTTGCAATTCCTATCAAAATGCCACCATCATTCTTCACAGAACTAGAAAAAAATTGCTAAAATTCATACGGAACCAAAAAAGAGCCTGGATGGCCAAAGTAAAACTAAGCAAAAAGAACAAATCTGGAGGCATCACGTTACCCAACTTCAAACTATTCTATAAGACTATAGTCACTAAAACAGCACGGTACTTGTCTAAAAATAGGCATGTAGACCAATGGAACAGAACAGAGAACCATAAATAAAATTAAATACTTACAGCCACCTGATCTTTGATAAAGCAAGCAAAAACATATAGTGTGGAAAGGACACCCTATTTAACAAATGGTGCTGGGATAATTGGCTAACCCACATGTAGAAGAATGAAACGGGATCCTCTTTTCTCAGCTTATACAAAAATCACCTCAAGATGGATAAAAGACTTAAATCTAAGATCTGAGACTTTAAAAATTCTAGAAGATCACATTAGAAAAATCATTCTAGACATCAGTTTAGGCAAAGACTTCATGACTAAGAACCCAAAAGCAATTGCAACAAAAACAAAGATAAATAGATGGGACTTAATTGAACTAAAAAGCTTCCGCACAGAAAAAAATCAGCAGAGTAAACAGACAACCCACAGCGTGAAAGAAAATCTTCGCAAACTATGCATCTGACAAAGGACTAATATCCAGAACACACTAGAAACTCAAATCTGCAAGAAAAAAAAAATCCATTAAAAAGTGGGCTAAGGACATGAAAAGACAATTCTCAAAAGAAGATATACAAATGGCCAATAAACATGAAAAAATGCTCAACATCACTAATAATCAGGAAAATGAAAATCAAAACCACAATGCGATACCACCTTACTCCTGCAAGAATGGCCATAATCAAAAAATCAAAAAATAATAGATATTGGCATGGATGCAGTAAAAAGGGAACACTTTTACACTGTTAGTGGGAATGTAAACTAGGACAACTACTATGGAAAACAGTATGGGTATTCCTTAAAAACTAAAAGTAGATTCACCATTTGATCCAGCAATCTTATTCCTGGGTATCTATCTAAGGGAAAAGAAGTCATTGTATGAAAAAGATATTTGAATACGTACATTTATAGCAGCACAATTTGCAATTGCAAAAGCATGGAACTAGTCCAAATGCCTATCAATCAACAAGTGGACAAAGAAAATGTGGTATACACACACACATGCACACACACACACACACACACACACGGAAATACTGCTTAACCATAAAAATGAAATAATGCCATTCACAGCCATTATTTGCAGCCATCTGGATGGAATTGGAGATCATTATTCTAAATTAAGTAACTCAGGAACAGAAAACCGGAAAACCAAACATAGCATGTTCTTACTTATAAGTGTGAGCTAAGGTATGAGGACACAAAGTCATAAGAATGATACAATGTACTTTGGGGACTTGGGGTGGTGGTGGGAGCATGAGAGAGAGGTGAGGGATAGAATACTACACACTGGGTACAGTGTACACTACTCGGGTGACAGGTACACCAAAATCTCAGAAATTATCACTGAAGAACTTATTCATGTAACCAAACACCACCTGTTCCCTAAAAATCTATTGAAAAAATTTTTAAAAACTATGTGTACAAACAACAAAGGTATTCTATATGGGTCACTAGGTTACACTACTTCAATAACATTCACTTCTCATGAATGTATCAGCAACAGGTGCTTTCTAGAAAAAATAATAATAAATCTGTTTTTAAAGTAAAAAAAATATTAGCATGTGTTTCATGATGCTCAATTCTTATGGAATTTTGGTAATGGTGTATCATACTTTTGATGCATTTTAGAGATTCCATTTGAAATTTTTAAAAGTTTTAACATCTGTATTTATCTCTATAATCAATATGTGTTTATATATTTTGTATTATGTTTATAAAGTTTTGATATAAAGTGTATGTTCCTAAAATGAGTCAGAAAGCTACTTTATACCATTTAGAACATTTGAAAAAAATTGGGAATATCTTCTATTTAAGGATTAGACAGAAAGACAACAAGGGATTACAGCTTGTTTTATTTTTATTGGAATACTTCTATCCAAGCTCTTCATATTAGTTATTTTTTAAAAATACATATTGGTAGTTTACATTTTGCTAGAAAACATCAACTTACTCTGCAAAGTTAGATACATTCCCATGGAATTGCAAATCTGTTCATATATGCTATCTCATTTCTAATAGTCAGTTTTTTAAAAAATTCTTAATCGTACTTATTCATGACACTAGTGATTTGTATGCTTTGTCAGCTTTCTCTCTCTCTCTCCCCTTCTTCTGGGTACTTTGTGATTCTTTTCCTAATTTCTTTTTAAAAAGAAGTTTACTCCCCCTCCATATCTTATTAAAATGTATTATATAAAATGATCTATTCATAAAGTAATTATAGAATTGTATGAAACTGTTATAAATAAACATCACAATATATTTTACATACAGCTAATTGGAGAAGAAAGAGATCAATGGGAGCAGGAATATGTGAGGAAGTCAGTCATAAGTGATGTGGCTTAAGAGTTGAAAAAGAGAAAGAGAAGAAGTAACATTCCCAAAAGTATGTGAGCTAATAGGTACTTAAAAGGGGAGAGTCCCCAGTTAGTTCATCATGGCATCAGCATTTACATTAAAGGGAATTTAGCTCTTACCTGAAATAAAGGTTTCTTGGGAACTAATTAAAACGAAAGGGTTGTTTTTGTGTTCTGGCCCTGACCTTCATTAAACCTTCACTTAGTTTACTGGATCCAAGCAAATCCAGGCTCAGAAACAATGAAAATACAAAAAATGCCTGCTAGGTGCAAGGTCATAAATACTGCTCACTATTTTGACAATAACTCTAGCATTAAACCCACAAAGATGGTGGCAATGTGCTGCAGCTCTGCTTCAGGCGGACAAAGACCATATGCCAAATTAGTAGGCCAAAAATTCAATGCAACAGAAGTTTTCAGAGTAAATGTTTCTATTTGAGATAAAAGAAAGGAAAAGGAAGAAGCAATTTCCTTCAGTTGTTTCTTTTAAAAAAGAATAGCATGTGAAGAGAATATAAAAGTAAGAACACTTAGTGTTTTAAAGACATAGGTTTGTTTTATACAAGGAACCAGTGGACTTTGAATGTTCACAAAATAACAAAACAACTACCTCTGACTTCAGTCTTCATTTCTAAGACATGTTGCCTCAAATTATAGGATAAATGGTTTTCATTCAGGGCAGAAAACCCCAAGGAAGCATTTCTGTCTTTAAAGAGCTTTTTTGCCTTCATTCAGAGGGAAAAGGAAAATGCAAAATGAAAGGAACCTTGTATGTCACGTCAGCAGATATGTGATATTTCCAATTTTCTTTTCATGACCTCGCAGAAAAACGTAGTCTCAAAAGTGCTGTTCAGTTGGAAAAAGAAATTGCCCAACAATTATAGATTAATTCAATATAAGGTGTGTGTTTTCTGGAAAATGCAGAAACAACAACAAAATATTCCACACTTTGCTACCATTTTAGTGAGTCATAAAAAATTTCTTGAAGGCCTAGTGCTTTGTAATAAAAAGTAATTTTTGCTAATATATTCCCTAGATATAACGCATTGTGTTATATTGGATTGCATACATTAGACCCAGCTGCTCTCCTGTTGAAACTTTTATAATTCCAGAGACTTCCTGCAAGTTTTATGTATGTGAAAGCATTTGCTCATTACAAATTACGGGTCATTACAAACAAGTTTTTTGTTGCTGTTGTTTTCTTCAGGAAGGGTAGTGTAAAAGAACTGCTATTGGAATGCAAAAGGAAAAATACAAGGAAAAAGAGCAGTCGAAATTTTTGACTACTTTATTCGTAAGATATGTAAATGAGAAAATCAAGAAGATTGAATTTTTCTGCCATAGCAATGTTTATTAATGTTCACAGTAATTTATTGAGGCACAATTTATTTGCAATAAAATGCATAATCATAATTGTTCATCTTAACACTGCTTGCCAAATGCTTACGCCAGCATATCCACCGCTTTGTCAACATACAAAACATTGTACTCACGTTGTACTCCAGAAATTTCTTGCCTTCTTTTTTCAACCTAATTCTCCTAAAAGAGAATCATTATTTTAACTTCCATTCTCATTGATTAGCTTTGCTTGTTCTCGCATTTTGTGTAAATGGCATGATACAATAGGTATTTTTTTTTTTCTGCATCTGTCTTCTTTCACTCAGCATGTTTTTAAGATTCATCCGTGGTATTGCATGTATTAGTAGTTTGTTCTCTGTTATTGGTATTATATTGTATGAATATTCTACAGTGTGTTTCTCCATTCCCCTGTTGATGGGCATTTGAATTGTTTCCAGTTTTTAGTGATAATGAATAGCATGCTTTGCATAATTTTATACAAACATTTTTGTGTATATATTTAATTATTTCTCTTGGCTAGAGCCAAGAGGGTCAGAAATTAACTTTCTGGGTCATATGATTTGAGGTTTTTAAAATTTTTTATTATTACTTTTTTGAGACAAAGTCTTACTCAGTCTGTCACCCAGGCTGGAGTGAAGTGGAACGACCTCAGCTCACTTCAAACTCCGCCTCCCGGGTTCAAGCAATTCTCCTGCCTAAGCCTCCTGAGTAGCTGGGATTACAGGTGTGCACCACCACGCCCAGCTAATTTTTTGTATTTTTAGTAGAGACGGGATCTCACCATGTTGGCCAACCTGGTCTCGAACTCCTGCCCTCAGGTGATCTGCCTACCTTGGCCAGCAAAGTGCTGGGATTACAAGTGTGAACCCCTGTGCCTGGGACTAATTTTTAAAAAATAGTTTTTGGGGCCGGGCGCGGTGGCTCACACCTGTAATTCCAGCACTTTGGGAGGCCGAGGCGGGCGGATCATGAGGTCAGGAGATCGAGACCATCCTGGCTAACACAGTGAAACCCCGTCTCTACTAAAAATGCAAAAAATTAGCCGGGCGCAGTGGTGGGCGCCTGTAATCCCAGCTACTCGGGAGGCTGAGGCAGGAGAATGGCATGAACCCAGGAGGCGGAGCTTGCAGTGAGCCGAGATTGCGCCCCTGCAGTCCGGCCTGGGTGACAGAGCGAGACTCCGTCTCAAAAAAAAAAAAAAAAAAAAAAAAAAAAAAAAAAAAACTTTTTGGTAGCGATGGGGTTTCATCATGTTGCTCAGGCTGGTCTCAAACTTGAGCCATCTGCCAGCCTCAGCCTCCCAAACCGGGACATGTTTCTTAATATAGTCTTATTAATATCTCTAGAGGTACACTTTGAGAAATTGTGAAAGTTAGATCATATTTCCCAACTTAAATAAAAGCGCTAGCCTTTTGAAAAAGAAAACAAGTAAACTGAATATCAGTTTTGGACACAAATCATCACATTACTAAATGATCTCAGATAAGCTACTTGACTTCTCTGAGACTAATTTTTTTTTTATGTATATATAACCTTAGGAACTCAAACTGTATTTCATCATTTCCTATAGGAATGTTTAAATCTAGACTCTTTATTCATAAGTGGGAACAACTTCCTACTTGTTTTACAGAAAAATTGAGTTATTGTTATGTGCTTCAATCCAGGCTCACATCTGAGTTTATAGAGAAGAATATTACATAGATTGTAACTCAAAATGAGCTTCAAGTAATGAGAAAGCAGAATCTGTAATAAAAGGTGTTACCTATAATACAATTGAACTTGATAAGGAATGCACAGGGACAGGGAAAGGAGACAGCAGTGGGACAAAAAACACGCAGAAAATGCTTTTTTTTTCCTCCTGTCATCATCATGCTGTACATATCACTGAGTTGGCTTAGTTAGTATAACTTTCAGGCAGCTCTGAATATTTTATACTTCCAGTGAATTATCAGTGCCATTTTAAACAATATACCCGTCTTAGTTTGCTCAGGCTTCTATGACCAAATACCATAGACTGTGTGGCTTAAACAACATACATTTATTTCTCACAATTCTAAATGTTGTCAAGTTTAAGATCAGGGTTCCCATGCAGTCAGGTTTTAGGGAGGGGACTCTTACTTGTCTACAGACTGCCGTCTTCTCACTGTAGCCACACATATTAAAGCAAGATACAGAGAGAGCACTAATCTCTTCTTATTCTTATAAGGGCACTAATCTCCATCATGGAGGCACCACCCTCATGACCCCATTTAACCTTAATTATATCTTAAAGGCCCCATCTTCAAATGCTATCACATTGGAAGTTAGGACTTCAACATATGCATTTTCGAGGGACAAAATTCAGTCCATAGGAGTACCCAAAATCCATACTCCTGAACAGTGGCCCTGTTGATACCTATACTCTAGGAGACAACAGATTCAGATACATTTCTTATTTTTTAGTTTTCAACTCCACAGTGATAAACTCTTGATTTTATTTCATAGCCTTGACATGAGTAAATAGTGTTGTTGTTATTATTTTCATTTTAGTGTACATTGATGCTTCTTTCAGTTCTGTCTTACAGGAAAACAGGGAAGTCTGAATCTTTTTAGTCTTGAGGATGTCATGTTTGCTCTCTTCCTTTAACCAGATAACAAAAAGACTTATAAAGGCAATATTAAAAAGGCCACTTATGACTACAGCAGAAGCAAAAACAAAACAAAACAAAAAGAATATTAACTACCATGCAACAAACCATGCTAGACCTGGTAAGGGATACAGGGCATAGAGATAACATTGCTCCGGCTCTCTGGGAACCTAAGATACAGTCAGCAACGGCAGTATGTCCCACTTAAGATGGGCAATATTACAAGACAGAATTTGGTTAAGGGTGAATGCAGAAAACAAAATGAGAGAGGTACAGAGCTCTGATAAGTCGTCAAAGTGAGGAATTAAATCAGCCAGGATGGAGAGAGAACAGATCAGGGGAAACCTTTTGTAGAGATAGAATTTAAATGAGTTTAAAAAGATGTATAGGAAGGGACATGGGTAAAAAAGAAAAAAGGAAAACAAAGAGAAGCATTTCTGGCAGAATGAATACATCTAATACATACTTGGATATAAGAATTTCAGATACAAGTAATGTGAACAGCTTGCAGTGAGCTACAAGTCCTTCCACATGAAAACACGTTGCAAAGATGCAGAATAAGTGACTGGCTAATGTATATGGTTCTAAAAAGAAAGAATTAAATAAGGTTTGTCTTTTATCTTTATGTTATATCTTTTCTAACTCTTCTGCAATGTTAATTGTAAATATACAACTGTACACAGTAAGAAAATGTTGAATATTGAGGACACATAGACAAATAGAGGGGAACAACACGCAATGGGGCCTTTCAGTGGGTGGAGGCTGAGAGGAAAGAGAAGATCATAAAAAATAACCAGTGGGTACCAGGCTTAATACCTGGGTGATGAAATAATCCTACAACAAACCCCCATGACACAAGTTTACCTATGTAACAGTCTTGCACTTGTACCCCCAAACTTAAAAGTTAAAAAAGTTTGAATGTTTTTAAGCAAAATAACAGTCTAACCATGCCATAGAAAGATTAATGCACAGCAGTATGAAGAATGGACTTTAGCACAAGTCTGCAAGTTCGCTGAGTTTTTGGATGGCTATTGCAACAGTGCAGGTGAGAATGAGGATGGTAGGAGTGTAAACAGAGAAGTAGAAACGGAAATAGGCGGTAAAGCTTGAAAGCATGGCAAGATAGCGTGGGTGAAACAGCAGAGGAGTAAGTATCGGTTGTCCAAGCATGGAGCCTGGGTCACTGGAAAGATATTGAGATCCTTAAACATATTACTTGTAACAAACATGAAGACAGAGGAGGAAGAATGGCTTCCAGAGTTGTTTTGAATGAACCAAGTTGGAATAGTTATAGTGGATTAACAGGTAGCCAAACACAGCAAGATATTGGAAAAGAAGAGGTAAAGTCAGGACTACATGTATTAATTTTCTCCTCTTCTCCATAAAATGAGAATTTTATTCATAGCATGGATGACATTTTCAGAAGGTAATGCAGAGAACGTCTAAAGTTTGGCAATTCAGGAAACTTTCCTTGAAAGACAGTGAGAATCAAATTAAAACTACAGGCTGTTTCTTCTCCAAAGTGTTTCAGCTCATTTTTGCCATTAGATTTCAGTACAAACCTCAGGCCTCTTGACAGATCACTTGCTCTTGGCCCATCAAAGCTACACCTAATCCCAGATGTTTAGAAGCTCAAGTAGTCTAATTTATTTTATGGAAGATTAATGAATGGGGGTTGATTTTAGCAGCCTCTGAGGAATAATACCCTCTTATTAATCTGACCAATAACACCCTTATTGGATATAATGTCCACTAGTCTGTTATAATATATCAAATACACCTAATTTCTGTTTCTGTAGTTTGATGGTGGACTAATCATAATATATCTTCCTATGCCACTATTGTGATTATCTATCTATATTCTCTATCTATATTTTATGTTTTGCTATCTACATTCTCTTTGTACTCTTGCTGTCATATCTGACTTATTTACTCCAATACATGCAATACGGACAGACACACTTACTTCAAAACGTCAAGGAAATAATTTTGAAAATTCCTTAGGGACTTTATCTCTCTATATATGTGAGTGTGTTAGTGTGTGTGCCTGTGTGTTTGTGTGTGTGTGTCTGTGTGTTTTCATGTGTGTGTGTGTAGCTCTCTGTGTAGATACATGATAGATGATAGATAGATAGATAGATGATAGATAGATAGATGATAGATAGAAACAGTGCATGTGTCTCTATTTCTCCTCATGATAGGTTTTCACCTGAACAAACAAACTTTTGTATTCACAGTGGAACATATTTGAAGAATGTAGAATCTTGCTTTTAAGATGTCTATAACTGAGAGTGTTTGTATGTCCTAAAAGGTTGTTTTTGTTTGGTTGGTTGTATTTTTTTTTTTTTGGTAGGCAAATTGAACACTGCACTTCTATTACAAAGCAAAATGCACATAGAGATGGACACTGACAAGATGATTAGGATGTAAATGTAATTTCATTAGCAGCATACTGGAATAGCAAGCTATCTTAAGTACTCTGTTGTGGCTTCTGATGACTAGCACTGGTTCCTTCCAACTGTCACACAAGGCATCTGCCTCTCAGATTCGATCCCTCTCCTCACTTTGTTCTATAGTGCAGGGAACTGCATTTCCCAGGCTCCCTTGCCTTCTGGTTTCTGAGTAATTTTGGTCATTGGACAACAACATCACCGGCTGGTAGGGTGTGAAGGAGGATGTCTCTCCCCATCTTTCTCCACTTTGGGTAACATTTCTAGCAGCAGCTGCTCATCTTTAGCAGTTCTATGTCCCGTTGTCTAGGACTTCCCTCCATATATCCATCATGAGTGCAACTTCAGCTAAGTGGCCCAAGTTTTGGATTCTGGTAAGAATACATCATCTCTAGTCCCCCCAGGCTCAGTGGCAGTTTCATACATTACTTAATCACTATTTCCTCACAGACCCCAGCCTGGATTTTCTTTCTTCTATCACTCATGTAATCAATTCCTTTCTTATAATTTTTTTTCAGTATAAAATACCAAAAGTACTTCCTGTATTTTGACTAGATCCTGACACATACAAATGTCTTCTTTAGAATTTCATTTTTGCTCAGTCATCTGAGAGGTAGAAAAAATTAAAATGAGGTTTTCTTTCCAAGGCAGTTGATATATAGTGAGAAGGCAGCATTTGACTTGGATTATAAACCTAGATTCAGATGTTTTAAATTCATTTAAAACTTTTTTTTTGACCACAGAAAAGATACATGGTTATTGTTTATTATAATTCAGAAATAATAAAGTAAATAGCAAAAGCCACAGATCACATTTAGGTATCATGTATTATGTATGGCAATAATTGTTATTCAAGAAATATTATCAGTAAGCAATTCATCTTAGACATCTTTTAATCTCTTTTTAACGAGTATATCCATTCACCCACTCATTCATTCTACAAATATTTCTTTGTTAGGTTCCTAGTAAATGCCGGTGCTGTACCAGGTACTGCAAATAAAATAATGGTCTGTATAGTAAAATTCCTTCCCTTGAAGAGCGTATATTCTAGTGTAGGTAGATAAACAAACATATAAATAGGTAAATATACAGCTTGTCAGTTAGCAATAGGTGCTGCAGAGAAAGATAAGCATGGCTAAGTTGGACAGGGAATGTGGTCTGGAAAGCGAAAGAGAAGGTGACATTTGAATGGAGATTTGAGGGAAGTACATGAAGAGGAAGAGCAAACGGCTATGGTCTGACTGAGGAGGAAGCAAGGATGCCACTGTGGCTGCATCAGAATGAGAGAGCAAAAGACTCACCGGGAGAGGACATAGGAAGGGGCTCAGGAATCCTTTGCAAGGACAGGCTGTAACTTATCTCTGCTGTCTCTGCTGCTGCTGAGCCCTGAGGCTCATCATGTCCATGTTTGACTGCCCAGTTAGTGCTGCAATTAACTTCTTCATAAATATTTTTATGTTCATGTGTAAATATTTCTTTAGCATAAATCTCCAGAAATAGAATTACTGGGTTAAATATACATATTTTCCATTTTGAAAAATATGGACAAATTGATGTATTCTCTTGTAAACTGCTGAATTCAGATACTTGGTATAGTAGGCAGAATAAGGATCCCCCAGTGATATCCTATCAGTTGGTGTAATAGGCAGAATGAGGGTACCCACAATGATATCCTCATCCTAAACCTCAGAATCTGTGATTGAATTATTAATGTTGAGATGGAGAGACTGTCCTGGATTTTCATGGTGGGCCCAATATAACCACAAGGTGAAAAACAAAGGCAGGAAAATTAGTCTTAGAGTGATGCAACATGAGAAAGACTCCATTGGCCATTGCTGGTCTTGAAAATTAAAAGGGAACCACAACCCAAGGAATGTGGGCAGCTACTAGAATCCAGAAAAGACAAGAAAATAGATTCTCCCCAAAACCTCCAGTCAGCCCTGCTGACTCCTTGATTTTAGCCCAGGGAGATCCATTTCAGACTTCTGACTTCCAGACTGTGAGATAATAAATTCGTGTTGTTTTAAGCCATCAGGCTTATGATAATTTCTTTTTTCTTAATGTCTATTGTAATACTTTTATTTTTTTTATTTCAATAGTTTTTGGGGGAACAGGTGGTGTTTGGCTGAATGAGTAAGTTCTTCAGTGGTGATTTCTGTGATGATGATGCACCCATCACCTGAGCAGTGTACACTTTACCCAATGTGTAGTCTTTTATTCTTCATCCCCCTCCCAACCTTCCCCTTGAGTCCGCCAAATCTATTGTATCATCCTTATGCCTTTGCATCCTCATAGCTTAGCTCCCATTTATAAATGAGAACATACGATGTTTTGTTTTCTATTCCTGAGTTACTTCACTTAGAATAATGGTCTCCAGTTTCATCCAGATTGCTGTGAATGCCATTATTTCATTCCTTTTTTGGCTGAGTAGTATTCCATAGTATATATACACCACATTTTCTTTATCCACTCTTGTTGATGAAGAGCATTTGGGCTGGTTCCATGTTTTTGCAATTGCAAATTATGCTGCTATAAACATGCATGTGCAAGTGTCTTTTTCATATAATGACTTCTTTTTCTCTGAGTAGATACCTAGTAGTGAGACTGCTGGATTAAATGGTAGTTCTACTTCTAGTTCTTTAAGGAATCTCCACACTGTTTTCCATGTGGTTGTACTAGTTTACAATCCCACCAGCAGTGTAAAAGTGTTCCCTCTTCATCACATCCATGCCGACATCTATTACTTTTTAAGTTTTTAATTATGGCCATTCTTGCAGGAGTAAGGTGGTATCACATTGTGGTTTTGATTTGCATTTCCCTGATAATTAATAACGTTGAACATTTTTTCATATTTCTTGGCCATTTGTATATTTTCTGTTGAGAATTGTCTACTTACATTCTTAGCCTACTTTTTGATGGGATTGTTTTTTTTTTTTTCTTGCTAATTTGTTTGAGTTCCTTGTAGAGTCTGGATATTAGTCTTTTGTCGGATGCAGAATTTGTGAAAGTTTTCTCCTACACTCATCACCTGAGAAACCTGCTACTTTTTAATTGTGAGAACCATGAATAGGTCTTTTAATGTCTCTGTGTCAGTATGTCCTCATTTTAAAATTAGGAACCATTTTAATAGTACTGATTTAACAGTTTTGTTTTTGTTTCTGTGCTTTCTTTGGCTTTTTTTTTAAGGATAAATGAGTTAGTGTATCAAAGAATGCTTGGAGCAAAGACTATTACACAGAGAACTCCATATCATAGTTACCTATTTTTTATTATAATTATATAATGATTTCATTTTCATCTTCTATAAAACGGAATGGATGCCAAATTTTTGGAGACATTGTAAAACTTTTCATTATATTACTATGTGACATGGTAAATATATACGTATGCATATATATATATATGTATATATATATATATATATAAAATCTTTACCCTTCCTCTCTTTCCGTGTGTGTGTACAGGTGTATGTATACACACACACATGCAAGGCATGTACAAGTATAGATATTGATATTGATATGTGAAAGCAGCAGGCACTAAACATAGAATAATGCAAGTGCTCAAGAAATATTATTTTGAGCCACCTCAGCTTTGAGGTAGAATTCATGCTGGGTTCAGTCCACTGAAGGCCAAGAATACAGCCTTCTTTTTTCTCTAAACTTCATCCAGAACAAAAAAAAAAACAAAAAAACAAACAAACAAAAAAACCAAAAAACAAAGAAAACATGGGAGAAGCAGCAAACTTCAGTCATGCCTAAGAGCTAACTCACCTCACAAAGATAGCATCCCTTAGGATGTGCTTTTCCTCACTCTTTTGGAAACAGGGACTTAGCCTGAAAGAATCAGAATTGTTCTTTTGTCTTGTGCCAAGAAGCTCTCAGAAGCCCCTTCCTCAGAACTGCAACTAGGCCTGTATTTCCATTGCCCCTGGGTCTTCTAGATGTCAGCATGTAAGGTGGCAACCTTAGGTCCTCATTGCAATTAATTACTGGTTTCATGAGGGACAGAGAATTGTTGTTGTTCTTCAGTCTGAATTGCAATAGTTTTAAAGAAGATAAACATATCATGGGATTATTCATTATTAAAAAGCTCCCTTGATGGAAAATGCCAGCTGCCACCTTTTTCATGAAACTGGGCCTGGCGATTATGTTCTAGAACCTTCCGCTGAGAGAGACAGGACATTCTGAGGAACATAGAATTGTCGAAAGCCTGCTGTGGAGGAAAGAGAACCAGGGGAAGATCCCAAATAACCAGAGGAGTGTCCAAGATTTGGCCACTTATAAACTAGAAGACGTTGGCCAAGCACTGACACTGTGGTAAAAGTGTGAAGAACACCTGCCCTGCCCTCCTGAAAAGGCTAGGGGTGGGGGGGCAGGAACCAGATCAAATGAGCTCGGTGTCCTGTGGGTAGAGGCTCTTCCTTCTCCGCTGCATTCCGAGCTTTGTGAGGTTAATGATCTCACCTTTCTATCCCACTACTAAGCAAAGTGTCAGGAACATAATGTTTATTGTGGCACTATTCACAATAGCAAAGAATTGGAACCAACCCAAATGTCCAACAACGATAGACTGGATTAAGAAAATGTGGCACATATACACCATGGAATACTATGCAGCCATAAAAAACGATGAGTTCATATCCTTTGTAGGGACATGGATGAAACTGGAAAACATCATTCTCAGTAAACTATCACAAGGACAAAAAACCAAACACCGCATGTTCTCACTCATAGGTGGGAATTGAACAATGAGAACTCATGGACACAGGAAGGGGAACATCACACTCCGGGGACTGTTGTGGGGTGGGGGGAGGGGGAGGGACAGCATTAGGAGATATACCTAATGCTAAATGACGAGTTAATGGGTGCAGCAAAACAACATGGCACATGGATACATATGTAACAAACCTGCACATTGTGCACATGTACCCTAAAACCTAAAGTATAATAATAAAAAATAAAAAATAAAAAATAGAAAAACATATGGAAACTTTAAAAAAAAAAGAACTCAATCATGTGTTAATGCCTGATTAAATTCATCACATGGACTTGCATTTTGAGTTATAAGGCACTGGGTAAGCATAATCATATTGTGTTTTTCATTAGGCCTCTACATATTTGCCCCAGCTCGTCAGAAACACCACAACTTGACAGCTTAAATGAATAATAGGGTGTTCTTTGCTGTAGACACTTCGGGAAAGTCATCCAGTTCCTATTTGAGTATTGCTGGAAAGAGGATGCCCACTATGTCCCCAGCAGTCTGTGGTCTCAGAGGTCCCTTCCAGAAGGAACTGTCTGGGTGCCTGTATTTGAGGTAGGATAGCATGCCAGAGAGCAGGTGTGTACTCTTTCTGAATCTGTGCTCAACATGTGAGAACACTTAACAGGTGTTACTGTGCATGGGTGACTTTTAAAAAATCCTACAGCTTTACTATAACAGTTTAATTAGAAGCTATTAGAGGTGATAATGAATTTGCCAGATCTTTGAATGACTGTTGAGGATTTTTAAAAGGAGACCATCTAGTTCTCCAAGGGCCAGCAGGTGGAAGAATTCCTTAGGGATAATCATTCACAGGCTTTTATCTAATTTGATGAACCATTTTTGGCTATTTTCCTTCACGTATGAAATAAAATCAGCTATTCATTTGAGTATGTTATCCACCTGCCTCAAAAAACTCCCACTGTGTTGCTTGAGCTCTTCTTTAAAAAAATTTAAAATAAGAAATATCTTAGGTTTTTACTTTTCTGATTATCTGCTAGACTGAAAATGATCTCTTGGTCATATCACAAGCCTTTAAACTTTCATTCCTCACTCCGCTGCTCTTTCCCCCTTTAATCACTTTTCACCTTACTATAAATCTGTTCTTTCTACTACCAGGCCTGTCCCCGTTACTTTTCTTAAGAACTATCTTTAAAACCCCAACGTCTAAGAAAAGTTCTTCCGTAAAGTTTTCACTTCAGGGCTCATAGAAAATAATATCAATGTAGAACTCAGGAGCACACAGATAAATTTGCCCATGGCCAGAGGCAATCATCAACATTTGGTGCACACAGTGGGCAACTCTGGACTGAAGAATGCTTCACTTCCTCAGCATGAAGTCCACACTCTTTTCCACATCATTCCAAGACCTCTACTCTGCCGGGGGCTGGATTTACCTTCCTGTGTAAAACAACAAACACGTTTTTTAAACGACAAAATACATGGAATTACAATTTTAAAAACACTGTGCGCGGGGCAAGACAGAACATGACTCTCTGACAGATGCAAAACAAAAGAGATGAGCGCATAATTGCGGCACCTTGCTAGTTTTTCAGGCCCAGGGTAGGAGAACCAACATAGAGCTATGCGTACTCCTTGAGCAGAGGAGCAGAACTGAGAGTCCAGGGAAAGCAAAACAGCTAGGGTTCGCAAGACAGACTACTAGGGAGATGGAAGGTGCACACAGAGAGCTCTGCAGAAACCATCAGAAGGTACCCTGCAGATGTTCAGCCGAGTACTGAGAAGCAAATGCACATGAGGAAACTACCAAAGGACAAGGAAAGAGCCACCTTTTAGGGTTAAATATAACAGCGTCCTGAGCTAATACAGTCATAGTGCCTGTTCTCACCAGCCAGATTGTAAAAGCCTCAGGATTCAATGAGCACTGGGTAGGGTACAACGGGCCTTGCCTCAGTAATAATAATAATAATAATAATAATAACAATAATAATAATAATAAACTCTAAGCTCTGTGCTGCTAACTAGTGCTCCATGAACTAATAATTTTTGAGTCTGGCTAGGAGGAAACAGACATTATTCCTGGTCCTTTATATTGAGTACCAGGTATGTACCCTCTAATTCTCTTGGATGGCACTTTCCCTGGCCTCAGATAGTTAAACTGCATTTCAGAAGAAGCCTCAAGAGTATTTACAGGATGACAAAACTATTAATCACTTAGCAAGATAAAATTCACAATGTTTGTCATCCAGTTAAAAATTACTAGGCATGCAAAAAAGAAAATATGATCCATAAAGAGGAAAAAAAGACAAATCAATTTAAACTGACTCAGAAGTAGCACAGATACTGAAACAGAGGACACTAAATAGGTTGTTATAACATATTATTTACATTATTAAAATATTATAGAACTAATTTAGTGTCCTCCTCTGCTTATTCAAAAAGTAAACTCAAGACACAAAGGATACTAATTAAAATTTAAGCCTAACTTCTAAAGAAAGCTATGTGAAAAATTAAGAAAAATATATAAATGAATTAGACCAATTGCAGATTTAACATTGCAGAAGAAAAGATTAGTGAACACAAAGACATACCAATAGAAACTATCCAAAATAAAACACAGAGAAAAAAGAAAATCAAAGAGAAAAATAAACAGAAGACTCTAAAATAATATATACATAAACAGTGTGGCTGTGTTTCAATAAAACTTTATTTACAAAAAAATGGTTCACAGATCTTAGTTTGCTGATTCTCATTTTAGATGAAAGAAGAGATAAATGATAAATTCATGCTCAATCTTCCATGCTGACCTAAAAATTTAATGGGCCCCTGCTCCCTGTAAAATATTCTTACTTCTTAGAAAGGCTCTTTACAGAATAGGTGGCAGATTAATTAATATTTCTTTAGTGAATAAATGTTCCGCAAACTTTTGCTGCATGAGTAAATGAAATAATGAATCAATCAATTTGGAGAAATCCTCAAAAAATAGCCCCAGAATTTCTTTCCTTGAAAGGAGAAGCATCTGGCCAAATACAAGTTTTTGTGGAGAAAGGAGGGAGGAGCCAGAGCCTGGGAGGATTTTATTTCAGTTTGAAAGACACATCTCTACCAGCAGGGAGATTATTTAATAAGACAGCAAACATCATATTATGGGATCATAAAATTACAACATTTCATGAATAAATGGCTTCTAAAGACCACCTCTTCTAGTCCAAATGTCATTCATGTTGGAACTCTCTATACTGTATTCTACCCAACAGACAGTAACATTTGAGCACCTTAGAAACAATGTTTACTGCATCTCAGAAGCGATTCCATATTTATAACACTTGCGTGTTCTTTTTAAAATCTATAGAAAGACTATCTTTACTTTATTCAAATCCATTTTCTGTTTCCCTGTTATACACTCCAAAAATGGTGAGAAGTGCTAGAGAAAGGTTTCAGAAGCAATCGTAACTAAAGGTCAGGCTTAGAAGAAAGAACCAGAAAGCAAGTTCACTTGAAAACAGAACATTTGTTTTGTTACTTGCAAGTTGTTTGAACCTGGCATGCTCTAAATTTTCTGACATTCAGTTTTCTCACCTCTAAAAAGATAGTATTAAGCTAGATCAATACTTCATAATATTCTACTGTGTTTAATAATCACCTAAAAGGATTGTTAAAATTCAGACTATTAGGCCCTATACTCAGTTCTTGATTCAGTAGGTTGGGATGGGCAGTATAATTTGCATTTCTATCTTGTTTGCAGGTGATGCTAATGCTAGTCCTTGAAGTACACATGAGAATCACCCAGCTAGGTAATCCTGAAGGTAGCTCTTCCACATGTGTTTGAGAAGCACATGTTTGGTGAAATAGTCTCCAAATACAAAGATGGTCAAATAGTTTTTGCAAGATGTTAATAATCCATCTACCTCTTAGAGTTTCAAAATTTCACATTGGCAGGATATAGGTTTTGAGAAAATCCTGAAGTTAAAGAAAAAAACAAACAATTTGAATTTATTTACCTAACATTCACAAACATTGTCACCAGATTTAACATATTTGTTGATATTTGCTGACATTTGATCTTTGGATATTATTACTATTATGGAGTAAAGGGAGTTAACCTAAATTTCTTACAGGTTTTAAGTTTTTTTTCAGTGCTGTAAAGTATGTGGAAAACAGCTGGAATTCAGAGGGTAAACATGTGGAAAGGAGAACACTCAATTCACAGTAGTTATTGATCCGTCAGTCTTGAGTATTTTACCGTACAGGAGGGTCCAATGAGAAGAGAGAAGCCACACAGAAATTTGAACATGATAAGTTTAATATGAAGATTCATCAACTATAAAGGGTCATTGGAGTAATTAAGGATTATCAACAAGTAGAATGAAGTCCAAAGTATACAGAAATAGCAGATATAAGCAGCAGGCTGACCCTAGGTTTGAGATAGAGAGCCCAAAGGAGTAGCCTCTCAGGGCTGAGATGCAGACCTTCTTATAGAAGGGACAACCATCATTCACTAGATAACAGAGAATTCTCTCTGTGATGCCATGCCAGAGAAACTTTCTGGTAATTACTCTCCAAAACTTGTTAGAAAACTTCCCTGTATAGTCCTGGAGAAAGCTGTTCATAGGTAGGTGTCTTACTGGAGATACTCAATTATAAACCAGATCAACAGAAGAAAGGTTGTGCAGGAAGTTGCTAGCTACTGGGTGAAGTTGACCATCATGCATTATAGCAGCTGGGCAATGGAGAATCTGCACATGCTGTCGGAGCAAAGCATTGGAAAATTTTAGTGCTGCAGGATCCAGGAGTTGGATAAGCCGAGTGCTCTACAAGATCCTGCCAGGTGAGCTTATCAGAACGAGGAAATTCTCTTCGTCCTGCAGTGTCTCTCCAGTACCCTCTACTTAAAAGCTTAACATTGTATCAGGTAGTAAAGAAGTTATATTCACCAGGCCCATCTCTAGTTTTATAGATCAGGCAATGAATATTATATTAAGAGCTGAGAGAATAAATTGATCCTTGGCACCTGTATCTTCCTTTGGGGTGTATCAGCTTTTAGACATTCTATTCATCAATTAACTCATTTACTATGAGTCAAACATTGTTCTAGGCACTTTGCATAATTACTTTTTTTTAGTGATCCTGATCCACAAAAGTTCATAGTTTAATGAGGAGGCAGATATCTGTACAACTAAATGTGGTCATTCATGCCCATATACATTTATTACACACATATTTAAGGAGTATTAATTATGAGCGTGGCAATTTGTTGCATCATGGGCACTGTCCTTACCCTTAAGAAAGCACTGTCTAAAGGATTAAACAAACAAGTAAACAGACACAACTCAAATACTGCTTAACGTTTCAATACGATTAAATACCAGCACCTTCACTGGAGATTATATTACCACGGTTACCAATGACTCTGAGTTCCTGATTCCTATAAATTTGATACATTAATAGATTAGCTTCCTATCTGTTCTGTATTTTATCAATTCAGATATGACCCTTTTTACAAAAGCTACCATATAAGATCTCTGTAAATGGCACACTTCACTGGATGTTAAATAAGATGAAGGAACAATGCACATAAGGCAAATGATGTAAAATCCCACGTCAGTCATCCTTGTTACTCCTTCTTCTGATCATGCTGCCACCAGAATTCTTCTAGTGGTTTGCTTTACCTCATGTAGTGCCAGAAAATGGTATAAATACTGATTTGTTTCTCCTTCTTTGGCTTATTTTTCTCTCTCTCCTCACTTTATCATTAGCTCCAGGAAGTCTCACATTTTCTCGCTATTTTAAGCTGGGCCAATTGAGATTTCTCTAACCCAAATTCACCCATGCATCTCTAAGATTTGACTATTGGAATGAATCTGGGTGGTCAACAGAACAAAAGAGCCATTCATGAGACAGTAGGCATCTCCTTCCCTGAAACAGTGGTTCCTTAGGAAGTAGACTATGAGTCAGAGTTCATCAAGAAGAATATTTATTATGAAGTGCCCTTGTGATCAACAGCTGTGGAAAGAAAGTAGGATCAGGCAGAGGGAGATGTTGAGTTGAGATGTAGGCTTTATAACCTCAAGTCAACCCACAGGAGCCTCTGGTAATAAAATGGCCCCTAATGTTTTCCTTCCTTAGGCTGAAATTGCTGGACCTTCATAGACACCACCTCAACCAGCCATTATTGATAGATTGCCCTGGGAAGAGGATGACTTTGAGCAAGATGGATCTCTTGAGACAAGACTTGAAGGTTCTGACACCTGAAGGCTATGACCTTAGCACCTCCAGAAGCTAAGGCAATATGTTTTTCCCAAGAGGGACATCTTGGGGATTCATCACTATTTCTTCTGAAGTCCACCCCTTGTGCTGCTCACATTCACCTTTTTATATTCATTTGGGTAAAACACCTCCTAGGTTCCTGAGAGGTAAATTAATAGAAGAATGTTAGTGAGAAGAGCTACAATTCTTCCCATGCAGTTAGTCTTAGGACTACAGATGAAACTCATTATATCCATTCTCCATGACTTAACCTATATCACCTTTACCTGTAGCTGGCACCTATGCTGATCTTGGAGGCTTACCTATGGCAAAGCCCAGACCCTCCTCTGGAGGAATATGAGCCCGATAGTTTCTTACTATGCTCCTCTCAGTCCAGAATTTTGGTACTTGTGCATTTGTCAACACCGCTGGGCTAGTGGATCACATGGGCACCAAACATATTCCATTTTAGCTTTAGAAAATGAGTCTTCTTTTTCCCTATGATCCCTAGACAGTAGGAACCTAAAGTGCCCAGGCATAGCCATAGCTCCATATCTAAGCCTTGCTTTGGTCTCTTGAGGGAATGTTCCCCTTTTGAAGATGAGGACTTGTAATATTGCACAGCATAGCATTGCATGTACAGGAAGCTCAAATTCTCTGAGTGGGTCATTGGGAATTATAGTAAGAGGGCCATACCTGCTTCCACCTCTTGGTTCCTGGCCTTATGTGTTATTCCTACTGAAGGCATGGTATCATATAAAGGTCTTGATTCAATATGTGTACACAGAAATCTCTAAAATTATATTCAAGACCTGTAATATGTCTTCATCTCACACAGGGTACAATCCAGCAACCTCACCATGACCTCAGCCTAGCTCCCTGTTATCTCTCTGACCTCACCTGCTACCACGTTCTTCTTTTAGAGATTCCTGTTCCCACTACCTTGGTTTCTTGATGTTCCTGAAATGTTCTAGACGTACTCCATCTCAAAGACTTAGTATTTTCTGTCTGATATGCCATTCTTGAGATACCTTCTGCTTCATTCTTTCACCTGTATCAGGTACTTCTTCAAATGTCTTCTTCCCAGTGAGGCTTTCTCTATTTTTCCCTATTTTAAAAGTTTATATTCCCTGGACCCTGAGGACTTTATATTTTCTTGCTGCTTTTTTTTCCTACCTTTCTCCACAGTACTAATCACCATACAACATCTTACGCATTTATTTGTTTGTTATCTATCTCACCCTACTGGTATGTGAGCTCCATAAAGGCAGGTGAGCCTTTGTGTATTTGTTTTGTTTTATTTTTGTCTGTTTTGTTTGTTACTATTTCTTCAGTGCTTAGAACAGTGCAGGTGATCAAAAAAATTTGTTTAATAAATAAACACAAATGAAAAGTTTTGTTATCATTATCATTGTTCATTTATGAGTATTAGAGTAAGAAGATAACCAGGTCTGTGGAAACACAGACTAAAAATAATCAGCTGGATATGAAAATGAGGCACAAGATTTGAAGAGATGTCAAGGAACTGTACTCCTTCAGCCCTTTTTTTTCCCTCAGGATTGTCTTTATTCAATAAGTTATTAAAGGAACAAGATAAAAACCATGAAACTAAGAGCAATGTTCAATTTCCAGTAGCTTCTGCTTGACTTTGGCTTAGAATTACAGCCTGTTAGAGCCCAATGGAACTTGTAGAAGGACAAAGTGATTTATGAAAGAATAGCATCTATTTTTCATTAGTGGTGCCTCCCCACGAAAACCAAGGACAGCTATTTAACTTGGATTTCAAAAACCTTAGTCTTTGAGTCACAGGCTGATACTGAAAATTCTGAGAAGTTTTGAGTTTGTAGATTCTACTCAAGCAAAGAAAGTTCAGCTGTTCCAGCTTGAGTGATATTGTGGCTTATTTTATTCCTGTATTGCTACTAAATCAATACAATGCATTTGTGCTAACATCCACTTTCTCAGTAATTTAAAAAAATATGTTATTGGCCTCTAAAATGTGCCAGGTATTGTGTAAAGTACTACAAACACATACAAAAAAAAGTGATAAAAATCTAAGTCCTTGAAGGACTCAAGCATTGGAGGTAGCAACCAATAATCAGTGGCCCCACAATGAGATTAGTGTTAATAAAATTGTAGGAGGATGGTATACATGGGTCTGTAGGAAGAAAAGGGAAGTGAGTTAGAAAAGGCATTTCATAGATGATTATTTCAGAGCTGTACCCTGAAAGGTAATTATGACTTTCCATGGTTGGAAAGAAAAGGGAGTATTTTTTTTTTTTGGCAGAGGGGATTATATATATTAAAAAGAAACTAATGATGAAAGTGTGACAGTGTATGCTATACTTCATGCAAGTGTATGCTGTGTTGAGTAGCAAATTAATAACGATGCTAATAGCAGCAAACAATTTTATAGCACCCAGTAGATACTAGAAACTTTTGAAGGCGCTTTATAGCTATATTATGTGTGTTCTTTCTTGTAGTCCTATAACATAGATACTATTATTATATCAATTTTACAGATGAAGTAGGTTCTTCAAGAAGCAAATGTTGAGAGAAGGTTAGATATGCAAGGGATTTATCAGAGAAAATACCTGGGAGGGAGAATGAAGTGGGATCCAGTGGAGGCCAGGAGAGTGGGTCAGACCATACTGCAGGTCTATCCTTTGTGAAGGAGTAAGAAAAGAATTGTTGAGTGGAAGATTTTAAAACGGCAATACAGTCAGAGGAAGTTCCACAAGATCAATGGGAAATCTTCATGCCAGAGACAGCTATGAGAGAAGTCCTGTGATTCCTAGGAAGTGGTCTGTTCTAGTATCTCTGCAGGTTTTCAGTGGTTTCCTGGAGAAGCCTGAGGGAGGCATGGCTTCAGCATGAATGTGGTGGTGTGTTCCAGAAGGCAACATCTCAGGCAATTGGTCCATTTGATGTTCCCTGCAGCCAGAGATCTGAGAGGCACATACTCATGGTCACCACATGAATAGATTGAGGAACTGAGAGATAATTCCACTGAGCTCACGAAGATACTAGGTGGCAGTTCTCAGGCAGTTTGTTTCCAAAGCCATGTTTAAAGTATAGCACACCTTAGAGCCAGGATGAAGTCCTATCAGATTTCAATTTAAGAATACCTATTCTGGTAACCAAGTGATAGATGGAATAACACAATGAAAATAAATTGAAATTGGAAAGACCAGAGAGAAGGCTGATGCCATCTTCCAGAAAATAAAATTAGAAAATCTAAATTAAAAAAGGCTGCAGCAGAGAGTGGGAGGATTTCAAAGCTATTTAATCAGTAGAATCAATAGGGCTTGGTTACTGACAGGCTGTGAAGGAGAGGAAAGAGTGAAAAACATCATAGTTGTTTCTACCATTAAGAAATTGAGACTATTTGCAGAAAGTGAGAATATAATAGTGGCTTAGCAAGAAAAGAAGTGACTTCTGCTTTGGATGTGTTTTTATAGATCCAAGACTTTGCTAGGCACGGTGAAACCTCTAAAAAAATACGAAGCTTAACTTTGTCCTTCGCTAAATTTTTATTATTTATAATTACTTTGTATAATTTTTAAATTAACACTGGTGGTGGGTATGTTTATAAGAGTAATCATTTTGTTGGCATTGAGATTGATACTCAATAAAGTGGGGCAACTCTTCCAAGATCATATGGTTTATGAATGACAGGATCCATATCGCTTGAACCCAGGAGGGGAAGGTGGCAGTGAGCTGAGATCGCGCCACTGCACTCCAGCCTGGCAACAGAGCAAGACTCTGTCTAAAAAAAGAAGAACAGACTAAAAGATTAAGTTTCATCATAGGAGGAGATTTTCAACTTATATCAAATCGCATATTGGAGTTTACAAACTCTTTCACACACTTCCAAATAAATCTTAATGATTAGCCTGTGAGATTGTACAGAGATTGACACTAAACTTGATGATGTAAGTAACTTGCCCAAGTTCACACAGATTCTGGGTCAAGGAGCCAAGATATGATGCCAAGTCTGCAGCCTCCATGTTCAGTAGGTGAATTATGAAAAGTTCTTAATTTAGAAGCGGGAAAATCATAGCTGTGACTGAGGAAGACTTATCTGGTTTCCAAGAATAGAAAAGACTAGCAAGTGGGAAGGCCAAAGATGAAGGTGAGTAGGGTAAAGACTGGCATGTACTTATAATATGTACACAACTTTATAAATATAATGAAACTGCCAGCCTTACTGGAAACAGCATAAAACCAAAGGACAGACATGTCCCAACCTGACATATTAAACTTGGCAGGTGATTCACATTGGCTTGGCAGGGTTGCAGCTCACAAAGAAGGAGTGTGACTTTCACAAGTCTATTTTTCACTGACTTGATGAAGGCTGAAGTCTTACCTTCAGTCACAGACATAAAAGCTCAGCTTTCTGGATAGTACAGTAGGAGCAATAAAAACATAATCTCAAGGCGATTATCAAAGGACAGATTCAAATTTTTCCAAGAAAATATTTATTTATGTTTGTATATAAAAAAAAACAGATGGTAAATGAGAAAAGAAGAAGGAAAAACCAGTAAGAGAAGATACGAGAGGGAGCAAACTCATGATGAGAAAAAAAAAATCTATCTTAGACAAGAGCTCACCATAATAGACGTGTTTGGAGACAAAGTCAAAATGTCTCAGAGTGACACAGAGATCATTAAACTGTCCTGTATCAGAGCTATAGAAGAATCCTGGTATTAAAAAGGTGTCCAATAAGAAAGGAGGTGCAGTAGTCTAGAGAGAAATGAAGGTGAAAGTTTAAAGCCAGGGGACAAAAAAAAATTATAAAAGAAAGTGGGAATTGAGAATTACCTATGGCAGGTGTAATCAAGAGCATTTTTAAATCGCAGAACTACTTAATATTTGATATTCAATTATGACTCGTGCATTCTTTCCTTCTACCTCACATCTGCCACCGCATCCAAATCTCTTGTAAAATTCTCCTCTGCATGAATGCCTTCTGTGAATCGTGTTTTGGGGGAAATCTAGGCAAAGGAGTAGTGGTCTGTGACTGAGGCAGACTGGAACAAAGAGGGGCATAGACCAGAGAGGAGAGACAGAAAGAAGAAATCCACGGGAGAAGTGGCAATGAGCAGTGACCAAACATGGCCTTCCAGCCACCATTTTATGAAAACTTCCTAGAAGCAGACTATAGTGTCTCACCATGTGACCTTGGACAAAATATTTAACCATATTTAGCCTCATTTATTTTCCTAATTTGTAAAATTTGCATAGTAATAGGTAATAATACTTATTCAATAAAAGGTGATTATTATTATTGCTCTGTACACGTTGTTCTCTGGGTTATGTATAGCCTTAGTACCTTTTGACTATACTTCCCTAACTATGTTAAACACAAGTGTGTTCTCTTCAGTTCTGTTACATACAGGAGTTGATCCCGTTACTCTAAGAATCATCCTAGAATTACCCTCTTTTTCCTCACTCCACATGCTATCACATCCAGTCCATCAGTGAATCCAAGTGAGTCTAGCTGAAAACTTTTTGCAAAATCAGTTCCCTCCGCTCTATCTCCACTCCAGACACTCTTGTCTCAACCACTCTCACCTGGGCAATGGCATTTTTCTCTATGCTGTCCTCAAATCTTTCTACTACATTCCCTTCTCCACACGGCAGTCTAGTGGTCTTTATAAAAGGTAAATCGGCAAGGCACTATGGCTCACACCTGTAATCCCAGCACTTTGGGAGGCCGAGGTGGGCGGATCACGAGGTCGGGAGTTCAAGACCAGCCTGGCCAACATGGTGAAACCTCGTCTCTACTAAAATCACAAAAATTGGCCAGGCATGGTGGCATGCACCTGTAATCCCAGCTACTGGGGAAGCTGAGGCAGGAGAATTGCTTGAACCCGGGAGGCGGAGGTTGCAGTGAGCCTAGATTTTGCCACTGCACTCCAGCCTGGGCCACAGAGCAAGACTGCGTCTCAAAAAACAAACAAACAAAAAATTTAAAAACAAACAAACAAACAAAAAATTTAAAAAAATAAAATTAAAAAGCAAATCAGGCCATGCCATGCTTCCAACTAAGAACAGTCCGTGGCTTTCTGTCAAGACTGAGAAAAAACTTTAAACTTTTTACTATGATCTATCAGGCTCTACTTAATGACTGTGGACCTAACCTTATCTCACTTCCTCTTCTCACTCTGTCCTGACCACACAGGCCTTTTTCTCCTATCTTTTCCATGGCCTCTTTTGCTGCCTCATTGTCCTCTTCCTTCTTCTTCTTCTTCTTCTTTTTTTGTTTAATTCCTGGAATAAGCACAGCTTGATCCTTCCTGGAGTCTTTGCATATTCTGTTTCCTTTTGTGAGAGGCTCTACCTCGGTGCTGTCTCATGGCTGGCTGACTTGTGACATTCTGAACTCCGTGTCTGAACTCAAAGCCCAACTCTTCATAGAGCCATTCTTTTTCTTTTATTGTGGTAGGAACACTTAACATGAGATCTACCCCTTAAAGTTTTTTAAGTGTTGAATGTATTATTATTGACAACAGGTACAATGTTATACAATAGATCTCCAGAGCTTAAATACCTTGATTGACTGAAACTTTATGCCAGTTGTTTAGTAATAATCCATTTTCCCTTCCTCCAGCCCCTGGCAACCCCACTGCATTCTTTGATTCTATGATGACTATTTTAGGTACTTCATATAAGTGGAATTATGTAGTATTTGTCCTTTTGTGACTGGCTTATTTCACTTAGCATAATGTCCTCAAGATTCATCCATGTTATCACATATTACAGAATTCCATTCTTTTTTAAAGCTAAATAGTATTCCATTGTATTTTATTCCATTCCAGGTGATTTAACCAATATCTCACTGATGAGCACTTTTATTGTTTCCAGTCTGCTGAAATGGAATAGTGTATGTCTGTGTATAAACACACACGATGTATGTACATACCACATTTTATTTATCCATTCATCAATAGACATGTTGATTATTTCCACATCTTGGTTATTGTAATGGACATAGGAATACGAGTACTTCTTTGATATCCTGATTTCAATTACTTTAGATAAATACCAAACAATTGGATTGTTAGATCATTTGGTAGTTCTATTTTAAATTTTTAAGAAACCTCCATATTGTTTCCCAGAGTGACTGCACCATTTTGCATTCCCACCAAAAATATGCAAGGGCTCCAATTTAGCCATATACTTATCAACACTTTTATTTTTAAGATAGCCATCTTGACAGGTATAAGGTGATATTTTGTTATGATTTTGATTTGCATTTCCCTGATAATTTGTGATGTCGAGCATTTTTTCATGTATCTATTGTACATTTATACGTACTCTTTGGAAAAATGTTAATTTAAGCCTTTAGCTCAGTTTTGATTAGATTAACAGGTTTTTTGTTGTTATTTCTTGAGATTTATTTTTCTGTTGAGTTGTAGGAATTCCAGATATAATTTGGAGCTTAACCCTTTGTCAGATATATGGTTTGCAAATACGTTCTGCCATTCTATTATTAGTTGCCTTTTCACTGCATTGAGTTTTTTCTTTGTTGCACAGAAGCTTCTTAGTCTGATGTAGTCTCATTTATTTATTTTCTTTTTACTGATTATGATTTTGGTGTAATTTCCGTGAAATCATTGCCAAGACCAATGTCATGAGGCTTTTCCCCTATGTTTTCTTGTAGGAGTTTTATGGTTTCAGGTCTTACCTTTAAGTCATTAATCCAGTTTGAGTTTGCATACAGTGTAAGGCAAGAGTCCAGTTTCATTCTTTTGCATGTGAATGCTCAGTTCTCTCAACATCATTCATCGAGTAGACTATCCTTTCCTCATTGTGTATTCCTGGTATCCTTGTGGAAGATCAGTTGACCTTACATGTGCTCATCTATTTCTAGACTCTATTCTGTTCTATCAGGTTTCATTTTGCCTACTGTGTGCTGAGTAGAAGGGTCCAGCCCAACCTGCTGCCTCCATTCTAGCCAGTGCCACATCCATCAGAACTCCAAGACTAGTAAGACACAGAGCCAGTCTTTTGACATATCCCTTGGAAAATGTGGGTGCTGCGTGTATGAATCAGCCCCTTCTCTCCCTCTGGGTAAAACTGGCAGATTGGAGTTTCTTTCTGATTGTATGACACTGTGCCGGGAGCATGACCTCTGGAGAGAGGAAGCTTTAGATCTCCCCACCAGCTCCATTAAGTCTGGCTGTGTGTTCTCCTGAAGTGCACGAGATTTTCCATTAGTTTCTGATTTCTCACAAAAGGAATCTGTCTGTCAATTGTGGCTGACTTGTATGTCTGTGCAGAGGAAGAAGAATTCAGGGCTTTCTATTCCCCTATGTTGCTGTCATCACTTTCCCATAGGCTCATTCTTGATTATTGAATCTAAAAGCTCTATTTTCCCATCACTCTATAATGTACCATCCTATTTTACTTTACTTTTTAGATCATTTGTCCCCATTTGAATTTAGCTTGTTTCTGTATTTGCTTATTAATGTTTGTTGTCTATTTCTCTCCTAAGGTGCAATATCCATGACAGAAAGTATCTTAACTATTTGACTCAATTACATAAATACCAAATTAGTTTTCAATAATCAATTAAACTAGTAGTTCTAAAGTTTTGAGAGTCACAGTCTTCCTTATGAATATGTTATAAGCATTAATTTCTTGCTACAGATAATTACACACATTTCTAAAATAAAATTTTAGAGAATTATTTGATTCCAAATATAATTTTCATGCATATAAGATAGCCTGGAAGGCAGAGATCAGACAATATAACACTACAGAGCCTAGCTCAAGCCACCTTGGCATAGAGAAATGTGTATTTAATAAGTATATATATATATGTATATATACTTTTAATACTTATTTAATAAGTATATATATGTATATATACTTTTAATGCTTATTTAATAAGTATATATGTATTTTTAGATTTATTTTATTATTTCAAAGTATATATATATTTATATATATATTCACACACACACGCACACAGAGAGAGAGAGGGAGAGAGAGAGAGAGACAAGCAGACAGAATAGCAGCGCAGCACAGAAAAAGATTATAAAGAATTTCTAAAGCAGCACTCAAATTTTATGTGTAAGGCAACTGAGGTCCAGAAAGGGAAAATAACTTATCAATATCATGCAGATAATAAACTGCACTGCTAATAGCAAAACCCAGTTCTCCTCATTCATGATCCAGTGCTCATTCTCAGAACTCACAATGTTACCCGTTTCCAACTCTGAAAACTGAAAGAGTTGAATCAATGTCACTAATATCCCTTAGCACTGAAACACCCAAGTTATCTTTAATGAATCAAAAGGCAACTAAAACTTGTACTTTTTAAAGTAGATCAAGTATAGTCTTGTCTAAATTTGAGAGCGATCTAAAATGAAGCAAGAAAATCAAGAATGGGATGGTCAGGGAAGTAGGGCATTGATTCTAGGTGCCTGACTCCATTTGAGAATTAAAGCAGCTCAAGTTCTAAAAAATTTCTAAACTTCTTTGATCAGATATGTATGGAGAAATGGAATTTATCTCTGGAAGGCTTATCATTTCTCCTGAGGCGAGCTGAAATGAAGATACAGGATTTCTTAACAATACCAAACAAAAGCTAGGGAGTGATAGACTTGGACGTTTTCTCCGCTAAATTTTTGTTCTGCCCTAAAGCTAGTATCTTCAATTTGCTGAGGGAGGAAACAAAAACAAAAACATGCAAACAGCAAGTTTCTTGTGGGGATAATTTTTTAAATTCAATGGGTTTACTAAGCTTTTCTGAATCTAGGAACATAATTCTCCTCTCTGATTTGCGTGTGATCATAAGTGTTTTACTGCAACTGTGACTCACAATTTAAAGCTTGTTGATTTTTTCCCCATTTCTTTACCCCTCTAATGAGAAAGTTTAATGTCTGTACATCATCTCAGGTTACACATGCAGATATATGTGAATATTTCATACAGAAAGGCAAATCATTATACTGATTTTCAAGTCTTTTTTTAGAACAAGTTTCCTATTTCATCTTCTGTACCACAAATATGTACTCATCTATGATCATCCAGTGAGGTTACAAGAGCGAAAACAACTAATACCCATGTATCTTCCATGACTTTGCTCCAAATACATAATAATATGGTTTGGCTCTGTGTCATGTCCCCACCCAAATCTCATCACAAATTGTAATCCCCATAATCTCCATGTGTCAAGGGCAGGACTAGATAGAGGAAATTGGATCATGGGGGTGGTTTACCCTGTGCTGTTCTCATGATAGTGAGTTCTCAAGAGATCTGATGGTTTAATAAGCATCTGACATTTTCCCTGCTTGCACTCACTCGATCCTGCCACCCTTTGAAGAAGGTGCTTACTTCTCCTTTGCCTTAGATTATAATTATGTTTCCTGAGGCCTCCCCAGCAATGTAGAACTGTAAGTCAATTAAACCTCTTTCCTTTATAAATTACCTAGCCTTGGGTATTTCTTCATAGCACAGTGAGAACAGACTAATACACAACCTCCCTTAAAAATGTAAACTTGGGGGCGGTTTTCCCAAATTAGGAGTGGGTAAAGGCTAACATGGTGACTTGTAATTATGTCATCTTACATATTTTAAGTGGTTAAAAGACAACGGTGGAGACTTTAATGACTCCATTTATTCAACCTACAGAATAAAATACCAATTTTTAGCATCACACATATATTAGTGTTCTCCAGAGAAACAAAATGAATTACATACACACACACACACACACACATTTGTGCATACACAAACACATATATATATCTTTTTATATATATGAAGAAATTTATTATAAGGGATTGGCCCATGTGATGATTATGGTGGCTGAGAAGTCCCACTCTCTGCTCTCTGCAAGCTGCAGACTCAAGAAGGCTGTGGGTGTACCTTAAAGTTCTGAGAGCCACAGAAATGATGGTGTGCATTCCAGTCTAGGTCAGAAGGCCTGAGAACTAGGAATGCAGAGGCCAGGAGAAGATGAATATTCTGGCTCAGACAGTCGGGCAGAGTTAATAAAACATTTCTCCATCTTTATATTTTATTCAGCCCTCAACAGACTGAATGATGCTTACTCATTGGGGAGGGCCGTGTGGTTTGCTTAATCCACCAACTCAAATGCTAATCTCTTCTAGAAACACCCTCAGTGACACATCCAGAAATAGCTATCTGGGCATCTCCTGGCCCAGTCAAGTTGATATATAAGATTAACTATCACAATACACATTTGATTAATCACATACTCTTTAGGGTCCAATTTTATTTCTTGACTTTATAGTCTCATCCCCAACATTACAAGCCCCTTCCTCACACCATCAACCCTTGGTTTCAGCCATACTTAAAAACTTAACCATTTCCACCAAACACAGTTATAATTCTTTATGCCTTCACACATGCTAGACTTTTTCTGGGACTTTTTTTCTTCATATCTACATTTAATCATTCTTAAATATCCAAAGAAAGAGTAGTCTCCTCTAAAGACTTTTCTGATGCTTACAAAGAGTGTTCATGGCTGTTTCTCTTGTACTTCCCCATTATTGGATTTTTCACTGTTGCATTTATAAGTTCTGCAAGCTCACATCTCCTATCCTGAATTTTCCTTACACACACTGTCATATAATGTCTTGACTAAGGTCAATGTTGATATCCCATTGATCTCTGTCCCCTAGTGTATGATACACTATTAAAGGAGAAAATAGAGCAAAGTAATGCTGGAGAAATGGTGATCATCTGGAGAAGAGGGAGGCTATAAGCTTCCCGTAGGTGCATCCTTGAAAGGCAAGTGTTCTGGGCCCGAGTAGAGCTTCTAAAAAAAAACCTTACTCTTTACAATGCATCATGACCCACCAGTTACAAAGGTGGAAAGAAATAAAGAGAGATAAAAGAGGAAGGAGTGTGGGAAAAGGGATATCAGGACAAAAGAAGATGAAGAAAATCAGGGAAAAAAAAGAAAGAATAAGAAAAGTGAGAGAAGACATGAAGGAAGGAACAAAAAAAAGACAAGGAGAAAAGAAAATCTAGTCAACACATGAGGATAAGTTTAATGAAGATTCATCTGTCTGAACAAAGTTTATTTTTTTGTTTGTTATTATTCACATATTTCAACATCCAAAAGAGATGGTCATATGAAGTCAGTCAATGCTGACAAATTTTTATAACTTTATTATTTCTTAGTTATTTTATACATATAAAACAAGTCTGTATTTCCTTTCTACATAATTTTTACCCATATACTAAATGGTAGTGTATGATACATACATACTATTCTTTATTTGTGTTCTTTTCACTTAAAATACATCCTCAAGTTCATTATCACTGCATAAAAAATCTCTTCAATTGTAATGATTACTTAAATTCCACTGAATGGTTTTATGCCAAGTGATTTAACCAATATCTCACTGATGAGCACTTTCGTTGTTTACAATCTGCTGAAATGGAATAGTGTATGTCTGTGTATAAACACACACACAAACGTACACACAATACTTCATACATGTGGTGGTATATTTGCTGAATAGTAAAATTGCTGCATCAAAGCATATGGGCTTTTTGGTTCAGGGGAATATGTTAAATAGCCACCAAGGATGAGGTGCCATTTTACATTTCCATTATTGCTGTGATGTGGAATTTTCCTATAGCTGCACTAAACAATATGCTACCAAACTCTTGGTTCTTTGCCAGCCTTGCAGGTGAAGGACAGTATCTCTGTTCAGTTGTTTACAATTTTAGACAATTGGATGATATTTTATTTATTTGACCAATTAATTAATTAGTATAATTATACCCATGATCCTCAGAACACAATCACAAAGCTAAATTGTGAGCTGTGAATACATGTAAGTAAATAGACATACTTGGAAATTCACTGGGCTTCCTTTGCCACATTTTCAGGAGCTAGCATTCTCTATCTTAAGGGAGAATACGAAGTTTATCTTACTATTTGCATCCCATTTGTACTCTGCAAAACTGGAACAGAATCCAGAGTATCTCTGCCTTGCCTGTGATGTCTCACCTGCTCACCCACACTTAGCGTCATCAGCTGTATTCACCCTAATTTTTCCCTGGAAGTTTCCTCTCCTATGCTAAGAGAACAGAATACAGGGACAGGGGATATCAGATTTCCCTGCTGCTTTTTTTTTTTTTTTTTTTTTTTTTTTTTTGAGACAGCATCTTGTTCTGCCACCCAGGCTGGAATGCAATGGCACAATCTCAGCTCACCGCAACCTCCGCCTCCTGGGTTCAAGCGATTCTTCAGCCTCAGCCTCCCAAGTAGCTGGGATTACAGGTGCACGCCACCATGCCCAGCTAATTTTTGTTTTTTTAGTAGAGATGGGGTTTCACCATATTGGCCAGGCTGCTCTAGAACTCCTGATGTCGTGATCCACCCGCCTTGGCCTCTCAAAGTGCTGGTATTACAGGCGTGAACCACCGCACCCAGCCTTTTATACATCTTTCACTCACTTTCTGTTGTATTCCATGCCTCAGATGCCAACCCCAGGACCATTTTTCAAGATGTCGTACTTGGAAACAGCTCTGCCTGTGAAGGTGCTCATGTAGATCCCACATTCTCTGCCATAATCCACTAATGTTACAGTTCGCCACCCGTCTGCATTTAATTTTCTGCCTCAACAGAATATCTAGTTCCTTGAAACCCACAGGAAATTACTGTATCTATTATGCTCTCCTTCTAGGTTGTATTTTAAAGCCTATCTTTTCATACCCATACCTGCACCAAATCTTATATTGGTTTACCCCTTTTGTACATTCATTAAGCATCCTATTGACAAAATTTGAGATGGATAAATTCCAGTTCTTTTTTTTAATTTTTATTTTTTTTTAAATTTTTTGACAAAGTCTTTTCTGTCCCCCAGGCTGAAGTGCAGTGGTGCAATCTCAGCTCACTGAAACGTCTGCCTTCCAGGCTCAAGCAATCCTCCTGCCTCAGCCTCCTGAGTAGCTGGGATTATAGGTGCCTGCCACCATGCTTGGCCAATTTTTGGTATTTTTAGTAGAGATGGAGTTTTGCCATATTATCCAGACTGGTCTCAAACTCCTAGCCTCAAGTGATCTGCCTCATGGAGTGATCTGCCTGCCTCGGCCTCCCAAAGTGCTGTGATTACAGGTGTGAGCCATTGCCTGGCCACCAATTCTTTGCCTTCATGTAATCTGCTGAGTTTCCTAATCTGATGATTTGTACAACTGTAAATTTCTAGACCTTAATGCCAGTTGTAATTTAAACACTACCAAAAATACCTAAAGATTTACTTTTAGTCATCCTGTTTTTTCAATATTTATAAATTCAGACCCTTTCCCTTCTCTTCTCACTCTTGGTGGATATCACTTTCTCCCAATTTACAAAAAATAACCATAACACTGAAAATATTTGAAATTTGCATCATTAATTTACAACTGCACCTTAATCTGGACTCATGTATCTTTCTCCATTTTTGTCCATAATGAGGACGAGAAAGACACAATAAGTTTTCCCCTTATTCTACATTTCATTTTCATTACTTATTTATAATTAATCTTAAAATATTTTAGGTGAAAACTTTGTTCCATAAACTTTCTTCTTTTTTCTTTTCTTTTCGAGATGGAGTCTTGCTCTGTTGCCAGGCTGGAGTACAGTGACACAATTTCGGCTCACTGCAATCTCCGCCTTCTGGGTTTAAGCGATTCTCCTGCCTCATCCTACCGAGTAGCTGAGACTACAGGCATGTGCCACCACGCCCAGCTAATTTTTGTGTTTTCAGTAGAGACAGAGTTTCACCATATTGGCCAGGCTGCTCTCGGACTCCTGACCTGGTCATCTGCCCGCCTCGGCCTCCCAAAGTGCTGGGAATACAGGTGTGAGCCACTGCTCCCAGCCTCCCTAAACTCTTTTTAACCCAGTCCAACTTTGGCTGTTTCACGTCCACCACTCCACTGAAATTGCTCCTGCTAGTGTTGCCTGAGTTATTTAATACACTAAATCCAATGTCCTCTTTTCATTCCTCCTTCTGCCTGACCTTTCAGCAGATTATGGTAGGAGAACAGCAAACAAGGACAGAGGATATCAGATTTGTCTTCTGCAAGGATGATGAGAGATTTTTCCCATCTCCAACCACTCAGTTCTTCTTCCGGTCCTAGTTCTCTAGCTTCCCCTACTCAGCCATTAAATATTGGAGATCCTTGGAATCTCTCATAAACTCTCCTACGGCCTCATAGTGCTTGCTCAGTGGATAAGTATATTCATTTCTTAAGGTTCATAAATAAACTTTTTTTTTTTCCTTTTAGAGACAGAGTCTCTGTCGCCCAGGTTGGAATGCAGTGGTGCAATCTCACCTCACTGCAACCTCCACTTCCTGAATCCAAGCAATTCTCCTGCCTCAGCCTCCTGAGTATCTGGGATGACGAGCATGTGCCATCACACCTGGTTAATTTTTGTATTTTTATTAGAGACAAGGTTTCATCATGTTGGGCAGGCTGGTGGTCTTCAACTTCTGACCTCAAGAGATGTGCCCACCTCAGCCTCTAGATTCATAAATAATCTATTTGTCAATGATTTTCATGTTCATATACCCTACACAATCTTCTCTTTGGATGTCCACACCCAGCTGTTGACTTGACATTTTGACTAAAATAACTTGCAGAAGCTTAAAATCTCTCAAAGTCCCCTCAGTGACATTAGGGTATAGTCTGTGTTCTAATTTGCATGATTTGGGCTCTTCTCTGCCCTTCCTCCTCATCTATTGCAATCACTCTTTCACCACGCAGCCTCTGGCCACACTTCATCTCCCCAGACATGCCACAAACTCTTTTGTGCTTTTTCCGTTACCCTAGACACTCTTCTCATCTCATCGGCCAGCACTTCATCCTGTTTCTTCTCATCTCTAGGCCTCAGCTCATGCACACTTTCCAGGAGAAGCTTCATTTGGCTCCCCAGAGGCAGTAAGCCTTTCTGCTTTGTATTCCTGTGGCATGCTCTACTCTGCATTACGTATTTACCTCTCTTCTAATTACTTTTCAAGCTCTGTCTTCTCTAAATTATAAACTCCACAAGAGTGATGCTAATGGCTGTCTTACTTACCGACATATTGCCAGTCCCTCATCTTAGTGGTCACCACTATCTCCCAATTCTCATGTTTCTCTAGGGCAGGGCCTGCATCCGTAACACCCTGGACTCTCTCTTGCCCACCTTCCCTGTACTCAGTTACTACACTTACTCTCAGAGGCAGAGAAGGTACTTAGCCCATCAATGAGTTTGGAGAAGGATGGGAACATGTTATTCTCTCCCTTTGGGGACTTGGCTAACAAACTAAAAGCAGCATCTTCCAACAGTTTTATCAGGATATTTTGATCTTCACCTCTCAATGTTTTTTTTTTTATTATATGTGTTTCTCAACTAGTTTCAAACTCAGGCAAATAATGGGAATTTTATTTATTGGGCCCTTCAAAATCCCAAAACATCCTAGTGCCTGGCCCACTGTAGCTATGTATTTGCTGAATGAACTTATGACACAATTTACTAATGTGTTAAATTTGAGGTTGCAAAACAATGAAGAGTCAAATAGGACTTTGGAATAGAGAGAAGGATAGAAACAAGGTGGTATAGAGGAAAGGGAGAGGGCAGAATAAAGGATTGACAAAGAAGAGTGATTATTACAAGATATTCAATGCAGATGATTTCATTAATCTTCAAAGCAATCATAGGTAGAAAATATGACAGAAAGAGACATTAAAGCATTAGTTAAATAGAAATAAACAAAAGTTGAGTAAGGGATCTATTTCTTAAAATAGAGGGAGAAGCTCTAGATAAAAATTAGAAATTAGAGATAGGATTACAAGTGATTTGGAGATTGTGTGGTACATTTTGCCTCTTAACAGGTAAGAAAACAGGTTCCCAAGCTTATCAAGCAAGTTGAAAGCAAATTTAAGATGAGGGCCAGTTTTCTTGTCTCTGAGCTCAAAGCTCTTTTGTCTCCCCATGCAGCCTCCTTTAAAATGTAAAGAATCTAAGGAAAGGTCAAAGAGAAGAATACACGAAGAAATTGGGAAAATCAGATGAATGATGGAAAATGTAGCATGGGATGAGATAAGTGAATAAAATAATAAAAGGATTCATTTCTAATTCATAGATATTTTACTTTATTCAACATTTAGTGTCTATGATTTAGTGGTGGTTTGGCACAGAGAGCAGGAGAACAAAAAATAATGAAAATATGATACAAGTAACACCATCCATCTATCTGAAATATAGAGAGTACTGGCAGGTCTGCACTCAGGATCAAAAGTCTTAGTTTGGAACAGCCCAGTATGCTCAACCAAATACCAATATTTCAGAGTTCTTTCGTCTAAATTAGAAAAAGAAATGTCATCTGTCTATAACATGCACCCCATGGTGATCTGCTTCCCAAAGAAAAATAAAGCAGTCCAAAGTTAAAGGGACAAGCACGTCATTTTGGAGGAATGCTGTTGCTCATTTTCATTTCCCAAAAGAAGTAATGGAATGAAGGGTGAGTGATAATAATTTTCATTGAAAAGTAAAACTTGCTTTGTTGTTCACATTCTTTGTGGTTGCTGGGATAAAAATATGAGGCCATTTACAATAGGGCAGAGCTTTTTTTTCTGGATATAATTTGATAGCATTGAATATATAGTATATTAAAAATCTGTACTGCACTATGAATAGTTTTTGGCTTTGCAAAAATATACTAGTTGTCATCAAGTAGTATACAGTGCTTGAGGAAGGCAAAGAGCATGCACAGGTGTATGTGTTTCTATTTCATGCTAAGCTAACTCAGATAAACATGGAGCAGAGAAGAAAACATTTTTTGATAAAAACAATTAATTGGTTTAATGAGATGTTGATATTGGCAAGGTATTGTTCTAAGATTTTCACATAGATATCCTCATTTAATCCTCACCACAACCCTTTCAGGAATGTCTTATTATTAAACCTGTGACCTGGCTGAGAATTCTGAAGCAGAGACGGTGAGTTTTCCTAATTTCCAAAGCTAGTAAGGGGCACTGATTATATGCCAAAAACTTCCTAAACATGACTTGACTTATACAGAAATCATACAAAAAAATTGTTAAGCTTCATTTTACAGAAAATAAAGCTGTAATAGTGTGCCTTAGTGATATGGCTTCTGAGAACTTATGCAAAACATCAACTCAGACATTTCTGGGGACTAATTTATGTACTTCTCCCTAAATTATCTGAAGGCCGTAAAAAGTAGTGTAATAATGGAGGTGATATTGAGCTTAGCCTATCAATTTCAAAAAGGCAGTTGGCAGAGCGGAGGGAGGATGTTTCAGGACAAGGGGAAAGTAAGAGACAAGAGAAAGAAAATGACAATTAGGGAGAAACCAGGAGAGGAAGAGACAGGCCAGTGTCACTCTTGTGGTTTGAGAGATGGACTTGACAAGGTAGGTGGGGGGCTGATCAGCCAAGGTCTTGACTGTGAAGCTCAGGAGTCAGGGAACAATTGCAGATTTTTGAAAGCTCCTTTTGGTTTTGGATTAAAGAGTGGATAGTTCTGAATTGAATCCAGGATTCCCATTGTTCAGAATAGACCAACACTTGGCAAAGTTTCAACCCCAGAACCTTTTAGAAGTTCATTACAAATCTCAAAAGCTTTTTCAAATACCAAAAGGCCCCAGCACTCTATTTAAATGTAAATATACTTGAGAGTTTAAATTCTAAGATTTAAGAATGATTAGGGGAAAGTGCTTGGAAATAAATGTTTGGAGGGAAAAAAATAGAAAAGTGATGAACAGCAAGGGACCCAGGAAAGATTTGAATGCATCGTGTGCTGCAGGTTTTCGGAAATCATTTCTGCCATTGCTGCAGTTCTCTTAATGGTGATCATAAGTCAGGAAATTCAGAAGTTGACATCAGATAGAAGGGCCATTGGACACTGAGATACAAGAGAATTAAAACCTCAGAATGAAAGCACAGCTGGGTTAGGCAGAGTGATGCTTCCAGGTGGCCGTTTGTATTAGAAATTCCTCAGGTCTGGATCCGTGATGAAGGGGTGACTGAGCTGACTTGGGTCCACAGAGAAACCCTAGTCCCATCCAGATGGTGCTCCCATTTACCTGGTGACAATCTTCATTTTTCTTCTGCTTCTCAGTTGCATCCATATGAGTGTACCTTCTTAGACTTCAACAGAGAATCAGTTTTACAGTTTTACGGAATATTATCTGGAGACAAAGAAGATGCAGATGCTGAGCTTCTTGATATTGCCATTTGTAAAAGAGAATGCAGAGAAACTAAAGGGGCAAGGCTAGAGGGCAAACTTGCCCTTGTTTATGGTGAAGAAATACACACCATGGATATTTCTAACCCTTACTGCTCCCTTCATCTCTTAATCCGTTTATAAAACATTTTAGTTTTATTAAGTTCTATACAGTTTATATGTTTATAAACAATATAAAATTTTGTCTATTTTAATAAAAATATATATTGTATTAAAATCCTATATTTTATATGCTTCTATAAAACAATATAGTTTTTAACATAAAATACAAACTTAATAATTTTAGAAGATACAGAATAGACAGTAATAATTTATCCATAAACATACAACAAAGAGGTAACAATTAATGCTATGTTGTTTTATATTTTTCCAGGTTTATACCATAAACATACCCATATAATTTTTGACACAACTGGAATCCTGCTATATGCAAATAATGTTTTAAAAATTGTATTATTTATATGTCCCTATAAAACAATATAAGGATTTTTAATATACTATTTTTAATTAAAAAGTAGGGGAAAAAGCTTTGTTAGAGGTGGATTAATATCTAAGCAATTATTGATCTTATCTCCCAAAACTATTATTATAAAGAACTTTTAAATATTAAATATGATGTATTTTTCTAAGATACATCATAAGAAATGATCCTCAGCATGCATTAAAAATTACATGTATAGTTTGGAACAAAAAAAGCAAATATCATATTTTGACCTCAAATGCCCATTTGGATTTGTCTGGACCAATCAGACAGTTCAGAAGATCAGTAGCATCCATTTTGAGGATTTTCAAATTGAAAACAGAAGTTTTCTTTATTAAGCAGCCAAATCTATGCACCAATTTAGTGCAAAAAGTATGATATTGTAACCTTAAATAAAACTCTCAAGTCAATGTATTATTGTCCTGAGAAGTTAAAGTGAATTCTTAGGTAATGACATATATTTCACTTTGAGAATTTCAGAAATCTGTGGTTTTGAGCATACACCTGGTGGTCTGAGATCTGCTTCCCACTTTTCTATTTTAACCTAATCACAGCCATATTATTCTCTCCAACCTTTTACTATCTCCTGAACTTTACACACTTCACCAGAGTGTTCTCAGTAATGGGAGATAGCAATGGGTTACTCTCAAGAATTAGATGAGACTCGGGGCAGTGAAGACATTTGCCATCTTTTTAAAAAAGGAAAGTTTCATTTTTAGATATTTCATGTTGGGTCAAAATGTCCCTGTAAACGACATGGCTTCATGTAGGCAACCCACCTTGTCTTGGGATGTGCTGTGGGAGAAAACTCAAGCCTTGGAGTAAAAGAACTGTAGGCTTTAAGTGCAAGTCAACTGACACCTTTAATCTTGGTTTCACAACCTTATTTTACACATAGTATTTTAGAAACCCAAAAACAAGCAAACAGGCATTGTAAAAGCTTAGTAATATTTCCAATAATTTAATCATTCAGAGATAACTACTTTCAGAGTGTTGATGTGTTTCTATCTAACTAAAGATACAAAATTGGAATGATATAAATAGTGTCTTATTTCCTTTGTTAAAGGTCATTTTGTCTTTATTCTACATTAGAAGAATATGCATACTGTTTGTCATATATTTAACATATAATTTTCTGAAGCATTCCTGAGATGTGAAATGTATAGGTTGTTTACCATCAGTTAGTATGAAAAATATTCTGGTGAATATAACTTAGGTACATCTTTGAGTTCCAAACTAAATCCTCAAAACAGATAACAAAAAGGATCCTTACAGACTTAAGAATAAAAACGCATAAGTGAAGGTATTAATGCATACTGACAAATTGGTTTGTAACATATTAGGTTATTTTACATTCTCACAAGTCATGGATAGGACTATTTCAATACACATCTTCAGTGTATCTGTTGATTTTCTTCAAAATGCCATGTTGACAATAAATATTACATTTTTATTGTTATTTAATTCACAATTATTTGATTGCCAGTGAGGCTGAAGTAGTTTTATATGTCTATGAATCGTTTGTATTTGTTTCTCTCCAGTCTTTGTGCATATATGTTGTCCACTTATTAACCTATGTATTAGTAGTTTTAATAAAGTTTTAAATATATGATTATGAAGGTACTATGTGTTTATTAATAATTTTATAAAACAAATAAATAAACGGGCAATAAAATTTTATCTCTAAACTCACCACATGAAGAAGACAGCTGTTAAAATGCCAGCTCACATTTTTTCAGTTTTATACCACAAACAAATGGACACATTAACTCACAGACAATTATTGACAAAACCAGAATACCCTCTATAAAAGTTAATCTTATATTTTCACTTAACCTCAGGGTTTCAGCATTTCTCCCATTATTAAATATTTTGTTAAAGCACAGTATTAAATACTGAATAATATATATGTCTTCATATGAGTGTGTCACTACATAGTTAATTAAATCACCTTATCATATGTTTGCATTTTCCACCCTCTCACTGTCATGAATATCCTGGTGCACAGAAGTTTAAGTGCAAAGAAATGTAACACAAAATTTCTCCTCTCCCAAAGTCAACACAGCTATTTATACAGCATTCGAAGATGAAAATCACATTTAGAGACAATAACGGAAGGTAAGTTACAAAGCAAAGTTTGAAGTAGACTATACTTGGATCATTCAAACAACAGAAGGAGCCTTCTTGATTCTGCGTGTGTTCTCCCTGGGATTATTGTTTTTCTCGTTTTTCTCACTTTTTCCACTAAAGAACATTTTTCCTTATCTCAAAACTAATTGATCTTTCTGCCTCAGGATTCTCTCCTCTACAAAATGTCCCCCCTCATCATGAGAGATCTGATCTTAAAAATATTTTGCTTTTATAAGATGCATTTGTATAAAATGCATTCACTCTTAAACAATCTCCCTTTTAAAAATTACCTCCTATACCTTATCATTTATTCCTTGGCTAGGCTTTCTTCCTTTTCACGGAATGTATTACCACCTAACACAACATGATGTGAACGCTTTTTTTACTACTATATTATGTTTATTTTCTACCAGATTCTCAGCTACCACAGGTTAGAGAAGTAGTTTATTTGATGAATCATTAACTTTCCAAAACCTGAAACTATCCGTAACACAGAACAAATTGCTTAAAAATATATTACTCATCTTTAGTTTCCTTTTTATTTCAATTGTGTGTTTGCCAGGTTTTGGTATCAGGGTGATGCTAGATTCTTAGAATGAGTTATAAATGAGTCTCCTCTTCTCAGTTTTTTTGAAATAGTTTCAGTAGAATTGGTACTAACTTTTCTTTGAATATGTCTGGTAGAATTCAGCTGTGATCCATCCAGTCCTGGGCTTCTTTTGGTTGGTAAGATTTTTATTACTGATTCAATTTCAGAACTAGATATTGGTCTGTTTTGGGCTTTAATTTCTTCCTGATTCAATCTTGGGAGGTAGAGTGTTTCCAGGAATTTATCCATTTTCCCTACATTTTGTAGTTTGTTTGCATAGAAGTGTTCATAATAGTCTCAGAGAATCCTATGCATTTCTGTGGGATCATTTGTAATGTCATCTTTCTTATTTCTGGTTATGCTTATTTGGATCTTCTCTCTTTTTTTCTTTGTTAATCTTACTAGTGGTTTACCAATGTTGATAATCCTTTCAAAGAAACACTTTTGGTTTTGTTGATTCTTTGTATAGATTTTTGGATCTCAATTTTGTTCAGTTCTGCTCTGATTTTAGTTATTTACTTTCTTCTGCTAACTTTGGGGTTAGTTTGCTCTTATTTTTCCAGTTCTGCTAGGCGTGATGTTAGATTATTGATTTGTGATCATTTTAACTTTTTGTGGTAGCTATTTCACACTTTAAACTTTCCTCTTAACACTGGTTTGGCTGCATCCCAGCGATTTTGGTTTGTTGTGTCTCTACATCCTGATGAACACAGACACAAAAATACTTAATGAAATACAACGAACCAAATCCAGCAATACATCAAAAAGTTAACTCACCATGACCAAATAGGCTTTATTTCTAGGATGTATGGCGGCGGAGGCGGGGGGAGGTGTCAACATACACAAATCAGTAAATGTGATTCAACACATAAATTGAATTAAAAACAAAAATCATATGATCATCTCAATAGATGGAAAAAATTCTTCAATAAAATCCAAGATCCCTTCATGATAAAAACCTTCAATAAAGTAGGCATCAAAGGAACATAGTTCAAACTAAATAAGAGTCATTTATGACAAACCCACAGCCAATATCATACTGAATGGGAAAAAGCTTGAACCATTCCCTTGGAGAACTGAAACAAGATAAGGATGCCTACTCTCATCACTCCTATACAAAACAGCACTGGAAGTCCTAGCCAGAGCAATCAGGCAAGAGAAAAAATAACAAGCATCCAAATAAGAAAAGAATAATTCCAACTCTCTCTTCAGGGATGATATGCCTAAAAAACCCTAAAGACTACAAAATGATTCCTTGAACTGATAAACAACTTTAGTAAAGTTTCAGGATGCAAACAAATGTACAAAAATCAGAAGCATTTCTATACGCGAATAATGTTCAAGCTGAGAACCACATCAAGAACTCAATCTCATTTACGATAGCCACAAAAAATAAAATACCTAGAAATATATCTAACCAAGGAGGTAAAAGATATCTACAAGAAGAACTACAAAATACTACTCTAATAAATCATGTATGACACAAACAAATGGGAAAAATTCCATGTTCATAAATTGGAATAATAAATATTATTAAAATGACCAAACTGCCTAAAGCAGTTGATAGATTCAATGCTATTCCTATAAAACTATTGAAGTCATTTTTCACAGATTTAAAAAAAATCTCAAATTCATGTAGAACCAAACAAAGAGCCTGAATAGCCAAAGCAGTCCTAAGCAAAAAGATCAAAGCTAAAGGCATCATATTACCCAACAAACTATACTATAAGGCTACTGGAACCAAAACAGCATGACACTGGTACAAAAACACATACATAGAGCAATGGAACAGAATAAAAACCCAGAAATAAAGCCACACACCTACAGCTATCTGATCTTCAACAAAGTTAACAAAAATAAGCAATGGGGAAAAGACTCCATATTGAATAAATGGTGCTGAGATAGCTGCCCAGCCAAATGCAGAAAAACAAAACTGGACCCCTACCCTTCACTGTATACAAAAATTAACCCAAGACGAATTACAGATTTAAATCTAAGACTTCAAACTATAAGAATCTCAGAAGCAAACCTAGGACAAACATGATGCCTAAACCTTAGCATCATGCAATATACCCATGTAACAAACCCGCACATGTACCCCCTGAATCTAAAATAAAAGCTGAAGTTACTTTTAAAAATAATTTAAACATGTAAATAAGTAAGTACATGTAAAACACCTTATGTATGTCATAAAGAATTTTCTCATGTAAATAACACATTGCATTTTATCTCTCCAGCATCCCTGTGGGATGAGCTGCTAATTTCCATAAGCTATTTGTCATTCATGCATTGTCTGCCACACGTCTGCTTCTGTTAGAAGCACTGATATGGTTTGGCTGCATCCCCACCCAAATCTTACCTTGAATTACAATAATCCCCATGTGTCAAGGGTGAGGACAGGTGGAGATAATTGAATCATGAGGGCAGTTTTCCCCATACTGTTCTTGTGGTACTGAATAAGTCTCACAAGATCTGATGATTTTATAAAGGGGAGTTTCCCTGTACATGCTGTCTTACCTGCCGCCATGTAAGATATGACTTTGCTCCTTATTTGCCTTCCACTATAATTGTGAGGCCTCCCTAGCCATGTGGAACTGTGAGTATATTAAACTTCTTTCCTTCATAAATTACCCAGTCTCAGGTATGTCTTTATTAGCAGCATGAGAACAGACTAATACAAGCACTTTTGGTGAATCTTACACACTCATCTCTGTACCAGCCTTGTGAGGGGTACTGACACCAGCAGTGCTCTTTTTCATCATTTTCACACATGCTCCTCTTACTCATTACTGTGAATACCTCTCCTATCCAAGTCCTTTCTCTGACTCAGCTTCTCCTGACTTTTGGCTACAGTCAGTATGGTTCCCCATATCCATAGGCATCTCCGAGATGGGCACCTTCTTCCTTGGAGTCTCTTGACTTAGTGCTTAGTACTTAGTGCTGGTCTTATGCCTCCATTACTTTCTCAGATGCTGTCATCAGAACATCCAACTCTCATTTTCTGGCCATTTGCATTCACTTTTGTTTGTGCAAGTGCCTCACCATATCTTTCATCCATTTGAGATATCCAGCATCATTAAACCAAAGTGAAAATACCCAATAATAGCTACACATGTGTGTCAATTTACTGAATCATGAACAATAAGTAAACGAATGAATAACTAAATAACTAAAGGCATTTTTGCATAAGATGAATTTTTTAGCTAAAGAAATTCCTTACTACTTTCATTAATTTTGCCTGAATTTCCAGAGCTAGAGTTTTTTTTTTTTTTTTTTGGCGGGGGTGGGGGGTGTAATTTTTGGCGATCTGAAATCATTATTTGATTATTTTTCTGCATTTTATAAGGGCACTATGCTAAAAGGAGATCTAGTAAATTTTATAACTCTCTTCTTGGTCCTAGATATAATGTTCAGTACTTTCCCCCAAAAGTTTTTATAAAGCATGCAGACTAATTTAAGAAAGTGTGATTTCTGATAATAATATCTAATGTTACTGAGTATGGATTATGTAGCAGGCATTGCATGAACTCACTTAATTTTCACAGAAACCTTACATCATAGAACATGGATCAGGACAGGCTACATTATTCTAAGGTAATTAACTAACTCAAAATCCCAGGGGCTTAGCACAGCTAAGCTTTATTTCTCATTCATGTTACCTGTTTAATGGACACAGGCAAAGGATGCTGAACCACAGTCACTCAGAGACTCAAGTTCATAGATGCTCTGCCATATTACATCTACTCTATCTGGAAAATGTGCCTCTGCCATCATCCTAGAAGGGGAAAAGAAAATGTGTATTTTTTCTCAGAACCGTCTACCTTCACAGGATTTGAATTGGTGCCATGTTTGCCATAGAAGATGGGTCCAAGCTTAACTAAAGAGCCAATTTCAAGCCCACTTGCTACATATTTGCACAGATCTTGGCATTCTTGCTTTGATGTGGTATGCAAAGAAGAATTTAGTTATATCTTTTGATGGTTATGTATCTCACCAAAATTTTATAGTGAAGTATTTGTATAACATTTTGGAAATTCCTACACCTCCCCAAATCCTATCACTTTGGTTTTAGAATCAGCAATGTTGTATTCTGCTTATTACGTTTTTAGGGAATATGTGAACTTGAATTTTGCTTTAGTTACTTAAATTATACAACATTTCTAGACTACTTTTTTTTCTGAGTGAGCCTCATTGTTTTAATATTTAAAACACAAAAATAGCAACTGCCTCATATGACTGTGGCTAGAATTATATGTAAAAAATGTATGTACTATATATGAATAAAATACATGTAAAACATTTATTATCTAGCATATATCTGGCACATAATTGACGCTCAATCATGTTGCCTATTATGAATATTATATAATCAGATATTAGTATATTTTTGTAAAAGTGTTTTGAGAATTCTAGTTATAGAATGTAGATGGTCTATATGAAAAAACTCCAAGGATAGTCTCTTTTTTACATAACTCATAAACCAAAGAGAAAATTTTATGTTTAAAATAAATATTGAATAAGCTGATGCTAATATACTCCTTAGAATTCAGCCTTTGGAGTCTCCATTTTTGGCAAAGGACTAGAAGTTTTGGTACTTTTTAAGGTCTTATTTTGTTTTTAATTGACACATAATAATTGCATATATTTAAAGGGTATAATGTGACGTTTTCATACATGCATATATTGTGTAATGATCAAATCAGGTTAATTAGCATATTCATAACCTCAAACACTTATTATTTATTTGTAGTGATAACATTCAAAATCCTCTCTTCTTGCTACATTGAAATATATCATACATTATCATTTGTATTTTTACATTAATATTGTCATAATTGTCTGTTTTAAGAAACTGCCAAAGCTCAAATAAGGAGTTGCTGATGATTTAAATAAAGACTTCTATGAGATTTCCAAATATACTTTTGAAATATTAGAAAATGCTAAGAAGTTGAATTTTGAATAATGGTAAAAAATGTGTGGCCTCTTCTATCAGCATGCTAAGTCTCACCATATTCTAGCTTATTCAGCAGATCTTGATAATATAATTTGGGGAGCACATTGATAAGTTCACCTTTTAAAATATCTATCAAATTGCAAGTGTTTTCTTTTTTTAACTCAGAGATTACACTTCTGGAATTTATACAATTTATACCTTCATGTACTTTTGAGATTAGATTACAAGTTAATTTCACAGCATTATGTATTAAAACAAAATAGTAGAAGTAATTTAAATGTCTATCAATATGGTTACTGGTTAAGCTGCATTTACAACATGGAAAACTAAGACATTTTTAATTGTTTATTGTAGGAAAAAAAAGCTAGTCCCTTATATTCCATCAAAAATTATCTCTTGGTAAAACTTGAACTGAACTTACAGTCCACCAAGGGGGCATATGATGTGAAACTTTAGAATACATTAAATTTAATGTTGCAGGGACTATCCCCGTAGAAATGCCACAGGTTCTTTGAGCTTAGTGTTGCTCTGCTGGGAGCTCTTTTATCCTCAGAGCTTTCAGTGACTGGCTGTATTACTTAAGTTTGAGCTCAGATATCACTCTCTCAATGTAGAGTTAATTTTACTCTTATACATTCTTGGTAGGGATATAAAATGATACACTCATTTTGTAAATACCGTTTGGCAATTTCTAAGAAAGTTAAACATATACCAACAGTATGACCCAGTAATATGATTCTTGGTTTATATCCAGGAGAAAGGAAGACATATGTTCACCAAAATACATGCATAAGAATGTTTATAGTAGTTTTATAATAAACAAGAACTAATAAAAATGGAAAAGCCCCTATAATCTTAGCTCAAAAAACTCACTATAATTAGGTTATAAATTCTTCTTAAATTGATGCATAATTTTAACATGAACTCAATAAAAAGATCAACTATTATGCTTAAATGTCTACATTTTATATTTTACATGTAATTTATATTTTACTGTTATAAAGTTTATATGGAAGAATAAATAAGAATGGCAAAAAAACTGTGAAAATTAAAAGTAATGAGGAGGAAATAGCTTCACCAGATATCATAGTATCTAATGAAGCCTCAGTATTTAATATTGTGTGTTACTAAAATATGAATAGATAGATAGAACAGATTTAAAAGTCCAGTAATGAGCCCAAAGGCAAACAGAAGTTGGCACATAGAAATTTGAAATGCAACAAAGTTGGAATCTCAAATCAGTAATGAAACAATAGCCAGTCAATAAATTGGGGATAATAGATTAGCCAACTGAAAAAAAAAGTAAGACCTTACATGACATCTTACATCATAAAATAATTCAAAATAAATAAAACATGTTAATTAATAATGAAAGCATTCTTCAGTAACTTTTGAATTGGAAATGTCTCTGTAACTATTGTTTGAAATGTAGGAGCTACAAAAAAGTATTAAAATTTAAATGCACAAAAGCCAAACACAGTCTTATAACAAGAAAGTTGTTTTTTAAAAGGACCATGACAAGCTGGGAAAATGTTTACAACTTATATTACTGCAAAGACATTGCTAAATAGTTTCGAAAGTGGTTGTGTTACAGGATTTTTGGGGTGTCACTGTTCTGGCCAGAAACCTCTGTGCAGCTGCTGCAGCAAAGTGGGCAGTGCCAGGTACTGGCACATGTGCTGGCTTTCTCTGGGCCATGGCTGAACCAAGTGCACCACAAGCAGCTTCCACAGCTGGCACCAGGGAACATGGTGGGGCCCAGAAACTTGGAGACACCAGGCACCAAAGGGCCTCAAGGAGGGAATCAGCCCTGGCTTGGGTAAGCTCTCAGGTCTGGGATCCCCAAAGGGCCACAGCTCTTCTCTCCTCTTTGCCTGCAATGTGGCAAGCAAAGGGCACGTCTCAGACCTGTTTGTGTTATAGCTCTTTTAGCCTTGCCATTTGGCGGGTCCCTAGTTCTTGTCCTGTGACTAGGAAGAATAAAGTACATAGACAAGTGGAGGGTGAGCAAGAGGAAGACGAGCTTTACTGAGTGATAGAACAGCTCAGAGGGGACCCGCAGGGGACAGGTCCTTTCCGCAGCCAGAGTGTAGCAATGAGTGCTCAGCTATTAGCAGAGAGGGTAGCTTCTCTCTGCTGCTGGTCAATCTGTCTTCTGCAGTTCTCAGAAGAGAGAAGGCCCTAGAGTGGCTGGCTTCTATTTGCAGGCAGGTTTTCCCATTGTCTCTACAGCTCTCAGCAGAGAGGGTAGCTCCTCTCTGCATCTGATTGTCCACCTTCTCTGTCCTCTGCTCTGCTCTGGCTGAGCATGGGGTTTTTATGAGACTCGGAGGGGAGGAACTACAAGCCAATTGGTCCATGGGTGGCCATGTGTGGGTCCAGAAAGCATACCACAAGTCCCCACTCTGGTCTCTGGAACTAGCAGCCCAGCTCCCAGCCTTCAGGCCCTCCCTGGCATAAAGGTGAGGCCTCACTGGGGACCCACCCGCTTCCACCCGGTACTCTGACTGTCTCCTGCAGCCCTCCATGGTGCCCACACTGCTTGAGCCAAGGGGCACCTGAATGTCAGAGCCAAGCTGCCCTGAGCCCAGTCCTTGGCTTGCCCCCTGCCACCAAAGTCTGGAGGAAGCCAAGACAGCAGGGAGCTGGTTGTATCCATGCTGCCCCAAATGTGTGCACATCCAGCTGGGCTGTTACAGCAACCAGGCTAGGCTACAACCCTGCTCCAAGATCATAGTGGGTACCAGAGTGGGGAGAGACCAGGCAGTGGGAGAAGGTACCTCCGAGCCTGCAAGGGCAAGAGCACACAGAGGCTCAGGTTCACAGCCCCAACTTGGAGTGCAGGGCTGGTGGCCCTGGCAGGGCTGCTGCCTGCTCCCGACTCCCACCAGCTCTGTGGAGCATGCAGCCTCAGCCAAGCCCCCTCACAGCGTGGGGCAGGGGCTCCAGGTCCTGTCTGGGCCCAGGCAGCATTTGGCAGCTCCCCCAGATGACACCCCCACTCCCTCACACAGCCACCCACACACACATGCTCGGGGTGGCCTAAGGTGGAGCAGAGTGTGGGCCCTGGGCCTGGGTCCTGGGTGCAGGCATTGGGAGTGTCATGCTTGCCAGTCACCCTGACATGGGGCAGACCCCAGGAATACAGTCCCAGCTGACCCTTGCAGAGCCTCCTCTGGAGGAAAAGGAACCCCACACCTTCAGCAAGGTGGGCACAGTGACTGCACCACTGGCTGGGCCCCCTAAGTGGGTGCTGCTCCCACTTCCTGCCCCGGCCCCCAAAGCGCAGTCCCAGCTTCATACCCCAGGCCCAGCCCCCATGCTCCATGTGCAAGTTGGCACCACCCCAGACCCAGATCTGCCTTGGGGCCTCTCTCTGCCCAACTGCACTGTTTCCTGTCACACTGCTCCCCCACCAGTGGTGGCCTGGCCTGGCCCCACCGTGGTGGCCCCCAGGGAGGTGGGCTGCTGGGGAGCTGTCTGCCTCCTCCATGTACCCTCCCTGTAGCAGCTGGTGTGATGGCAGTGGCTGCTCCAGGCAGCCCACCACTGCCATCAATTGTACCAACTGGCATTGCCACTTGCAATGTAAATGTGACTCCCAGCTGCTCCACATCCTACCCAACACTTAATATCATCAGTGCTTTAATTGTACCTTTTCTGGTTGATGTGCAGTAATCTTTTATTAGGATTTAATTTGCATTTCCTTAATAATAAAAATAACTATGTTCAATACCATTCTATATATTCATTGATCACTTAGATATCTTTTCTTGTAAAGTCTCTGTTCAAATCTTGCATAGGTCTTTTGCTGACAAAATCTTTCAGCATTTGTTTCTCTAAAAAAATCTTTCTTAGACTTTCACATTTCTAAGATACTTTTTCTGATTATAGAATTTCAATTTGGCTTTTGTTTTCCATTATATTAAATGTGTCATTCAATTATTGTCTGGTTTCTGTAGCTTCCCTAGAAAATTCAATTTCAAGTCTTATATTTGCTAATTTGATGGTGGTGTGGACTTTTTTTTCCCTCTGTTTTCTCTATGTTTTTTTTTATTATTATACTTTAGGTTTTAGGGTACATGTGCACAATGTGCAGGTTTGTTACATAATTTTTCTCTTTGTCTTCTGTTTTCAGAAGTTTCACTATAATGTGCCCAGGACTCATTTTATTTATCCTGCTTGGGGTTTGCATAGCTACTTGAGTTTGTGGGTTGATTTCTTAATCAGTCTTGTGTAAATCCTAGACCACTGTCTTTTTAAATATGATTTCTAATTTATTTTATCCTTTCTACCTAGTACTTTCATCACACACTTGGAAAACATCTTGACAATATTCCATGATTCTCTTGCTTCTGTTTGGGTACATTCTCTATTGGTTTGTCTTTGAAATTATCAATCCTAATATCTTCAAACATCTGTTTCCAGCCTGTTGTTAAATCATCCAATGAGTTCTTAATTCCATCTACACACTACACTACACACACACACACACACACACACGTATATACACATCTAGGTTTTTCATTTGAGCTTGATGTAGATTTTATTTGATTTTTGAAATTCTTTGTCTTTTAATCTATTTTTGTCTACTTTTGCCTCCACTTTCTTTAATATGGTAATCCTAATTACTTTTAAATTATTTCTACTAACTCTATTATCTGGATCATGTATAGATTTGCTTGTGATTTGTGTTTATTCCTTCATTATCATTCACACTTTTCTTCTTAGTGTATTTAGTAATTTTTTTCTATTATGTGCTAAGCATAAGGTTTCAGAATACTATAAAGGTTCCTAATGACATCACACATCAGAGAAGGTGCCCCCTTTCTCCTGTTATGTAGATGGAGTGAGGTGCTAATTATCTCAATCCAAACAGGGGTTGTTCTGGGTCATGTCTGAGTGGTTTTCTTTGCCTCGGATATGGCCTTTCTGGGCTGTGGGTAAAGCCTGGCAAGTTTCTGCTTTTTCATCCCTAAAAGATGGTGGGAAATTCAGTTCTGTTCTTCAGAGGATTTTAACTTCCCACCTCATACATTTTCACAAGCTGAGAAGTGTAAGGAAGAGAACAGCTCCTTGTGGTAGGGACACTGCTGTAGCAGGACTCTGTGACCCTGGCTCCAGGAGACTGCAAGAGGCATGATTCTGCCTTTCGGAAGCTGTGGCTTCAGCATCCCATGATTCCCAATATTGAAACAAGTGTCCCAAGAGGACCAATGGCCAAGAAATTGAACTTCTGGTTTCCAAACAGTTGTACAAACCCGATATGATTTTTAGAAGTTCCACAGGTTCCTCTTCCATCATAATTTCTCTTTCTCTCAGAAAAGACTCATTTGCCTGGAGAAGCATGATCCTCAGTCTGCACTCAAATTTAGCAAATGGCCCAGGGAAGAAAATAGCCATTGACATTAGCTTACCTATGAAGCGCCCTTTATCCTATGAAATCTTATTCATCTTGACTTTATTGCTTCTACAACTCTCCATTTAAAGACATAATTTTGATATTATAGATATAATTAAAGATATAATTTTGCAATTTACCACATTTTTCTCATTGTTGCAGTGTGAACATTGGCCTAAACTATTATAGTCTTTCTAGTAGCATAAGCTGGAGACGTTATTTTCATTTGTCAGATTGTTAAGAAAATCAAAAATTTTGGTAACTCACTATGTTGGGAAAACTGTGAAGAAAAAACATTAATATATTGCTGATACAACCCACATGGAGGGCAAGTTGTTTACGGAAATTAATATTGCAGATGCTTTTTCTTTGATCCATCAGTTATACTTCTAGGAACTTTACTCATATCCTTGTAAATGACATATTACAAGAGTATTTATTGAAACATTATTTCTAATAGCAAAAGATTAGAATCAATCCAAGTGTCCATTACTAGGATTGGAGAATTGAATAAAATACTAAGCTAACAAATTATTACAGAGGTTTTTTGTCAAATGACATAGAAAGATAACTAAGATTTATTGTTAGGTGGAAAGAGCAATGTGCAGATATGAATGTGAGGATGTCAATGTCTGTAGAAATTGGGTAATTTAGGGAATATATATTTGAATTTAAGTGTATGAAAAATAGTTAAAGATACGCAAGAGCCTAGTAACATTGGACACCAATTGAGGGATGACAGAATAAAAACTGAACAGAAGGAAAATGGAGTACAGAAAGGAAATTTTTACTGTATACTTTTATAGATAGTTACAGATATACCATGTGAATTAGTAACTCATGCATAAAATTTAATATATACATCTACAAATAATAAAAATAGTGAAGTTTAAAATACTTTAAAGAGAATAAGAAGTAACATCACAAATTGCATTTAAAATAAGTACAAGTTGTCATGACTCCAGAATTATGAAGTTTATATTTTTCTAAGACTGATGAAAATTTGGAGAAAATACAGAGAATGGACTATGAGCCAAAGAAATGAGGATCAAAAATATACAGGTGACATTTGGCTTTCCTCAGGTACATCAGCAATTTTAACTTCTAAAACTTGTCATAATAACAACCATACTCCTTTAAAGAGAAGAAAATATTTTCTTACCGAAGGAAATAAACATTTAATAACCTAAGTCTCCATGAATCCCACTTAAACAACCAAATTGTATTTTTCAGCATTGCTTTCATGAGTAAACCTCCTAGAAGGTAAAGACATTTCAAGATAAAACAGGTAATATGCCTCATGAAATTACCAGAGAAGACTTTCTGGAAATGTAACGAAACTTATAGGCATTAGGCCAACTCACTCACAAAAAAGAAAAGATTACATGCTGCACGACTTAGCATCTTAGAAGCAAAGTTTGTAAAGATTGTCTCTAGCATATTTCTCAGTGGAAAATAAAGATGAGTATCTTGGCTTTTGTCAAATAAGGAACTTACAACTATTCATTCTTAATATTTGACAGTGTATCAGAATCCAATTACTTGTCTCTCAATGCCTCAGCATTCTCTAAGTATTCTATTTTAGTTGACAGAGCACTGGTTTGAGGTGAGGAAATGGAGATTCCAGTCTGAGCTGTGCCATTAGATGACCTTGGGACAATCTACTTTTCCTTTGTGTGCATTCATTTCTTCCTCTGGAAAATAAGGTTTGGATCTAGATTATTCCTGTAATGCCTTCAGGCTTCACATACTATAATTCTACATAGGAAAAGAAATGAAACAAATGAAAGTCCTAGAGAGTGAACAATTCAAGTAACACCATTCCTTATGCTGAAATGCATAGAGCAGATTACATAGATTCATTGGTTCACATTCTTGGAAGCAAGCTGGATTGGAGTCTGGTTGAGTCACCTTCCCTCTATGTTTCAGGAGTCTTAATTGTAGAATAAGGAAATTGGATTAGATAATCTTAGGATGTTTTAAAGGAGACACTTTGTTTATGAGCTTGAAATCAATGTGTTGGAGAACTCTTTGGCCTTGGTCAGTTTGTGATTTTATTCATATACAGATGTTCCCTGACTTACAAAGTGTTTACATCTCAGTTGACCCATTGTTAGTCAAAAATATCCTAAATTAAAAATGCATTTAATACCCTGATAAACCCATCATGAAGGCAAAAACCTTAAGTTAAATCACTGTAAGTCCTTATTAAATAAACTCTATTTGGACCCAAATTTTCCGAACATTGAGGGTACTTTTCTTCTGCCTTTGTCCTTTCCAGTTCAACTAGTCCTCATCATTTCAGTGCCTGCGGAATGAGAGTATGAAAAATTGAGAAAGAGAGAAATCTGAAGGCTCCATCATCTCTCAGCATGCCTCTAGACATGAGCAGAAAATGAGTGCTATAAAATATTCAATGTGATCTTTTTCACCAACTAGCAATCTCTCAGAGTTAACACAATATTGTCTGCTCATTAGCCTTTAGTCGTTCAAAGAATCATCTCTCCTAATGTTTCCTTTCTTTTGATTTAGCTAAACCGTATGCAACACTTAACTAGCTGCCTATATATTATTCTAGTCCCTTCCTGTATCCATCTTACTTAATCTTCATAACAACACTGAAATGTTAGTATTTTAAGCTCCATTTTACAGTCGAGAAAACTGTGATTTAGAGAAGCTAGACCTCTAGCTGAGGTTACACAGTTATCCCCAGGCTACCAGTAGCAGACCCAAGTTTCAAAGTCAAACTTATAAACTCCAAAGACCACATTTCAAATCACTGCATTGTGGTAGATAATGGAAACATTATCTATTATTATCCTCATTTGTTTTACATCTCCCTCACTATCTGAGCTTTCACTATCCAAATATGTTCTGCAGCAATCTGCAAAAATGTTTTATCAAAAACTTAACATCCAAATTGAAAAGCCATTCTAACAAATTTGTCACACATGCATGCGTTTATGTTGTTTGCCAGTCTAGGCTAGAGGAGCCAGGGTGTGCTGAAGCCTTATCTCAGCTATTCTTCCCACAAGAGGAGAGCAAGAGCTTATATTGCTCTAATGTGTCATGCTTTAGTAATATCATCTTCCCCACATTATTAAGATAAAATGTTTTAAAGAAGGTGCAAAAAGTCAATGAGTAAAATAAGGAAACTGAATAGACTAACAGACAATTAATTAAAAGGCCAAGAAAAGTCTATGCATTGAGGAAAAGTTGGAAGTGGTAAAGTGAATTGAAGGAGAAGAAAAGCTGTCATTCTCTCCTAAACATATTCCAATATGACCCTATCCCACCAATGACACCAATGACTTCACATGTTAAAATAAACAGTTAATGTCCTATCACTGTTTGACTCAGCCTTTCATCAGCATTTGACACAGTAATTTGATTCTTCCTTCCTGAAATATTTTCTTCACTTAGCTTCCAAGATAGCATGTTCTCATGGCTTTCTTCTAAAGTGGCTACTGCATCTCATCTTTCCAATGTCTGTTGAATCTCAGGCTTCACTCTAAATCCCTGTTGTACTTCATCCCAGCTATCTCTGTACTTGTATCCCTATCTGCTCTGACAAAAAAGACTGGTGTGTGATATTTGTTGACATTTGTGCTGCAAATGCTCCCACCTTGGCCAATTTTAAGGAACCATTGTGACTTGTGACATTGTGTTTTTTGAACCTGTAGTATTTGGTTCCACAAAACTATTGGAAATATCAGCTATGTACTTGAGCTCTCCCTGAATGCCAAATAGTCCTCTCAAACATAATGTGTACAAAACACAGTGATGAAATTATCTCTTTCCTTAAACCTGCTCCTTTACTAATATTCTTCTTCTTCATAAATGGCACCACTGTTTATCCAATTTCTCATCCAAAATTCTTGGCAAAAGCCTACCACTTTCCCTGTTAACCTTCAGTGGTGAAGGGAACTATTACTAGAAACCTAGAGGTAGAATTACAGTCATGTACCGCCTAATGACATTTCAGTCAACAGCAGACTTCATTTATGACCGTGGTCCCGTAATATTATAATACTGTATCTTTACCTTTTCTATATTTACATGCACAAATACTTACTGTGTTGCAACATTCAGTATGGCAACATGCTGTCAAAGTTTGTAGCCTAGAAGTAACAGGCTCTACCACATAACCTAGGTGTGTAGTAGGCTATACCATCTAGGTTTGTGTAAGTGCACTCTGTGATGGTCATATGATGAAATCACCTAACAATACATTTCTCAGAATATATCCTCATCCTTAAGCGACGTATGTATGTATTCTGGGACAGCCATCACTGCCCCAGGTGCTTCTCCTGAATAAGGATTTAAGTTTGTAGACTCAGAGCTTGATCCTAGAAAGAGGAAGCCTCAACATTAGAGAACATCTCTTAAAAATAAAACCATGCAGCATTATTGGAAGTGTTTCTAGATTCATGAGGTATGGTCATATATAAAAAGGGCAATTATACGGTAAGAATTAAACTGTACACATCTTCTAATACCTGCCTTTACAGAAGAATGGCATAGACAGCTTTGATTCCCCACCAGGGACTCAGGAACCAAGGACAGCCATGCTAAGTTACTGTTATACCAGCTTCTGCCCTATGTAGCCACATCATTGCTGATAAGATTTTGGGTTTGGGACTAATTAGAATGAATACTTAATCAAATCACATTTCTGTGTGCTTGCAAACTGTTCCTATGAGCCTGTGTCTTTTTCATGTCAATTCACAATTCACCAGGAAACCTGTCTTGCATACTCAAGCAGGATTAGAAACTGAAAATAGATCTGGATTCTTCCTATTATAATTATTAAAAAATTAAACATTGAGAAAACTGCACATGGTAATATAGCAATGTACCCATCAAGGATATTTAACACTTCATAACAGTTTTGAATTGTTTATTTTGGATCCTTTTGTTAGCATAATTATGCATAGTTGCAGCTGTTTCTGTACTCCTCCTTAAATCCATTTATCTCTCTCTCTCCACATATAACCATTAGTGTGAATGTAATATGTATTCCCAGAAAGAAGACTTATTCTGAGGATGTCTAGTAGTCATGTACAAGAAACTCAGAGCATGATGCTACTAAATGATGATGGAAATATGTGTGCTTGTGCATCTCTAAACCTCTAGTGGTTATCATTGTATTAATCTTACTGCTAATATGCCTCGCTGGGGTCCAGAATTCATTTTCAAGAATAGTCACTGCAATATAATCCAGCCTGCCAGAAATGTCCTCCTCTCTTTGGGAGGAGTTCTTTAGACAATCAGAAATCTGTACTTGGACATTAAAAATGACATTTGACAAACTTCTCTCCCTACTTTCTTCCATATCACTTGCATCCTCAGAGACCTTAAAAAAAAAATTCTATGATATACTTTCTTTTTTTTTGAGGTATTTATTTATTTATTTATTTTATTATTATACTTTAGGTTTTAGGGTACATGTGCACAATGTGCAGGTTTGTTACATATGTATCCATGTGCCATGTTGGTTTGCTGCACCCATTAACTCGTCATTTAGCATTAGGTATATCTCCTAATGCTGTATATACTTTCAAAGTCCAGTATTTCGTGAGTGTCCCTTCTGCCTCAGAGTTCAAAAACAGCTTTTTCAAAATAACTTTAGTCAAAGCATAGAGTGTTTGGTGTATTTATGGTGCAGATCTGCCTCCTGAATGAGCTTCAGATACTCTCACTAGCACCCTACATGTAACAAACTGGAAAAATTCACAGCTACAAGATCAGATATGTAAAAAGCTGAAGAAACACATTTTTAAAAAATCACATATTATATTCTTTGCTAATATACTTGGCACAAACATTATACATTTTTGGTATTTTTATTTAAAATACAAAGTCTGTATATATGCATATATTTTTTAAAGTGCATATTTTGTTATATATTTATAAAAATGAGCTTCTATAACACCCTTTGTTTTTTGTTCATTTGAGGCTTGCACAGTAAGTTACTGTCTCACATGTAGGTGTGTTCTATTATCAATTAGAATATGAGCCCCTTAGGGGTAAAAATTGTAATGATATAATTTATGATTTCTGTACTGCGATTTGCAGTGATTCCTGGAAGATAGTCAGTGTAGAAAAAAAAAAAGTTACAGAATTATACATTTGTAACCAGAAGGCAAGGTGAGCAATGGCAATATTATAAAATAATAGATGCTAAAAAGAAAGTAGATCTTCAGAAAATCTAGGCATCGTTCCTGTCCTTCAGGGATGAGCTGAGGCATGAAGGCAACTGAGGGCCTAAATTATGATACCTAGTCATCTTATGAACTAAAGGATAAACCACGTTAAATTGAGGAAAGAAGAGTCAAATTTTAGAGTAAAAGTCAAGTCAAGTGGTCAGCAGTTTTGATTCCATGATGGAGACAGCTAGAATAAGCATGTCTCTCATCCTCACAACAACCACAAAATATGCTGGGCAAATGATTTTTTTAAAAAATGTATCAGAGAACTGAGGTCACAAGGACATATGACTGACCTAAAATCCGGAAAGAAATAGACATGGGCAATGAAAAGCAGAACTTAGTATTTGCTGACCATTGCCACTGAATGCCATTCAAGTCATAGGAAGAACCAACTAGATAATTTTATGAATTGCTAAAGACTAAATGTAGAGTGACAAGAACATGTAAAGCTACTATGGGCCACAGGCTTAAGACATTCACACTCTTTCAGGCTTTTCTTTCAGGCGCTCACCAGGAACATGTGGGAGGAACTCAAGAATGCTTTCCCATGGTACTTTAAGGGGCAGAAACAGGAGTCAGGGCTGATGCTGCTCAGTTCCAAACCCATGTTGTTTTCTATGAAACAAAACACTTGACCTGTGTAAGGAAAAGCAACCAAACTTTAGCCTGAGGACATTGATGAAAACCTACTGGGGGGGAAACAGAGAAATAAAAACTCTACCACTGAGAGATGAGCAAGACTAAATGTAAGACCCAGCTTTACATCCTGAGAAGAGCAGGGATAGTTGTAAAGGCCATACCCCCAAGGTCCAGGTTCACAGTGCCTAAGACTGACATCAATCATTAAATAAAACAAATAAAACATCAATGATTACACATCATATGCACATATCAAAATATCACATGTACCCTATAAATACGTATTGTTATATATTAATTTTAAAAATTAAAAATCAGAGAATGCCTCCAGAAATCACTCCCTCACACTAACAGACAATAAGTAAAATAACATTAGAACAATTAAAAAAAAAAAGACATGGCTGCAAGAGACAAATTTTCTCGGAGAACCAGAGTAAATGGAAAGCCCAAAGACAAATGGGAAGACCCAAAATCAAGTAGGGAGCAAACTTCAAACTCAGTTTGACTCCTCAAGTAGATTAGAAAAAATCACTACATTAAAAGGCTAAAAGGCTAGAAGAAGGAAAGGCATGATTATCTCCAAGCATCAAAATTATTTATGTCTGGCCAGGTACAGAGGCTCATGCCTATAATCCCAGAGGGGAGGATGAGGTGGGAGGGTCACTTGAGTCCAAGAATTCTAGACCAACCTAAGCAACATCACAGGACCTAATCTCTACTAAAAATTATCAAAAATTAGTGGGGCGTGGTGGCATGTATTCCCAGCCACTTGGGAGGCTGAGGCAGGGGGATTGCTTGAGCCCAGGAGGTCAAGACTACAGTGAGTTATGATGGGACCACTTCACTCCAGCCTGGGTGACCGAGCAAGACCCTGTCTTAAAATATATAAAATCATATTATATATAATAAATATATATTATACATATGTATGCATGCAGTAGTACCTACTGCCCTGCACAACGTGTCAGGCTTTTAACATTTCAAAAAAATATATGAGGCAAACACAGAAGCTGAATAAACATAGTCTCCAGAAACAAGACTGACTGACTGGTAGCCTGACTGGTAGTATGTTAGTATTTAAGTCAGACTCATATGTGAGAGAGATGTTGGAACCATCAGATAGGAAATTTAAAATGACTGTGATTTGTGTGTTAAAATTTGATTGGAAAGAGTGGAAAAATTGCAAGGTTAGCAGGGATATGAAAGCCTCAGGAAAAAAAACAAATAGTGATATTAAAAATAAAAACAAATAAACAGCATCACAAAGAAAACAGTAATAGATGTGAAAAATGCCTTTAATGCATGTACCAGTAGATTCATCGCAGCCTAGGAAAGAATCAATGAGCATAAAATAGGTTAATAGAGATTACTCAAACTGAAATGTAAAGAGAAAAAGAGGAGTGGAGGGGAAAAAAACAGAATAGAATATCAGCGAGATGAAGGACAATATCAAATGGTGTAGCCTATGTGGAACTGGAACAATAGAGAAGAAAAAGAAAAAAATATTTGAAAAACTGATGACTGAAAAATTTCCAAAATTAGGGACAGACACCTTCTCCAAGATGAGAGGACACAAAGCGGAATAAATACAATAAAACGATGCCTGGTTCTGTCATAATCATATTCTTGAAAACCAAAGACAAAGAGAAAATCTTAAAGGCGGTCACAGAAAAAGGGTACATTACAGAAAGAGAAACATTTAAAAGCAGTACAGGACATTTCCTACCAGAAAGTGTGCAAGCAGGAAGGCAATGCAGTGACATATTTACAATGCTGAAAGAAAGAAGAGTCAACCCAGAATTCTATATTTCCTGGGAAAATCCTTTAAAAATTAAGGAGAAAACTTCTGATTCCAGCTCCAACATGTAAAGATCTCTGGACGTTATTACTTCTGTCTTTACAATAAGAAAAAGGCAAAGAAAATGAATATCAGCGACTTGTTTTGAGCCCATCATTGAATTGAGGTCACTCACAGAGCACACCACTTCCCCAAATCTGAAGAGACAAGAAAATGCAGAGATTGATAACTAAAATATGCTCATCAGGAGCAGAAGCCACTGGAGACATCAACTGGTAAGAAAATTTAAGTAGTGTTGTTCAATAATTGCTGGAGACTGAGTGTGGACTAACATGAAAGAGAAATTCTTGAAGACTACAGATTTAGGGAGGAAGCCACACTTTACTGGGTTTTACCTCTAGAAATTTCAACAAGTTTCAACAGTAAAGATCCAAGAAGTCCATCATGGGAGGAGGGGAAGAGTAATCCTTGTGAAATAAGCATAGAGTGTTCTCCATAACAAAACTCGAGTCTCCAGTAGTAAAGACTTTTGAGTAATATTTTGCAGTATCAAGTAACAGTCCTCAGAGCACATTTTGGAAAAGGTAGGTTGAAATGATTAACATAATTTATCTGGTACAGAGTGGGTACAGAGAAGGTACTCTATCCTGGCAGCTAGTATTGTTGTTATTGGATATTGGTATCTATTCTTCTCAACTCCCAGTTGAAAACCTTTGAATACCACCTAATTGTCTATATTCCCCACCAAATTGTGTAATTTAAAATATATGCTTTGAGAAGAGTCAAAATGCAAATGCTCTTACAGGGAAGACTTATCAGGGTAGGCACTAAGATGTCAAGATGTCTAGGACAGCCTTCTATCTTCCTGAACAAAATACCTTTCCTACTTGTTCGCAGGTTCCAAAGTCAGGTGCAAACATTCCTATGAGAAGAAAAAAATTATCAAGCTAATTAATGTACTTCTTTTCATAAGACATCAGTTTTGTAGGAGAAATGGGGTTTTAAATGGCTTCCAGATGCATAGAATGTATCATGAGAGTGTTAGGAAGCACAAAAGGGGGAGGCTGAGGATGAGTTCAAAGATTAGTTCTATCAATTTCACAATCCTCTGCAGGCCTGTGAGTTTCCTCTGTGGTTTACTTAAAGCTATCAATAATTTCAGAACAACAATCTGTGCTTTTGAGAATAGAAGCATGTGATGAACTAGGGCCTTGTTAATTTGCATGAAAAGTCTCAAATGCCAACGACACCTCTCCCCAGTTCTATAAGTGTTCCCGAATTTATTTTGTTCTTTATAGCAATCTCTTCTGCTGGAAAAACAAACAACCCTTTGAATCAGACTCATGTTTGTTTACACCCCATGGAGAGCTGGAGAATAGATAGATTAAATCAAAGGCTGACTGCACAGAAAGCATAAAAGAAAAAGAAAATGCTTCTACAGTCAGAAGCACTATCACTGTCATGTTTAGTGGTTCTCCATGAGATGTGTGGTTCGCTTTCTTGTTTGCCTTCTTTATTATTGCCTAAAATATCATCTATGCCCAAAACTCAGCCATATCTACCTATACTTCATATCTACTTACACTTCATGGCCAGATCCTCTCTCTCAGGAAGTCTCCGCTGACTTTTTTTTTCAATATATAATACTGATTTCCCTTTCTGGTATAACCTCAGTGAAGAGAATGTCTCCTGATAGGGCACACTGACTTCACTATGTTCAGTAATTCAAAATTGGATCTCACTGAAGCCTCAGGCATTGATCTTCTGCAGCGCTCGTTGGTATTCAGCATGAACTAATTGCTATGGCTATTTAGTGGTCTCCATGGGTATAGCTCTGACTGTCTAACTGATGGCAAGAAGGAAATCTGCAGAAAGGACCAGCTATCCTTACACTCTATTTGTTGCTTCCTACATAGTCTGTCCTCCTTCCCACATTTTATTAGAATATATAACTTTTTGCTTTTCACATTGTCTAAGTTCTTTTGCAGGCATCAACTCGTTGAAGCTGCATAATAGCTAATTAGGGAGTTCCTCATCATTGTCATTGTCATCAGAAACTAAGGCTCGGTTAGTGAGACAGAGCACCTCGCTGAAGCATGCTCTGCTGGACAGTCGTGAAGCCAACTCTATACCAAAGATACAAATATGACCCGCATTCTTCTCACTAGAGCAATGCTATTCTGTCTCTCCTGTGTGCCGCTGGTGACTACGACAAGAGCTTAGGCTTTTTCTGGAGCCAGAGGAGGATGCTCCAACTACAAGAGTAGAAAGAAGGCAGAAAACCTGGTCATTGACCTGAAGCTTCTCAGATTGCTCTGCCATATTGGGTCTGTGTGGCGATTCATGCATCGTCCTTGAGAAATGTTAAGTTCCAGAGGAAAGGAAAATATTCAAGAAACAGGGACCAAGGGTATTTTGTTTGATTTTTAAATGGTTGAGATTCAGAGTCTCTGTAGTGTTGTACTGGGAAAAAATACAAGGCTACGGAAACCAAAAAATCTTTAGTTTGACCTCCAAGCCCTTTTTCTCACACCTCTTCATCCCACCCAATTAATCAGCTGAAGCTCTTGGGCAAGTTAAGTATCTAAGTCTCAGGAACCTTGTGAGTCTCCTCAACTGTGGAATGAGTGTGGTTTCAATAAATACCACAAAGGATGATTATGAGAGTTGTGTTACCTAAGGATGTGAATCATTAAATAATTATAATATACAAATGTGAGTGGTTATAAAGGATCTAACAATACAGTACAACACTCTTAACCATGTACAATTAATTAATTCTCCAGATTAACCTACGTTACCCACTGCTTTTGTAAAATATATTGACAGATGCTCACAGTACCATCAGTATACTTATTGTTTTTTAAAATAACAATATTTTATTAGTCCATACTCCAGTATTTCTTTACAATTTTGCTCCCCAAAATCAGTTTGTATATTTAGCAAAACTCTGTTGTGTTTACTTCCAAATCTATTTATATTTGGTCATACTTGCTTCTGTAATTACAGATGTAATTAAATGTCAGGTCAACTGAAACATCATGGGTATGAGTGAAACGTTATTGATTCTATTATTTCTATTAAAATCAGATTAGTCTCCTGCTTTGCAAAGAATGGATAATGGTAAATCACTAAAAACATATCAGACTAAATGGGAGCAAGACCACAATGGGAAAAATAGAAAAGAAATAGTATTAATCCAGAAAGAGCATGAACTCATATGATCTCACAAATGTCTTTAAATCTTAGTCCACTTTAAGGAAACTGAAACTAGATGTCACAAAGGATTCATGAAGATTGAGGTTTACACAGGAAATACAATAGGAAAATCCAATTGGGTGGCCTGTATTTGAATAAAAGGGCTTACTCCTACTTCAAAACCTTACTGAAGGAATGCACACTAGTCTGTTATGAGTTTTAATAAAATGTTTAAGGTAGACATGTTTTTTTTATGATTCTTCAATTTAACTGACCTTTATGATTAGTCAACCAATGCCTGGTCTCAGTGACATTAAATAAGAGGATTTCTTATTTAATGCAACATAAAATAATGAGCAAAAAATTGGTCTCAAAACTGGTGCCAAAGGAGAGGAAGGGGAGGTCAAACCTGCGATGAGGACAGATACATTTTTATGTTCGGACTTTGTCTGTACCTCTTGGGTCTTTCCATCTGATGGTCTCCTCACAGTTGCTCACTCATGCCAACCATTCTGGCATTTCTCCCAAGTCAGCCACACAGACATGGCAGCTGTGTGCAGGGGGATGTCACTCTCTGAGAGATGCTTCTGAAAGAGTGGGCAGCTCTTGTGATTTGCCTCTGGAATAAGTCATAATTGCAATGTGTTATAAAGTTGTTACGGACAGCTCAGCCTAGAACTGCAACAAGAATAAATAGGAAGCCCACAGTAAGTCTGGCAGCTACACTTTAGCCTGGGCTCAGATGTCCAAAGCAGATTCTAGTCCATCATCTAGGGTCACTGAAGCTTGAAAGTGAGAGCCAATCCCACAGACACCATCTGGGGAAGTGGAAAAAACCTGTGAAGCAGAAGTCAGAAAAAATGACTTCGAGGCTTGGCTGTGACTCTTTCCAATAGGAAGATTATTGGGGAGGAATAAAATTGCTCTGGGTCTAAATTTCCTCCACCTATAAAATGTGGATAATAATTTCTACCCAGCCTGCCTTAGAAGTTTCTTGTGAACGTAGGGACCAGAGAGCTCTCCTGATTCTCAGGAAGGAGGCTCTGACCGTCTCCCCATGCTATTCCTCTCTGCACGCTTCCATTATCAGCTTCTTCCATGTGTGTGAAGGTGCTAATTCATGAATGTAGGACTTTTACCAAGCCATGTTGACCAGTGGGCTTTAAACGTCAATATCGACATGCGGTCTTCATCTTTGCTTGTAGGAGATTGACTTTGGTAGGATGTCCCCCCTAGTAAAAGCATACCTTCTAAATGACAGACCTAAATGGCCCCAGACATTCCTGTTTGGGACAGAGTAGACATAGGGGAATAAGACTCCACACTTCATTCTTCCACTCCATTATATAGAGAATTTTGAATCATAAAGTGAAAGTCCAGCTATCAGTACTGTGTTTTTTATTTCTCATCTGACTATTCATGGTTTATCACAAACTCAAAGGAGAATAGAAGTAAATAATAAGACAACAAAAATTCACTCAAAACACCTACTAGTGAAAATCAAGCAATATAAGATTTATTAAATAACTTATTTCATGCAAAATAGAAAAAAAAACCAATGATTAATATAATCACTTCAGTGTCACGAATGTGTGGAAATCGGTGTTTACATTTTGTGTAAGCACATATAAAAATAAAGGGTAAGGGAGGAGACATCAATTTCTCATAAATATCAAAACTGCAACCTTGACTATGTTTTTTGACCCCTGCAGAGTTGTACCTACTAACTAGTACTGCTCACTACCACCAAAGATGCAACTTGGCTTAGATGAATGATCCCTAAACTGTCTGTTGAGTGAGTATGTTTTTCATTGTTGTTGTTGTTCAAGCAGTCTCAGACAAGCAACTATCTTTTGCCTCAGCTTCCTCATCTGTAAAATGGACCACGCTAAAGCAGTTCTTGGGTTAGCAATGGGTTTGGGGAATAAATAAGATAACAGCTACAAAGTTCTTTGTAAAGTCAAAAGTAGAAATATATATGTACATGCACACACAAATATGTACATGTTCATGCAAATACATATATAGTTTTACATATATTTTGAGAACATTTATGCTCTCTTATTCCGTTTTTTAGACACAGTTTCTGATTGCTTAATATGAGCCAAGCATAGGGTTCACTTTTATAACATGTATTCTTTCATTGGAATCTCATACCAACTCTTTTGAGGCAGGTATTTTTCTATCTTCATTTTTTTTTAACAAATAAACTCAGGCTTGGGAAAGATGCTCTCTACTGGCCATTAGGCCAGATGTGTTGAACTTACAGAGCTTCTTAGTGAGTTGCAGTGTGTAAAGTTGGGTGAAGTGTCATCCGTGAACTCCCTAACACCTGTTTTAAACACATTATCTTAGGTGAGGTATGGTCAAGTCAGACACAGATCAAGAGAAAGAAATCAAAAAGAGTCTTAGAGTTTTGTTATATTCACAATTCCCCGGAGAGACAGAGCATGCCACGCAGGGCCTCATGGGGAAGCACCAAAGTCAGTCACAGGCAGAGGGCGGGAGGAACTTTGAGCTGGCACTTTTATTGTGGTTTCTGCAGGAAAAAAAGGGTGAGGCTGGGCTCTAGGACATAGAGACTGTCCTTGGTTTTCTGGCAACTGCTCTGAGGCTATTAACAAAAATGTGTCAAGGCTTGAAATGTAGGAACCTGATAAAGGAAGATGACAGTACACACACAAAACTACAAACTACATTGTACCATCTGATATTTATAGGATGGTTTAAACAATTTATTATAATTTTTTGAAACAAAATACTTGAGAAAATAGTATACATAAGACCGCAATATAAAAAGGTAGTAAGAGATCGAGTCCGGGTTAAAATCTCAGCTAGTCTGCTTATTAGCTATATGAACGTGGATGAAATATTTAACTTCATTATTCCCATATATATATATATATATACGGGAAGAGGCTCAGACTTCAGGATCTCTGATAATAATTATTTTGGGGGGAAACAGAAGTTTCAGACATAGAGAAAAACACTGTGCATCACTGCACTCACCTTTGAGGGTAAAGCCACTGGAATTACAGGAATAATAATTACAGTAATATATATATATTACTAGAACCTAACCAGATAGTGACTTCTACTGACTGCTCTACATCTTGTAGATTTAAAAATAGTGTAGCTTCTAAATAAAGTTATATGATGCTGCATTTGGTCACTCAGAACAATTCATAATATTTTGCTACCTTAGCCTACTCAAATGATAGATTTTAACTGAGAAAATATCACAACTAATTATAGGATATAATATCAAGTTTATTGGAATGAAGTGAGTATATACATAAAGTTAAAACATTTTTTAAAATATTAGAATCTCAAATTACTGTGTGAACTAATGAATGTTTCTGCTACCTCCATCTTATTAAGAGAGCCACTGAAAATTTGTGAAGGTTTGTTGTATAGTCAAGATATCTTTAATATGTTTTATTAATGCATCATCTCATTACTAATGTAGAAATAAACTGCAAAGAAAAATTGCTAGACTTGAGTAGAGTCTTGGGAATCATCTGATTTAGCACTATAATCTTAGAAATGGGCTTTTACGGTGAGAGGGGAAGTCCCATCTTTAAATATTTTTGAAGAGGCTCAGACTTCAGGATCTCTGAAGCAGAGAACAGATCCAAATCCAATTCCCTTAGTAAGGCTTTGGATTTTTCAGAAGGCCAAGCATCAGACACCCATTTAGAACAGAATAAGAAATAGCCCCATTAAAATACGAGTATGTGACATCTACCTCACCCTACACATTTTATAGCTCTCCATCTAACCATGCTTTTCTTCAGTATACAAAACTGAAAAAAAAAAAAAAGCACCGGATGAGGGCTGCAGAAGCTGTGTACATTTGCAGAAGTCACTTTCCATTTTGATCATCACTATCAAAATGGGCTGCATAATGATACTCACCTCCCAAGAATGTCACTGAGAGTCAATTCATGTGGCTGACAGAGTGACTGGCACACAGTAGGTCCATTATAAGTGCTTCTTCTATCTTGGTAGGTTTTCTCTAAATGTTTAATGGAACCTATATTTTGTTGCCCTCTCAAACACCATAATCCTCTCTGAGGTCTTAATGGATACTTCTGTCAATGCTCCAATGCTCTTCACCTGTTCCTCAAAATGGATAATGGTGGTACATATGGAAGCGACCTTCACTTAACACGCATCAAACATGTACGGAGAGGGTGTCTACTATACTCTGTATGTCATGAGATGCTCCCTTAGATCTCTATTCTCAATCATTCACCACTTTACAATTATGTGTTGTCATTTGTTAACATCCAATTGCTTGATAATAATTATTTTGGGGGGAAACAGAAGTTTCAGACATAGAGAAAAACACTGTGCATCACTGCACTCACCTTTGAGGGTAAAGCCACTGGAATTACAGGAATAATGATGCCTTTTTTCTTGTCAAACTCCAAGAGCGGAGGTCAAAAAAAACCTGCCACATATCCCAAGCCAAACTGTGTGGAGATCGGTGTTTACATTGTGTGTAAGCACATATAAAATTAATGACGTGGGAAGAAGGTTCACCATCTATTTTAACATGCTACCTTCTATTTTAGATCAAACATGTACAATTTCTGTTTAGCAATTTCAGCTAATTGTTGGATTAACATTTTGGGGAACAGATTGCAAACTTCAAAATGGAAAAGATCATTTTAGGGAGGGAAGCTAGGCAGCTGTCAGGGAGTCAGAATTAACATACATTTGCATAACAGATGTACAGTAAGGTGTCTATGACAGACAATCACTGAATATTAATGCTACAGACCATGACATCATTTGCGTAAATGCTGTCTGCTGGGTATTGAGGTTGGTGTGCTCTTTGCAGAAGACAAAGGGCCAGAGAATGGAACAGATGCACCAGATACGCCAATGCATCTTAATTTATGACATCCTCATGAAAGACCTTGTGGTGTGATTTCAGATTTTATTACAAATAATTTGGAGATAAAGGAACTAAGTAATTATCTTTTCCCCTACAGTTAGTCTCTCTCAAAGGAGAGGGTTCATTTGTGGACTGCCATTGTGATGCTCTCAGGAGAGTGACATTCGTTTTATGAAGTGGGGGTAGGGTGCGGAAGAAAAGGAAAGCGTCCCTGAAAGTCAACATTGTGCCTTGAATAGATGTGGCTATTAGCATGTTGTCGGACACCTGTCACAGATCAACTCACCCCCATACACACACACTTGAATGAAGCAGCAGGTGATTCCATGGCAGGTTTCAAATGTTTTTTTTTTTTTCAAAGTGAATTAATGTTGAAGTATAAAACTCATTTTGTCAAGTCAATGCTACGAACATATGTTGAGCTTGTACTACGTGCAAAGCACTGGGTTTCCCTTCTTTGGTATCTTAATCAATTCTTCACTGTATTCTGGCCAGTCTCCACTGGACACCCTCTCCAGTAATTACAATCCATGAAACTGCTTGCCTTTGTGACCTCTCATTGCATAACTAGCCCCTCATTGGCTGATTTTAAATGTCATGTATTTGATCAATATATATTTGAACATATAACAGGTGCCAGACCATGCACTAGGTATTGAATATGTAAAGACCCCAGAAGCTTCTGTCCTAAATACTCTCACTCCCTAGTGGGAATGACAGTCAGTCAACAAATGTTTATTGAGATGTTACTATGCATTAGACATTGTCAAGGTGTGGAGGCACAGCAATAAATAAAGCTGACAATCACTGCCCTCAAGTCGCAGTCTTTCTACTGAGGAAGATAATAAACTGATAACCAAATAAACAGTATGGTATTAGATTCACAGGTAAAATAAGATAATGAGAAAGAGAGTGGCAAAGAATGACTGGTAGTGATTGGGGAGGGAAAGGTCTGCTTTCTTTTCAATCGTTAAATACCTCTTTTATTATCTTTTATGACCTGGTACTTGAATAATGAGAGGGAGGCAGCTACACAGAGCATCTGAAGCAATATCATTCAAGTAGAAGGAATAGCAAATGAGAAGTTCCTGAAGCTGAGTGCACAAGCATGCACATAATTTGATCAGGAGGAGATAAGTCCTAAGAATTACATCGTTAATAGATGTAATGGATGAGAACAAGGGAGAGAGCCCCTGATTCAACAGCTGTATTGTAGTCAGGTCCAAAGCAGTCAGCAGAAAGAATAGAATTCCACTGAGTCTTTTCATCAGTGAAGCCCACAAGTAGGGGAGAGATTGAGCATTCAAAAAAGAGAGCACAGCATATGCAGAGACCTTAGAGAGAGATGCAAAGTGAAACATTTCCTGGCAATTGCATTTAATGTGTATGTAGCTAGATCATAAATTGTATAAAGGAAGTATCAGAATATAAAGCTGCAATTAGGGCATTAGGGTTAGATTGAAAAGAACTCGTGTTAAAATACGGTGATTTTGGTGTAAAGGAGAGGTCACACTTCTGTTTCAGAGCTCTCTTCTGAAGACACTATGGTTGATCTGCTGGAAAGGATAAAACATGCTAACATGTGTGTCCTCTTTTTAGGGGGTTATCTCTAACCTATGGGGATAAATGAAGCCAATTTGATATAACTCAAATTCCTTTGATTCTCATCACACTAGCTTACCCAGGATCTTTAACAACCCCGAAATCTACCAGGGAGTTGAGAGAGAATGTCCACGCTAATCCATAGCCATCTTTCATTTCCCTTATCAGTGTTATTCGTTCACAAGTAGTTCAGAGGATTCATCACTGCCCACATGTACAATGCTCCCTGAAAGAATGTCAAAGTCTATCCCCGGGCAGAAGCGTCTATTGGTATTTCCAACACAACCTTCCCCGGAAATGCCAGAGTTGAACTGCATTTCCTGGAGCAGAAGTTGAACATTCCAATCTCACATAATGTCACACTTGGCACCAAAGCAGTAAACACCCATGTCTCTGTCTCTCAAGAACTCTCTTCAGTGCTGCTTCCTTAGTGTGTGCTTGAAACATCTCTCTCTAAAGTCCCCAATACTAACTAATAATATGCATTATGCACATACTCTGTTCCAAGCCCTGTGCTACATTCTAAACATGGAGGATATTATTTCAGCCTCACAACACCCCTGTGGCATAATATGATCATTTAGTGGATAAGGAACAGAATTCAGAGGGGATTAACTACTTGTCTGAGTCTTATAACCAACAGATGACTGGGGTCAATTTGATATCTATGCAATCTGACTGAAGTGCCCTTGCGTATCACTATTGTGCTATACTGCCTTTCCAAGACCTCAGGGGTGGGCTCATGAAGTTAGAGCAAGAAAAAGGCACCTACTAGTGTTGTATTCTTTCTCTTTTGTCTTCTGTTACCTACTAAAACCTCTTCCTCCAAATGTGAATACTTCATGAGAATCCATTCGTTACCATTACATATCCAATGTCATAGTCATCTGTGTGGCTTACACAACAAACATTAATTTCTTGCAATTGTGGAGGCTGGGAAATCCAGGATCAGTGCACTGGTAGATCCAATGTCATCTGCTGAGGCCCATTCCCTGGTTTATAGACAACCACCTTCTCACTGTGACCTCACATGCTCAGAAGAAAGATGATCTCTCTCTTACTTTCTTATAAGAATATAAATTCCTTATAAGAATACAAATTCCATTTCTGAGGGTTCCACCTTCATGATCTAATTACCTCCTGAAGTCCCCACCTCCAAATATCATCACACTGGGGTTCAAGATTCAACATGTAAATTTGATGGGGTAGCCAGGAAATTCGAGCTTTCAGGACGTATTACCCAGACATTCTTAAATCACAGTTCACTTAGCTTCGAGAGATGAGCTGCTTACACAGAGGTTTCATACTCCCAGAAGGCACATGTTACAGATGATGCAGTCCTCATTTTCTGTAGCACAAGTCTACCTAAGCCAACTTTAAATTTATTGCTCCAAGCCTGTTTGGTGAGCTCTTCCAGTTTCCCTGCCCACATGATGATGAAGTAACCCATTAAGACCATTGACTAATGGGGGCAGTATAGTATGGAGGAAAAGCCCGAACTCTGCTCCACCTTCACACTTCTTTATAACAGGCATGATGCAAGAGCTGGGGCAGCAGCTGAGAAGCAGATAAGAACTAGGGGCCAGGTGCAGTGCCTCACGCCTGTAATCCCAGCACTTTGGGAGATCGAGGCGGGTGGATCATCTGAAGTTAAGAGTTCAAGACCAGCCTGGCCAACATGGTGAAACCCCACCTCTACTAATACTACAAAAAAAAAAAAAAATCAGCCAGGCATGGCGGTGGGCACCTGTAGTCCTGGCACCTCAGGAGGCTGAAGGAGGAGAATCACTTGAACCCAGGAGGTGGAGGTTGTAGTGAGCTGAGATCGCGCCATTGGACTCCATCCTGGGCAAAAAGAGCAAAACTCCATTAAAAAAAATTAGGAGGTATTATTCTCCTAATACCTTCTCTCCTTTGGTCATCTTAATTTCCTACTCCCTATGCCAAGCATGTTACCAATGGTAACATATTAGGTGAGTGCAAAAGTAATGACTGTTTTTGCATTCGTGGAATCTGTCATTTGATATTGAAATACATTCTGAAACAAATGTGGTTATGATATACATCATTTTAATGGGCATTTCTTGCTTTATGTTTTTTTGCTTGCTAATGACTTATTACTTGCTGTTTATTTTAGACTATGGAAATGATGTTAGACAAAAAGCAAATTCAACTTCAAAATGGGTCGTAAAACAGCTAAGACAACTTGCAACATCAACAACGCATTTGTTCCACTGAGAATGAGCGTACAGTGCAGTGGTGGTTCAAGAAGTTTTGCAAAGGAGACAAGAGCCTTGAAGACAAGAAGCATAGTGGCTGGCCATGAGAAGTTGACGATGACCAACTGAGAACAATCATCAAAGCTGATCCTCTTAAAACTACACAAGAAGTTGCCAAAGAACTCATCACTGGCCATTTGAAGCAAATTGGAAAGGTGAAAAGTCACAATAAGTGGGTGCCTCATGAGCTGAGTGAAAATTTTAAAAAATCATCATTTTGAGTGTCATCTTCTCTCATTCTATCCAACAACAAAGACCCATTTCTCCGTTGAATGATGACGTGTGATGAAAAATGGATTTTATATGACAACTGGCAATGACCAGCTCAGTGGCTGGATCAAGAAGAAGTTTCAAAGCACTTCCCAAAGGCAAACTTGCACCAAGAAAAGGTCATGATCACTGTTTGGGGGTCTCCTGCCAGTCTGATCCACTACAGCTTTCTGTAGTGGATCAGGGGGCTGAAGGAAGACAATCACTTGAACCCATGAGGTGGAGGTTGCAGTGAGCTGAGATCGCACCATTGGACTCCATTCTGGGCAAAAAGAGTGAAACTCCATTAAAAAAAAATAGGATGTATTATTCTCCTAGTACCTTCTCTGCTTTGGTCATCTTAATTTCCTACTCTCTATGCCAAGCAATGTTACCAATGGTAACATATTAGGTGAGTGCAAAAGTAATAACTGTTTTTGTAGTCGTGGAATCTGTCATTTGATATTGAAATACATTTTTGTATTTCATTGCCGGTTGTCATATAAAATCCATTTTTTGTCGCACGTCATCATCCAATGGAGAAATGGGTCGTTGTTATTGGATAGAATAAGAGGACACTCAAAATGATGGTTTCCCGGTGAAACCATTACATCTGAGAAGTATGCTCAGAAAATCGATGAGATGCATCAAAAATTGCAATGCCTGCAGCCAGCAGTGGTCAACAGAAAGGGCCTAATTCTCCACATCAATGCCCAACCACATGTTGTATAACCAATGTTTCAAAAGTTGAATGAATTGGGCTATGAAGTTTTGCCTCATCTACCACATTCACCTGACCTCTTGCCAATCAACTACCACTTCTTCAAGCATCCTGACAACTTTTTGCAGGGAAAACACTTCCACAACCAGCAGGATCCAGAAAATGCTTTCCAGGCGTTCATCGAATCCCAGAGCATAAACTTTTATACTACAGGAATAAACAAACTCATTTCTCGTTGGCAAACATGTGTTGATTGCACTGGTTCCCATTTTGATTAATAAAGATGTGTTTGAGCCTAGTTATAATGATTTAAAATTCATAGTCCAAAACTGCAATTACTTCTGTGCCAACATAATAATAGCCAAAGCCAGATTTAAACCTCTTTCCTGAAACCCAGCCAAGAACTAGCTTCATCATTTTATATTTTCTAGCTAGTGTCTCGAGGCTCCATGTTTAGATGATCCAGTGTGTGAAGTGGCAGGGTGCCATTTTAAGTGAGAATCTTCTTATTCTGCCAGTGCCATAAAATTGCCTATGAGAAACTGGTAGGTTTTTGCGAGGGTTAAGAATCTCCCCAGGTCACTTCACTACCCAAGCACCAGACTTTGAGTTTCTTTTTGTGTTTGATTTCAGGGAATGGACACCCAACCTCATCAACTATGCATTAGAGGAATAAAGACAATGATGCAAGTTTAGATGCCACCTCCACAAGTAGAGACCTATCATTCCTGAGTCCTGTGATATCTAAAACAAGTAATTTTTTTGTTGTTGTTGAGAGTGGTCTTCTCTTAAAAGTGACTGGTGCTTAGGGAATTAGAATTCACCTGTGATAGAGGATCTTAAAGATATGTGGATGCCTAGAGCTAAGAGCACACATAGGAGAAAGGCAGGAAACTGTCATAGAAAAGGGTGATAGATTTCAGAGTGGCATTTAAGACTGATCAACAAGATTGAATTTTATAATAAAGGCAATGGGAAACCACTGAAGAGTTTTATGGGGAGAAATGATATGCTCGATTTTGCTTTTAAAAAAATCGCTCTCAGAACAACATGGGTAATGGGTGGTAAGAGAGTAAGAGTGAATAAAAAAAAACAAAGAAAATTCAATGAGTGTTTGCAATAGTCCAGACAAAAAATGATGATAGTGGACTAGATCAAGGTTCTAACAGTGGAGATAATAAGGATATTTATGGCATATTTAAGAGATAGAATCCAGAACATTTGGAATTGATTGAATATGGATGTAGGAAAGAAACTAACGACCAAGATTAATCCAAAATTTCACATTTTCATAACTTGGTGGAAAATGAAATTATGTTCTGATGGTTGAAAAGGTAAGGAATTTAATTTTAGACATTTGACCTTTAAAGGAAAATGCTACTACCAAGTAGACTTATTAACCTGGAACTCAGTAGAGATTGAATTGTATCTATATATGTAAAAGATGTTAAAATAGAAAGCTCAAAATAGTGATTGTATCTTTAAGAATAGGATGTATAGGCCTGGCACAGTGGCTCATGCCTGTAATCCCAGCACTTTGGGAGGCTGAGGCGGGTGGATCACAAGGTCAGGAGATCAAGACCATCCTGGCTATCACGGTGAATACAAAAAATTAGGTGGGCATGGTGGCGGGTGCCTGTAGTCCCAGCTACTCGGGAGGCTGAGGCAGGAGAAGGGCATGAACCTGGGAGGCGGAGCTTGCAGTGAGCCAAGATCGTGCCACTGTACTCCAGCCTGGGCAACAGAGCGAGACTCTGTCTCAAAAAGAAAAAAGACTAGGATGTATAGAGTAAAACAGAGGAAAACAACACATAGAATAGAATTCCATGCAACAGCAACATTCCTATGGCAGGTTGATCTAGGACTGCTCCCTATCCTGACATTAGGTACAGCTAAATGAGGAGGAGCACACGAAGACGAAGAAGGACAGCCAGGCAGGCAAAAGTAAGAGAAAAGTGTATGGAATCACAGAATCAAAAGGAGAGGCATGCATCCTGGCAAAGAAAGCAGTAAATAATGAGAGCTCATTCAGAAAAAAAGCACAAGTGTCCTTTTGATTAAGGATGGAGTGGCATTTGGTGACTTTAGTGAGAACAATTCCAACAGAATGGTGGCAGTAAAATCTAAATTGCATTGGGTTGAAGAAAAAGTATAAAATAAGGACATAGAGATGCCAGTTTAGGTGATGCATTTGAGAAGATTAATATTTAAGGTAAGGAGAGGAAGGGTAATAGCTATAGGGAGATGGATGGTTGCGTTTCAAATGAGTGAGACTTGAGTGGGTTCAAATTTTGGTAGAATGTGTCTATAAAGGGAAAAATGTTGAAGATATTGAGGAGAGGATGCCAAATCAACACAAGGAGGATCCATGAGAAGGCAGGAGGAGTTTCCCTTATGAAAAAGGAGATAAGCCTTGTTATTTTAACAGGAGGAAAGGAGGAAAGGCTGGGAAAGCAGATTTGTAATTTTAGTGACAGATACTTGAACAATTTTTATTATCTTCAAGAGCTTCTAATTTTCTTTAATGTAGAAAAATAGCATCTGCTAAGTATGATGAAATAAGATGACAAAGATTTAAAATTTGTGAAGTATCAAAAGAGTCTGAAATCATTGTTATGAAGAAAGAATGGAGCATGGAAACCTAAACGTGTCAGACAGAGTCGAATTTTCTGATTCTAGTCTTTAAGCATTTTCCACTGTGTCCCCCACCCCAGAGGCCACTTGCAGAGCCATAATGAAAGCCACGTCATCCAAACTAAGAGAGAACAACCCTTTTATTTGTAAAGCAAAATATTCTAGTCTTTATATTTGATCATTCTCCAGCCTTAAGCTTCTTCTTCACTTACTCTCTTACTCTCTTTTCAAATAAGTCTGTGGCTCTGTTTTCTGTTGTGTTAATCATACCATGAACACATTCATGTAAGTGAGTGAATTATACTCTGACAAAATGACCTGGAATCAATATATGCCATCATTGTAAACATCCTGGATTGGCTTTCCAGTGGCTTTGACCCCTCCCCTACTCATCAACCTTGTTCCCATTGTATGTCTCCCAGTACCCACAAAATAAGACAGGCTCATGCCTGATTGTTTGACAGTGACTTTGATGGACTGAGGAGGCACTCGAATCTGATCTCAACTATTTTAGCAATTGAATCTGATCTCAACTATTAACCTCATGACACATGGAGTCAAGTTGCTGTTTATTACAGGGTAAGGAAGCAGTTGGTATTAACAACACAGGTGATGTTTTAAGGTCACGAACCGTCAGACACCGGTAGTATTAGGTAGGACTTTGGAAGATCTGCTACGGGAAAACTCAAAGGACATTCCTGAGCTAGGGAGAAGGAAGTTGAACTAAGCTATGTCACAAGTCTCTTTTTCAATTCAAGGATTATAGCATCAGAAAGTGTATTTAAAATAAATGCAAAACTGTTGTACATAAGGGAACTAAAGTATTCACAAATGTTAACGTTCTCAGAAGAAACAGGGTGAAGAGGAAAGACAATGGTCAGGAAATGAGGCAAATCCCAGCTCATGCATTTGCCAGCTGAATAACGCTAAACAAGTCACCTAACATTTCTGGCACTATTTTCTCATCTATAAAATGAAGATAATATCGTCTTTGATTGTTGTTCTAAGGCTGCATTGGGCAACATGGTAGCCACTAACCACACATGGCTATTACAATTTAAATCAGTTAAAATTAAATAATGTTAAACATCAATTCCCTCCTCGGACTGGCCACATTTGAAGAGGTCAACAGCCACATGTGATTGGTAGCTGTCATATTGAACAGAACAGATATAGAAGATTTCCATGATTACCGAAAGTTCTATTTGACAGCAATGTTCTAAGGATTAAATACAATCTGCAAAAAAAAAAAATTCCCACCATATATTAGGTATTCACATATGATAGTTAACTTTTTGTTAACTTTAACAGAATTTTAAGACCATGTGCCAAAATCTGTGCTAAATGTGTTACAAATATTTCATAGAATTTATACTGCCATTGTGGATAGGAATGGGAATACTCCCATTCTATGGATGAGGAAACAAAGGAATAAGAAGGTTAAATAATTACCCAAATTTACAAAGATTAAAAGCTCTTATTTTTAGGAAAGTTTTAAAATCAGAGGGGGAAATTATCAGAAATTTCTTTCAAACACTTGTTAATCTGACCACAAATCTATGCTGATGCCTGGCTATGTGTTTTTATTTATCCCCAGACTAATGGAAAAACTTCAGCTCTGGTAAAAAGGAAGGCAGAGAATTTTGAGTATTTTATACAGGAAAGAGTAGAACAGGGTAGGGAAAGCTCTTACGTAAAGCTCTTACGAAAAATGAGGGCTAAATTGATGGCCGCTTAGGTCTATAATCTTGGATGGTCAGATTCTGAAAGGACTCATATTACATGTCTATTCTGTCAGAAATAATTGGAAGGTATAGTTATTTATTGCAAGAAATAAATGTATTTTCTCTTTGTGTCTTTGCCAATCAATACCTGCTTCTTGGAGGAGACCTATGTTCTGAGGAACATGTGGAGAGTAGCAATTTTATCTTGAAATAGGTTGGGAAATGGGTCCAAGTAGTTGAGTGTAGGGTCTCATCAATAGGACAAATTGCACTCTTAAGAAGTGCTGTCTTTGTCTCCCTAAATCCTGTGTTTCAGACCTTTATTCATTGTTGTCCAAAAGCAATAGATAAGACATTCAGGAAGAGGCACAACAGTATCTTGTCAAATGCATGCCTGATTCAAAACAACTCAGAAACAGCAACTACAAGGCAAAACCAAAATGAAACAAAACACTTTATGAATCTAGGAATAAACGAATACAACCTTGCAGTAGTAATTATATTAGGAAGGACAAGCTAGTTTATGTAACAATAACAAATACACCAAAAATCTCAGTAACTTAAGTGGCATAAAAATCAATTTCTCACTCAAATCACAGCTAAACTGAGTAAAACTGAGTAATTGTAACTGCCCTTGGAGAGTCTCTTCCATATGGTGACTAAAGGACCCCAGATCTGAAACTAGTGTTTTCCAAGGGTGGAGAGTCATGGGAGATACTTGCCGAAGCCAAACCTGGAAGTATTTTACATCACTTCTGTGAATCTTACATTCACCAGAACCCAGACACGTGGTGCACACCACACTATAAGAGGTCCTGGCATATGTTGGTTTGCTGAAGGTTCAAGTTTGGTGAACACATTGCCTTGTCTCCGAAGAGGTCAGAAAACAAGTGTAGCCCCAAAACAAGTTATCCATTTATTTTAAAAATAGTCTCTTTGTTTTTAAATAGCTACCCATTTAACATTTCCCCAGACTCTTCTACTTAAATGCTACCCTTCTCATCCTTATCAAATACACTTAACTCTTACTTCATTAAGAATATCAACACCCCCCCTCACCCCGACAAATTTTCCAGTGTTCTTTTCAGCCTTGTATCCTCCTGTTCAGAGGAACAGTTTTCTTATCTAACGCCAAATCCTCTATGTGAAACTTGAGCTCCTTTGCTTCTTCCAGACCTTGAAGTATCACTTATTGCGTTTTTTCCTATATCTTTACTGATGTGTTTGTTTATCTCTTTAGCCCACAAACTCATTAAAATCTCTTTCATCCTAAAAATGCATCCTTAACATTCAGACTGGGCTCCTCCCATAGGTGCAGTTCAGTCTCTACAGGACCCTGTAGAGTAACCTATCATTGTACACTCTTGGAAGAATAATCTGTAGTGACTTCTAATTTATTTCTAAATATTTGTCTTTATAACACATCAAAATTTAACTACATATTTTTCATGTGACCGTTATTGTTCATATCTTCCACTAGACTTCAAACTCGACAAGGGCCTAACTATATCTGTTTTGTTAACTCTCATTCCTAATGCTAAACCCAGGGCCTAACACATGGTAGTTACTTAATAAGTAAATATTTAGTGATTGTATAAATAAATCCACTGCAGTTTATGCAAACTAAGATGGTCAATGACATTGCTATTAAATCTGATAGATATCTTTCTGTCTTTACTTTCCTGGATTGTTCTGCTACATTTCACACCACTGATGAGCCATCTTCTTTAATTCCTTGATGTCCTTAATGCATCAAAACTCTTAGTTTCTTTATTTTTCCTACCTCTGATGGCTTCTTCTCAATCTACTCAGTGGTCTACTTCATCTTCCACTGTGCACCACTCAAGTGAAGGCGCTACCTGGAGGTTTTTTGTTAGGTTGCTGACCCTTTCAGTAATCAAATTGCTAAGAGTGACAGTATCTACTTTAAAGACTGATATTGCCACCCACAGGCTGATGCCTCTTTAAGTATATATTAATATCAGACTTGCAACATGAGTTACAAAAACTTTGACCAGACTGCCTACTCACATTATGTTCTTTTTGGTGTCTTATTGAGGCTTCAAATTCATTGATCAAAATCTGAATTAAATATACTCCCCCAAGATTTTTCATCATCTTTTAATCTGTATTCCAGAGCCATTATGCATGCAGGTATCAAACTAAAAACCAAAGATCCATGCCCCCTTTCCCTTACCATTCTCCATCCTGTCAATCACTAAATGCGTTCTGCCATTGCACTTTCAAATATTTCTTGGCTCCTTTCTCCCTCTCCATACTAACCAGTTTCCTTACTCATAATCTCCACCACGGATTACAGAAAGCCTCCTACCAATTTCTTTGCCACCAGACCTTTCCAACCCAATCTATTCTCCACACTGCAGCCAAATGTATCTTTTTAGAAACAACAGTCGGATCATTTCATATTCTGATGCAAACCCCTTCAAAGACTCCCCACTGTGTATAAAAACCAAACACTTTAAGATAACTTGAACCTTCCATAAACGTATCCCTTTCTACCCTTATTCTTTGTCTTTTTGCATCTCTAACTTCATGATTAGTGATATCAGTTTTCTGCAGACACCCTTGCTCTTTTTTTGCTTTGGTAATTTTGCTTAAGTTAAACCAACTCTTGCTAATGCCTTCTCATCTTTGAAGTCTTATATCAGGCCTCACATCCTCCAGAAAGTCTCTATACTTGGGTCCGAGCTAGGTTAGGTACCATTCCTCTGTGTTCATATAAAGCTCTGTAGATACTTGTGACATTAAATTGGATGGAGCAGAAGCCCGTGGCAAAGCATGTTGAACATGAGATGTGGCTGGGAAATAACTTCATGTGGTGTTAAATCATGGAGATTTGGGGGTTAATTGGTTACTGCAGCATAGCCAAGCAAATTCTGAATAAACCATGGTTAGCATATTACAAATGAAGAAAAGTTACATCCCCCACTCTGTTCATACAGACAAAGCACAATTCTTTTATTCTTTCCAGATCTAATATTCACTGGAACTATTTTATGAGGAAATGTTCAAAGAGAGCCAATTTGACTCTAGAAGGAAATGAAGAAATTATGGGAAACTGCTTTGCCTAAGTACAGCAAACATTTGTAGAATAAATGAGTTTGCAGTTTATAATCTGTTTTCCAGTCTAGCAAAGCCAGTGTGGTTCCATCTGAGCTGAGAAACTACTGGAGCTTGAATTATCCATAAAGGCCCTGCCTGTTTGTCATGCAGTCTAGCCCACAGAGAACAGAATTTTCACATTGAAATGCAATGAGGTCAAATTGGAGACCCAGCAAATACTGCTGCACTTTGGTGGCTAGCACATACTACGACTTTCAATGTTCAGGCCACTTCGGTGCCCCTTGGGGAATAGCATCAAGAAAATGGGCCTTGCAGTGCATATTCAGGGCTCACCAGATATTCACAGAATGGCTGGGCTTTGTCTCTCACAGTTCCACCACAGACATAGTCAAGGGAGGAAAAGGCAGTGGGATGCTGAAACTAGTTTGTGCAATGTCACTTCTAAATAAAGAGACTGCCAAATGTGTCTTGAGAAAAAAGGCTGCATATACCACATCACATCAAATGTTTAATCCTTTGACAGATGAGAGGGATCTATAACAGGCTCTATTCCATTGTAAACACTTTGATCATTGCTATATTTTATCTCTTGATTAGTACATGTTAGTTGCTTTGGGGCATTCTAGAATCTAAACTATTTTCTATGCTTAGTGAATTCACCAATTCGCCACCATATGGTCCAGGTGAAAGGCAGAGTCTGCTTTTCTTTTAGAAGCCAAAAGACCAGATACACACTTTTCTAGCCTCATGTGCATTTTGGAAGTTGGCACATGTCCTGGTCTCAGCTAATTACATGCACACATCATTTAATTGAAAAGAAAGCATACACAGAAATGGAGCTCCAAAGAACACATTCTGGCGACAGTGGCAATGGTGGCAGGAATGTCCATATACCAGGGTAGCAGTACCCAAGGTGACCACAGGAGGGGTGTAAGCTGGAACACCTAGCATTCATGAGTAATAATAGCAATGGCTGCCAAACATATTGGGCAATTTTAGCTGGGGTCCTGGTGGCCGAGCCTTCCTTGCTCTGGCTCATTTTCTGCCACCGGTTCTCCAACCTTCCTTGTGGTGATTGTGTAGTTCTCCAAAAGCCCTTTAATAAAGTTCTTTCTTTCTTATGTTGGTCAAAGAAAGTTTCTGTTGTTGCTATGTTACAATTCTTGGCTGATAAACTCTCTCATGTTCATGGCATGATAGGAACATTACTAAAATAATTATTATTAAAATGATTGTTAATGAAATCTGTTCATAAAACAGACAAAGAGAAATGGTTTCAGTGTTCAAAATCAATGTACCTTGTAACATGCTAACATTTTACTTTCTCTTGCTTTAATTTGTCATATTAGATCAGAAGTTTTCAATCAGGGGCAATTTTGCTCCCTAGGAGACATTTGACTAAGTCTGCAAGCATGTTTGATTGTCACAATTGGTGGCAGAGATGCTAATGTCATCTAGTGGGTAGAAGTCAGAGATGCTGCTGAGCATCCTGCATTGCACAGGACAGCCCCCATCACAATGAATTATCTGGCTCAAAATGTCAATAATGCTGATATTGAGGAATTCTGTCTTATTTCAGGTTGAACAGACCTTAGGATCAACTAATCCCTTGGATTCTTCATATTCTTAGCAGTTTCTAAAACTAGTAGAGAAGACATCAAAATTACTTTCCATGTTTTATGAAGACTTCTTATTTTAAAGTGTTTCTCCATCCAACAAATAGTTATTGTCGGCTTTATGCCAGGTATCATGCTAGGATAGACTGGTTAAACCTAACAAAAAACAAGCAAACATGGTGCTGTCTTTCAAGAGTTTTCACACAAATGGGGAAAAGACACAACAAATAAATAAATTAACAAATATATCCATAGATACAAAAGATAACATACATAAAGATAACAAAAGGGAAAAATGCTCGATTAAGGTATAGAAATTAGCAAGGGAAAATCAGCTTGGATAATATGGACCCAAGGACTTCTCTGAGGAGGTGGCACTTAAACTAAAGCTGGAAGAAGAACAATACAAGAAAACAATCTGAATAAAGCTTAGTAATGGAAAGTGCTTGATGACTACAGAATTTAACAGAAGCTTGTGTTGTTTTGGAACAGTGAGTGAAAGGAGAGTAGCAGCACATAGAATGAGAGGTATCAGAAGAGACTCTAACACAAAGAGACTCTAGGCTGTGAAGAAGAGATAGTGAATTTTTATTCTTTACAGATTGTTTTGTTTACTCTCTGTCTAGGCCATTCTTGCATTGCTATAAATACCTGAGACTGGGCAATTTATAAAGAAAAGAGTTAAACCTCTTAATTGGCTCACAGTTCTGAAGATTTTGTAGGAAGCATGGTGTTGGCATGTGCTCATCTTCTAGCAAGTCCTCAGAAAGCTTATAATCATGGTGGAAGACGAAGGGGGAGCAGGTATGTCACATGGCGAAAGCAGAAAAAAGCAAGAGAGAGAGGGGTGGGGCAGGAGGCACCACACACCTTTAAATGATCATATCTCCTGTGAACTCAGAGCAAGAGTTCGCTTATCAACATTGGGATGGCGCAGGCCATTCATGAGGGATCCACGCCCATGATTAAAACACCTCCCACAAGGCCCCACCTCCAGCATTGGGGATTACAATTCAATATGAGATCTGGGTGGGAAAAAACACCCAAACTATATCACCCACCCTAAAGATTCTTGGCCTATCTAAATATGGAGTTGCTTTATACTTGTCCAGACTGATAAGAAAAAAAAATGGGTTGTTTTACTATGATTAGATGTTCACATTGACAATTTTGTGTCTGATTAGTAAAAATGAAGAATCAATTGTGTGCTAGTGGGTGTCATTATTTAATAAATTAAAATCATAAAAAGTATATAATCTGTGAGGGAGAAGTTTGAAATCATTAATTAAGCCCAACTGCTGCATTTATCGCAAGATGAAACAGAAATACACACAGCAGATATGACTTGTCCAAGGTCACACAACTTAGAGAACCAACGTTTAAGATCGGAATCTCTATGCATCTAACTTGACAGTCTTTCCACCAAACCACCAGGCTTAGATGTAATGCATTTGGAGTCCAAGGAGAACTTAAGCTGATTAAAGGAGAGAATCTGGTTTTCTCCTTTTGAGTAAAGATTTTCCTTGGATTCTGAATGCATTTGAATGTGTTACATTTCCCCTCATTGTCCAGCACAGATCAAATATACTTCAACAATTACCCTTTCCTTATGCATCATGAATAATTATTGCCATCAGATTACAGGCCTGGCTTTACCTTTTCTATATACTTGATGCAAATGACTGCCTGGAGGTTTTTGGGTAAATGAACTATGCAGTAGGTAATCATTAATTTCCATTCTATCACCCATGCATGGAAGCCTATGCTAGTGTTCAAGATGCTTTTGCTTTAGCTGACAAATATTGTTCCCACCTTGATGCCTATGACCTGAATTTGTAACTACTGTTAATTAATATCATATGTTTTGTCATACTTGATGAACACAAAATAAATAAAAGTTCCAAGGAGACCAATACAGCCAAAAACCTTCTAAATACCCATTTCCTGCTAGTGACAAGCAGTCCCACACATGAACATCTCCTGGGCTACCCTGCTTAAATTCTGCAAAGAGACAGTTTACATTTAGAGGATGGCCTCTGATTGATGTGAGATTAAATCCTAACCTTTTTTATTCACTATTTGTGAGCCCTTAGAATATTTCTTAAGTGCTCTAAAGTTCCCTTTCCTCATTTGTAATGGAAGATGATAATATTCAAAATGATTCTAACATTTATGAAGCCCTTATTATGTGCCTGACACTTGTCAATATGCTTAATAGGAATCAGCACAAGATACATATTATTATAAGATATTGACTATAAAGGGGAGAAAAATAAGTTATCTGAGTGACTTGCCCAAGATCACACGACTGGAAAATAACAAAAGAATCATACTCCAAAGCTTTGTTCTCTTATCTACATAAATCCTATAACACTGTGGCCCAGCTATTCAATTCTTTTTTTTTTTTCTGAAAAATATGTAAAAACTAAGTTTCAGGGAGATGAAAATGTCAAAGCTATTCCATGACCTAGATGGGTAAGCAGCCTCAGCCTTGCTCTTCAACCCAGTGCATTTTCATGAAAATCATGTTGCCTCAGGAGGATTTTGTTTTGTTTTTGTTTTCTTTTGTTTATTTGCTTCTTAAACTATTAGAGGTTACCTGAGCTTCATGAATTTGCCCAGAAATATGCATCTTCTAGAAAGCTTCAAATAGGCCTTAAATTCTGCGGCACTCTCTTGGATTATGAGACTGGCCATGGTGCTGCATCACCCTTATCTTCTTCACTGCCACTTTTTCCTCACATTTGGTCAATTACCAAGCTACTTTGAAACTACCTTGTAACCAGTTCTAAAGTCCACCCTCTTCTTTCCCTCATTGTTGCCACCATGTTGGCCCAGTTTACCATTACCTCTCTCCCCCAGTAACTCCTAACTGGCCTTCTTTCTCCCTTTCTACCATTTTCTACACTGCAACAAGGGTGCCGTTTCTGACATTTGTATGAGATCATGTCATTCTCCCTCAAAAGCCATTCAGTGGTTTCTAATTGCTCTTAGATAAAAGTGAAGCATGATCCACAGCTATGCACATGATTTGATTCCTTCTCTTTTCTCCAGCCATTACTCTCACCGCTCTACTCTCCCCTTCTCCCCAACCACATCACTTTTCTTCCTGTCTGCCCTACACACAGACTCAGAAACATAACCAGGTTCTACCAGTAATGAGGGAGAACATATAGAAATGTGTAGACTTTTATTACATTCTCTACTTGTTTCAATATAGGAAAAGTAACTACCCTTGGAAAATGTGTTCATTTCTGCTCTTCTCCCAGATACAACACTACACAGTTCATTTTCTGTTTTAAAAACATGACTCCCCAGTCATCACACCCATCCCAACTCTTCTCTTCCTATTAATTCTGTGTTAGTCAAGAATCTTTTTTTTTATTTTTGCTAAGTCATAGAAACCCAACTCAAACCCATGGTATAATAAGAGTAACACCATTATATCATGGTTACTGTCTACTAGCCTTCTTCAGGAGTTGCCTGACCCCTATCCCTATCTTTCTCTGACAGAGACGGATTCATAGAGATAGGTTTTCTATGTCCAGCTCCTGCACCTTCCTACCTCATCAGCCCTGGGCCATAGTAGATCAATCCAAGGTAAACATCTAACCCAATAAACCAAACATTATTTCTTCCTCCAAGAAACTGGAATTCTACTTCACCAAGTAGAAATAGCATGTCTTGCTCTTTGGCTGGGTCCAAACATCTTCTGCCATGTGTACCAGGAGCAAGAGAAAGATAACTTAAGAGAAAAAAAAGGAAACAGACACACTGAAAAAGAAACAAACAAAAAGTCACCAGAAACAGAAGAGATGCCCATATTTTTCTAGTCCTTCTTTTCTATCTTTCCTGATGTCTTGAGGCACATTTACACTTGGATTCCAAAAAATATCCATGTTCCCTCTTTTTTGTCTGCCGAAGTTTCCTCAAATTTATTTCTATTACATTGAGTCCACAACAATATATTGCCTGCCTGTGACATATAATATTACATATACACATATTTACATATATAAGCATATATAAATGTATGTATATACCTATATGCATATACACAGGGAGAATCATATGTAATTATCACCATAACTCTGAAGAGCTCATGTTCATTTCCCATTTTATAGATGAAAAATATGAGAATCATAAAAGTTATGTTACATGTTCAAGACCCCACAGCTAAAAACTGTGAAATGAAGATATTTTTGATCTTCAAGTGCATCTACTCATTTGGATTCTAATATCGATCAATTGTTCCTTCATTCTTTCATTTATTCACTCATGAAACATGATTGACTTTGCTATCATGGCAGACACCATGGAGGCAATTTTCTCATAACACTTTTTGACAATTTGATAATCCTTTTGGGAGACAATTATCCATATGTCTCTCACATTTCTGCATGTCTTGAATAAACCATTGTTCTGAATTAGCTTTTAAAGGATGTTTGTATAGCAAACAGCCTTGTGAGATACAGTCTACCTCCAGATTAGAAGGAAGATTTGTTTTCTGGCTGGTATAATAAAGATAACATCTCCCTCTGGAACAAATGTTGAGCATGCTTGCTAGTAGTCCCCTTTAAAAGGCAGAGATTTTCTTTTTTTTTTTTTTTTTTTTTGAGACGAAGTCTTGCGCTCTCACCCAGGCTGGAGTGCAGTGGCGCCATCTCGGCTCGCTGCAAGCTCCGCCTCCTGGGTTCCCGCCATTCTCCTGCCTCAGCCTCTCGGAGTAGCTGGGACTACAGGCGCCCGCCACCATGCCCGGCTAATTTTTTGTATTTTTAGTAGAGACAGGGTTTCACCGTGGTCTCAATCTCCTGACCTCGTGACCTCGTGATCCGCCCGCCTCGGCCTCCCAAAGTGCTGGGATTAGAAGCGTGAGCCACCGCGCCCGGCCAAAAGGTAGAGATTTTCTAATCTCAGAGTTCCTCCACTATGATGCAGGCTCATTTACCTAGGCCACCGTGCATTGCCCTGTGGGACTTGGGGACAAGAAAAGACAACGTGAACATTAAGATCTTATTGTCTGCTGTGTAGTGAGTAATTAACTTCTTTGCCTCTGATCCAGGAGTCTCCTGTTTCTGCCAGCATCTATGTATGGCAAGCTAATTTGTTAGCTTACAAAATGAAAGTCTCAGAATCTTCACATTCCTGACAAATATGACATAACAATTATACATTAATAGTTATGGACAATGCAACTTGATTCACCAATGTCCACATAAACTTGTAAGTGGTAGAGACAATATTTGAATTCATATATACCTGATTTCTAAGCTATCAAAGAAAGTATAAGAAAGTTAAAGAAGAGGAAAGAAATTAATAAAACAGAGAAACAGCTTTAATCAGTCAGTCGTGTACTGCCATATAGTAAATGTGTAATGAGAACTTTTAGAATGGCTAGAATTATAAAGTATCTCAGAGCCTGGTACAGGGATTAGTGAGTAGCAAGTACAGGAGACAAATGATCTTAAAGGTTAAGAGACTTTGGAGTCAAACAGCCCTAGGTTCAAATCTGACACTCTGCATGACACTGAGCAATTTATTTAATGTGCTTGAACAGTAATTTTCTTAACACTAAGGCAAGAATAATAGATCCCATCTCACAAGAGAATCATAAGCATTAAACAAGGTGATGTATAGAGCATTTAGCATGAAGCTACACATGTAGAAAATACTCATTAGATAATAGCTATTAGTATTCCTAATAAGTTCTCAATAAAGAGTAGGTAAGTGGTTGATCTTTCTTCATCAATTTACCTACACCTTAACTATCAGATAATTTACCACTAGTGCACCCCCCCAATAGTTAGCAATGTAATCAGGTTTATAAATACAAGTCACTAGCTGAACCATTGCAACTTTAAGAGCTAAAGGGGCCCCTGATTTTAAGTGTGGTGGATACTAATGGTTCCTTTCTTGTAACAAAAAATAACTTCAGGCTGCAATTTTGAGGTAGCATTGAGGCTGAGCACTCACTTTGTACTTTTCTACAAATGGTATGAGAAATTACAAAGCTTGGGGTTTTCTTGGTTATCCATTTGTCTCTTTCCCATCTTGCAAGTAGAACAAGTACTGCTGTTGCCAAGCAACGGTGCAGTGGTGGGAGTGATGGTGCATGTGTAATGTGGCACTCTGAGAGTGAGGAGCTTAGTTCTAGAGCTGGTCCAAGGGCATTCAAAAGCAACACTAAAGAGCGTACTTTTCCTCATGTCATTCTTGCAAACCCTCCAATAATTAAAAGAGCTGCTTCCACCGAGCAATCCACCAGCTTCTTGTGAACTGTGGAAAATCCTAAGAACCACAGAGCGTAGAAGCTCAGGAGAGCTGCCATTTGCCCTCTTAGTGCCTTGGTCTGAATACATAACGTAAAGACAGCAATCCTTCTTGGAAAATAATCAGAACTTAAGATCGATTCTGAAAGGAGGCTTGGAAATCTCAACCCCAAGCATGGATCCTTTCTATGAAAATAATAGGAGAAGGGTTCCTTTACTAAAGTAAAAATATTTTTAAAAAGGAATTGGGAAGTACAAATGGAGAATTAGAGAGAACACCCAGTTTGGTAATTGGCAGTCATCCGTTCCATGTTATTAAAGAGGGAAAAATGAAGGTTTGCAATGCCTCTGTTACACCAGTAACTGAGCCCTCTGTAGTTAATTTTAGTCAAATTTCACTAAAATGGAATAATATATCAACTTACACAGTGGGATAAGCAGTATTATAGAGCAGTTACAAGCATGGGCTCAAGAGCCAGACTACCTAGGTTTAGATTCCAGCTCTCCAATTTATTAACTGAGTTCTGACAGGTCCCTGAACATCTCTGTGCCCTACTTTTTATGTATGAAATGTAGATAATTATAGAAGCTATCTTACAGGACTTTGTAAAGATTAATTGAGTTAATACATTTTAAAAATCTAAACTGAAGCAGGCATAGACTAAGTATTAAGTAAATATTAGCCATTACTAATAGTGGTTTCACATATTTTTATTAAGACAGAGGCCTCTTCCTATTCCTCTATTTTTCTCATCAAGAACTATACCCAGCCTTTATTCAGCGTATGATAAATTTTTGTAGAATAAGCAAATGAGAGGACAGTCTAAAAATTCAGTTACCTCACTTTTGTTCAATACGTTTTAATGCTAGCTAAAGGAGATACAATTTCAAATGAGAATAGGAATAATATTAGAAGTTTAGAGAGTAGCTTCACATCCCTTTTTCCTTGCCTAAACTGTCAAGTCAAAGATTATACCCTTGGTATGCCATTTATCTTAAAAATAACTTTGAGGTTGAAACCGTTAAAAAATTGATTTTATCCTTCTACTTATTTTTCCTAGTTTTTTTATTCTCTACCATCATTCCCCTTAAGAAGGTAAGACAAATAATGAAAAGTCAAGAAATAGTGAACATATAGTTAAGAAATGTTAATTTCAAAATTAGAAGTTAACATTAACCCCCTGTCCCACAGTTTATTCTTACAGGTGACTATCTCTGTCTTCCTGAAGGTCATCAAGAGTGTCCTGTACTTTAGGTTGCATCTTTAAATATGACGTTCTTGTCTCGTATTAATTTGTAATGGAGAAATGTCTAGCCTAAACAGGAAGAGAGAAATATCTTGAATAATATCTGGCCACCTTATACCTTAGTAAGAGCCCTGGAACCCATTTGAGTTCTTTCCTGGTTTCTCACTTGGGCAAACAGCTTTACCTCTTGGTATATTGCTTTTTCTATCATTAAATTGTGGATCATAATTTCAACTCTTCACACTTCATCAAATGTGACCATGTATTTCACAATGTATTATTACTTGAGAGGTTCTCAAAAAATTTTGTTCCTAGAAAATGCCTCATTTTGAAACTTACCTTTTAAATGAATAGTTATAGGTTTCCAGATCAATTAGTTTTATAATTTTTTTTCTTACCTTTGGAATCTTTGAGATTGTTTTATACTAACCATATAAGGAATGCTGTTCTTTCAACAACGAGCAAAGCAGAAATAACTATTGTTCCAGCGATCAAGAAAGCAAACATATAACACACGAGAAACAGAAACACAAAGACAGAAATACAATCAACTCTTTATTATTCAACATTTTAACGGTTTTATACAAAGTATATGTTGGAGGGCCTGCAAAATATATGTAATTTTACCAACAAAATAAAATTTTCTCGAGAAATAGTTACTAGTTTGAGACAAGCAGTATTCTAGGTGCTGAGATAAGGTAAGTATATGTAAAAAATTAAGAACTGTGCCTTCTATATTACAGATTACAAAAAATGTCCCCATTTCTGCACCCACTGCTATATCCACTTCTTCTGTCATGTACATTTGTGGTATCCTGTTTCTCTGGCTCTGGATCTAGTCTAGGAGGGAGTGACGATAAAAATCAATAACTGGTTTCTTACATATAATGCATCTAAAACATACCCATACACTGACTATAGTATTGTGTTAGTTTCCTATCACTGCATAAGAAATTATCACAAATTTAGTGGTCTAACACAGCTACACATTAACACATAATTCTGTAGGTCAGAAGTTTCCCAGTGCATGGCTGAGTACTCTGATGAAGGTATTATAAAGATGAAATCAAGGTGTCTGTCAGGTCAAGTTCTTGTTTGAAGGCTCTTGGGAAAAATCAGCTTCCAAGCTCATTCATGTTGTTGGCAGAATTCAGTTTCTTCCAATTGGAATAAAATCTCTGTGTCCTTGCTGGTTGTCAGCTGCGGGTCATCTTCCACTTCTTGAGGCTGCTCTCAGGTCCTTGCCATGTGGCCCTTTCCATCTCAGCAAAGGAAAATGTCACTCATGTTAAACTTCTCTCATGCTTCATTTTTTTTAAATTTTTTATTTCTGTGACCAGCCAGAGAAAGATCTTGGCTTCTAAAGGGCTTATGTGATTAGGCTGGACCCACCCAAATCACCTGCATATATTAAGGTCAGCCATGCCATATAAAATAACAGGAGTAAAATCCATCATATTCACAGTCCTGGGGATTACACAGGGCATGTTACACCAGGATCAGGAAACCTGGAGGGATATCATAGAATTCTGGCCATTAGATGTGCCAAGTGGAGGTCACAAGGTTGACTCTGTAGGAAGATCTTGAGAGAAATAAAAGTGTGAGAAAAGAGAACATTATGAAAGTTAACCTGATGATATTACAGCCATCTCAAGGCAAATTTGCTTGTTTCCATTTCCCAGAAGGCTAATGATTTTAAGAATTGAGTGAAAAGGGTCACACACACACACACACACACACACAATTTTCCAGAGTGCTGGAAATGCTGTAGATCTTCTCTGGGTGTTGTTTGCTTGTGTGTGTTTGTCAAAATACATTGAATAGCAAGACTTGGAACCAACCCAAATGTCCAATAACGATAGACTGGATTAAGAAAATGTGGCACATATACACCATGGAATACTATGCAGCCATAAAAAATGATGAGTTCATGTCCTTTGTAGGGACATGGATGAAACTGGAAAACATCATTCTCAGGAAACTATCGCAAGGACAGAAAACCAAACACCACATGTTCTCACTCATAGGTGAGAATTGAACAGTGAGAACTCATGGACACAGGAAGGGGAACATCACACTCCGGGGACTGTTGTGGGTTGGGGGGAGGGGGGAGGGACAGCATTAGGAGATATACCTAATGCTAAATGACGAGTTAATGGGTGCAGCAAACCAACGCGGCACACGGATACATATGTAACAAACCTGCACATTGTGCACATGTACCCTAAAACCTAAAGTATAATAATTTAAAAAAAAAGTGGACATTCAAGTTATAGGTATACTTAAAAAAAAATACTTCCATTACAATATTAAATATGGTGCTGGAGATCAAGTATACTGTTTTCTTGTTTCTGACATTAGTAGAAGGTCTCTAATGTTTCCATATGATGTAAGATGTTAGCTATGATAGATTTAATCATTTTCCCAAAGTCTTCACTCCATCCCCTTTGCAGACTATTTAGTCACACTCTTTGTCATGTGATTCAGAAAGGCCTGCCAGTGAAGATGTAAAGTGCACATGCTCTCCCCATTAGCCTTGAGTTTGTACATGTGACTTGCTTTATTAAAAGGATTGTTCGTCGATGTGATGCAAATACAGTTTTAAATATGCTTGCATGGTTTGACTTGGTCTTTTATGTTGCTGCCTTCTTTGATGAATAGAAAATGCCCCACGTAATCAACTTTGTCCCAGAATAAGAAAAAAAAAATGACCTTATTATAGCCTGCAGACTGGAACTAAGCCCAGTTGATAACTAGTGAGCCCAGTAAACTACAAATCTCCTGCAGACTTGTGTTTTTGTAAGCCACCGTGTTTTGGGTTTGTTCTTTACACAGCATTGTTGTAACAATAGCTAATTAATATATTTTCCTTGAGGCTGAATTGTATACAGCAGTCTTCCCTTTTCCATGGTTTCTACTTTTGCAGTTTCAGTTTCCTGTGGTCAGTGGTGGTTCAAAAATACTAAATGAAAAATTTCAGAAATAAATATTTCAAAAGTCTTAAATTGCATACAGTTTTGAGTAGCATGATGAAATTTCATGCCATCCCATTCCATCTTGTGCAGGCCATAAGTCATCCCTTTGTCCAGTGTATCCATAATATCAACATTATTTGTGCATAGTAATCATTTAATAGTTATCTCTATTATCAGATCAACTGTCGCAGTATCACACTGCCTGTGTTCAAGTAACCCTTATTTTACTTCGTAACAGCCCCAAAATGCAAGAATAGTGATTCTGGCAATCACTATTGCCAGAAAGTGAAGTTGTAAAGTGTTTCTTTTAAGTTAAAAGGTGAAAGTTCTTAACAAGGAAAGAGACATATATATATATATATATATATATATATATATATATATATATATATGCTGAGATTGCTAAGAGCTATAGTAAGAACAAATTATCTATGTGTGAAATTGTAAAGAAGGAAAAAAACATGCTTGTTTTGCTGATGCCCCTCATACTACAAAATTTGTAGCCACTCTTTATAAGTGCTTATTTAAGATGAAAAAGTCATTGAATTTGTGGGTGAAAGATAGGAGCAGAAGCACCTCCCAATTGATGACAATCAGGTTTGCTACTGAGGCTTCAGTCATCCACTGGGGCTGTTGGAATAAAACAAGGTATTGCAGATAAGGGAAGGCTACTGCATATACAATTGCATGCGTGTGTATATGTGTGTATGTATGTGTGTGTATATATACACACATATATGGTATGTACATTTATCTATATGTTTTTAATGAAATCTTAATTACTTGCTATTTTATTATGTGTTTTGACTAAAAGGGTGTTAGATTGTATTAAATGCTTCCTTCTGCTAATAGAAGAATAATCATAAGATTTTTCCATGTCCAGTTATATTCTTGCTTTGGAAATATGAAGTATCAGGACAATAATTCACCTATAATATGAGATAATAGAAGAAAGTGAGTTTAAATTGTCCCTAATTCTCTATATACTCTGTTCTTGCCAAAGTAATCTTCAAGAATTCTATTGCTACAGTTTTAGACCAAAAGAAATTGCAGTGCAGCTATAACAAAAACAAAGTTTGAGGATCATTTTCTTCTGGAAAACAAGATCATTTTAAAATTTTTATTTTGAATATTTATGCACTTCCAAAAGAGTCACTGACATCATCAAATTCTACCTTTTGACATAGGAAAAATACCCTCCCAAAATCATCAATTTTTTTTCTCTATACCTCTATTTCAGCTAAATACCTAAGAAACATACCATTTTCTTCATGTTATCATTTTACTTTTGGGTTTTCATTTTTTCCTTGCTCTAATAAAAATAAGGCAGAAACAACAGGAAAGTTTTTCTTGTACATTTTCTTTTTCAGCCTTGTAGCAAGGCTGAAAGGAAGAAATGGATTATAAAGTTAAAAGCTCTGCCTCCTTTATTCTTCAAAAAATGATAACACCTATTTCTTCAAAATAGAAAATTACTATGCATACATAGAGAAAATTTGAAAAATATGGAGAAATAGAATTAAAAAGATGACAACACATACCGTAGAAATTTAATCACAGTTCATTTGTTAGTATTCTTTCTAGTTTTTCCTGTGTTTGCCACCCATAACACAATTGTATCTTGATTATTTTCACAAAACATTTCATAGTAAATCTATGCTGGCATCATTAGCAATACTTACAGGTATCATTTTCAATTGAACTATAATATTGCTACTACTTCAAAGTATTAATCTACAGTCAATCAGTCTTCTATCATTGGAAGTTAAGATATCCCTCATGTTTTTGTTCTTTATATATTATTACTTGACAAGAAATTTAGAACATAAATTTTGATTCACGTTCTAGGGTATACTTTTAGGAGTGATCCCCAGAGAGGAATTACTAGTCATTAGATTACCAATATGTTGTGAGATATCAGGCAATCTCAATTAAACTATGTACAAGCATAAAATGGCATCATCTTTACCTTTTGAATTTTGAATGAACAAATGGTGATGGGGCTGAAAAGGAAGGAAACCAATTAGGTATTTCATTACCTTCTAAGAAATATTGGTCACATTTCCAAATCCTTATACCAAATTTTGGATGGTGTAGTCACAGTAAGTTGCCAGCAGAGAAGGTATGGTCCAAACAATTATCCCAGTCTCTCTTTGCATTTCTCCTCCTGACCCTTTCTTCTCACCTTTTCTTAGTTTTCCCTCTCTTCTTTCTCCTTTCCTCTCCGCAGAAGTAAATGAAACATGTAAAACTATATGGAACAGCTTGTGCTTATTTGGACAACAAACGCAGTTATAGTACAATTTCATGTTCTCCTCTCTTCTGTCATCTGCTTCCCCACCTGACACTGACAGCCATTCAGGCTTCTTGGTGCAGCCAGCATCAGACGGTGTCCTTTCACTGCTTCTTTGGAAGTCTGTGTAGTATCTTCCTGCTTTGAGGCTTTCTATGTTGGGTTATTCTTCTTTCTGTTCCCCCACATACAGTGAGCAATTTACACCAAATCTCATGGGTCTCCTCACTTATCTGGGCAGTTGTTGTAGGTAATCAATGAGATGTCTCAAGCTCTTCTTGCTTGACCCAATGAAACACATCTTCTATTTTCCAGCTGAAACTCCAACCATTACCTGGCATGGTATCTCAGTTTTACCAACTGTCCTCTGTTCTATTATTCATGCTCTGGAGGTAACAGATTCATCTCCTGGTGGTATCAGAGACACAATTCCCGGGAGAAAAAAAACAATCTTTAAAGTTTTCAAAAAATATTCCCAGCCACATAGGCAGAACAAAGTATCCTATTGCTGTTTTCATTTGTACATATTTGATTCACCAATACGGTTAAAATTCTTGAGATAATTTTTATTGGTTTTAAAATGTGTATTAGTCATTGTATTTTTCAATAGTAAACAATCTGTTGATGACTGCTGTTCATTTACTCTTTTTTTTTTTTTTTTTTTTTGAGACAGAGTCTCGCTCTTTCACCCAGGCTGGAGTGCAGTGGCGCGATCTCGGCTCACTGCAAGCTCTCTGCCTCCCGGGTTCACGCCATTCTCCTGCCTCAGCCTCTCTGAGTAGCTGGGACTACAGGCGCCCACCACCACGCCTGGCTAATTTTTTGTATTTTTAGTGGAGACGGGGTTTCACCATGGTCTCGATCTCCTGACCTCGTGATCCGCCCGCCTCGGCCTCCCAAAGTGCTGGGATTACAAGCGTGAGCCACCGCGCCCAGCCTTCATTTACTCTTCTGTCTACTTTCTTTTGGGAAGTGGAAATATATACATATGCATTTTGGTATAACATATTTATATAATATACACATTATTATAAAAGATATAAATAATAATTTTCCATAGCCCTACTACCTGGAATTCACTCCTGTTAGTATTTTGCAGTACACATTTTTTTTTCAAGAGCTCTTGTGGTTTGCTAACCAATTTGTCAGAACCTGCTACTAAGGCTATTAAATATTTGTCATACTCACTGAAAATATTCCCCAGTTCTGTTATCATCAATAAATCTTTCAGATTTGTGCTGCTTTAGGTAGGCACCATTACAGGAAGGTTTTCTCTGTGAGTGAATATGCATGTGTGTTTTGCATAACTGTGTGCAGTTGCTTCAGTTAAGCAACTGATGATGACAAGTCTAAGCTAGCAGACAGCTATTCTGTCCTGGGATATTTATTGAACCTTCATTTTTAAATTTCTACCCAGAATTCCCATCTGATTATTCAAAAAAAGAACAGGTGAGATTTGACTTGGAATAACTAAATGAATAAACAGAAAGAATGAGAGCAAGAAAGATGGAAGAAAGGGAGGACTCACAGATGCCTTATACATGACTAATGTTACTTCTATTCTACTTAAATAAATCAGAAGTTCAAAACAATTACATGATTTGCCTAAGACAGGAAAAGGCAGGATTCAAATTCATGTCTGCTTGATTTCCTGGTCTATTAGTCAATTTTCATGCTGCTAATAAAGACATATCTAAGACTGGGTAATTTATAAAGGAAAGAGGTTTAATGGACTCACAGTTTCTCATGGCTGGGGAGGCCTCACAATCATTGTGGAAGGTGAAGGAAGAGCAAAGTCATGTCTTACATGGCTACAGGCAAGAGAACATGTGTAGGGGAACCTCCTTTTATAAAACCATCAGATCTCCTGACACTTATTCACTATCATGAAAACAGCACAGGAAAAACCCACCCCCATGATTCAATTACCTCCCATTGGATCCCTCCCTTTACACGTGGGGATCATTACAATGTAAGGTGAGATTTGGGTGGAGAGACAGAGCCAAAACATGTCACCTAGGGTCCTCCCACTGTAATGGTTGACTTTCCATCTTTAATGCCATTTTTAATCTTAAGTAAACTTTCAGTGCTTTTTTCTTCTCTTTATTCATTTTGTTCCTTAGGTAATAATAATACATTAATATCTGGGTCATGTTTTTAGGTTTACAGAGTACTTTAACATATACCAACTCATTTAATTTTCTCATCATCTCTATAAACAGATTTTTTTCTCCATTTTCAGCTCAGGACACAGGCTGAAGGAGATGATATCACTGGGTCACCCAGCTGGTTAGTGACAGAGGTGAGACTCAAATATGGGTCTGGTTCTTTATTTTCTTTTTCTTTCTTTGGTGCCTCCACCTCCTGCTTCTCAGCAACCGCAGAGATCTTTTAGTTCCTGGCACAAACAGCTTAGTGGAAACTTGGCTTGTAAATGATCACAGCAAAGCATTTTAGCACTTGCTGAGTTCTCTATCCACTACTTACTATCTCTGTGCTATGGCAAATTTTTCAGTTATCTAATTCAGGACTACAGGGATGATAATCACAGCTTGTCCATAAAGTGATTGTAAAAATATAAGAGAAGATAGTAGGTAAAGAGATTGACCTATAGCCAAGCACGTAGTAAAAGATTAATATGTACAAGCTAATATTATTAGGACTATTTAACTAGCATCTGGAAATCAAAGTTTTAAAGTATTGGAGACTTAGAATAAACATGGAATAGGAGGAGTTGACCTAGAAGCTATCACCTGGAATTAACTACTGTTAGCCAAAGTGATCTCTATGTATTTGAAGATACTAATGCAAATGAAAGCACTACAATACTGGAGATAGGTGGTCTTACCACTTTACCAAACATTGTAAACAAGGTTATTTGTCACTGTAGTACATAGAGATTTCTGTAACATTTAACACTTTGGTCATTAAGTTTTATAAATCCAAATATACAGTTTCTCAATAAAAATGAGATGTCTCTAACTACGTGTTCCTAGAGTTATTGTCCCTTAGCAACTCTAGTAAAGATTGCTAACATTTACTGGTTGCTTTCTATGTGCCAGGCACACGTGGTAAACATTTTACAAGTGTTGTCGCCATAGACTCTCGTCATAAATATCTCACAGATAGCTATCATTTTAGTCATCTTGAAAGTGCTGATCAGGCTTAATGAAGTTAAATTATTTGTCCAAGTTTTCATAGCTAATTAATAGTAGAGCAACATATCTATAAAGGACAATTGTTATTTTTTTTTCTTCTGTGGAGAAACCCTTACTCTATGGAATAATCTAAAAACAGATCATTTCTCAAAAGAAAACAGAGAAGCCCAAATTTTTATTTTCACAGTCCCCTTGGCAACAAGAACATGGAAGGTGTGTCATCGAATCACACACCAGTCTTTGAATCTGCACTTCGTTTTGCAAAGATTCAGGGACAGTGGAGAATTCATTTTAGCACCAGAGACAGTGGCCAGAGGAGCAGAAATGTAGTGTCTACAAGTTACATTGGCCCTAGGGGTAGGAAGAGTACCCACTGTCTAATAACTTCAGTGTTTTAAGCAGTCAATTACCAAGCTGTATTAGTCAGTATCGACTTAGTTACTTAAATGGTTTGGCTCTATGTTCTCACCCAAGTCTCACCTTGAATTGTAACAATCCCCACATGTCAAGGGTGGGACCAGATGGAGATAACTGAACCATGGAGGCACAGTTTCCCCCATGCTATTCTGGTGATAGTGAGTTAGTTCTCACAAGATCTGATGGATTAATAAGAGGCTTCCCACTTTGCTTGGCACTCATTCTCTCTCCTGCTACCCTGTGAAGAGGTGTCTTCCATCACGATTGCAAGTATCCTGAGGTTTCCCAATCCATGTGGAACTGTGAATCATTTAAGACTCTTTCCTTTACAAATTACCCAGTCTTGAGCAGTTCTCTATAGCAGCATTAGAATGAACTAATACAATCACTATAACAGATCTAACACCACTATCTAAGCAAGCTTGTCCAATCTGCCACCTGCCAGCCACATGCAGCCCAGGACGGCTTTGAATGCAGCCCAACACAGATTTGTAAACTTTCTTGAAACATTTTAAGGCTGGGCACGGTGGCTCATGCCTGTAATCCCAACACTTTGGGAGTTCAAGTTGGGTGGATCACCTGAGGTCAGGAGTTTGAGACCAGCCTGGCCAACATGGTGAAACCCTGTCTCTACTGAAAATACAAAAATTAGCTGGGTGTGGGGGTGCATGCCTGTAGTCCCAGCTACTCGGGAGGCTGAGGCAAGAGAATCACTTGAACCTGAGAGGCAGAGGTTGCAATGAGCAGAGATTGTGCCACTGCACTCCAACCTGGATGACAGAGCCAGACTCAGTCTCAAAAAAAAAAAAAGACAGAGATTTTTCTGCGATTTTTGAAGCTCATCAGCTATTGTTAGTGTCAGTGTATTTTATTTGTGGCCCAAGACAATTCTTCTTCCAATGTGGCCCTGGGAAACCAAAAGATTGGACACCCCTGAGTGAGCCAGAAGTAGGGGCTTTGCTCTGCAAAGTCATTCAGGGACTTCATTTCATCTAGTGATCCAGCCACTGCCCATGTGTAAGTTTGCTAAAGCTTTCATAACAGAGTCCAATAGACTGTGTGGCTTAAACAACAAAAATTTATTTCCTTATGATTCTGGAGGATAAAAACCCAAGATCAAGGTGTTGGGAGGGTTGGTTTCTCCTGATGCCTTTCTCCTTGGCTTGTAGATAGGTATCTTTTTCCTGTGTCTCTGTATATGTCTGCATCCTAATTTCTTTTCCTTAAAAGGACATTATTCTGACTGGATTAGGGCCCACTCCAAAGGCCTCATTTTCATTTAATTATGTCTTTAAAGTCCCTATCTCTAAATGCACTTAGATTCTGCATTATTTGGGGGGTTAGGACTTCAACATATGAATTTGGGGGAACACGCTAGCACTGTGGCACCTCAAAGTCTTCCACTTAATCTTCTGCATCTGGCCAGTAGATGAGCAGAATTGGAGAGAGTGGTAGAGGATCATGCAAATTGTTTAGGGGCCATGTCTAGAAGTGCCTGATATCACCTCTGCGAAATTCCATTGACTACAACTCAGCCACATGGCTTCACCTACCTGCAAGGAACATGGAGCCCAATAGGCAACTAGAGCAGGAATTTGGTGGTCTCTGCCCCTGCCATACAAAGACATAGCAGTAGTGTCCACAAGACCAATGGCTGTGACTCTGGCTACATACTTTCTCTTCCTAAATGCCATGCTCTTCAGAATTTTCAGAATATTTCTTCAAAGAACTTCAAGTGAGGATGTTCCAGATGCTCCAAAATTAGTTAGTGGAACCCACAGAGGAAAACAAGAAGCACTAATAATTCCAAATTCCAAAAAGGGCTACCAGCAACTGGGTGAGAAAACAGCATCTCCAGACCTTACAAGGAGATGGGGGAATAAGCTCTACCACAATCAAACAGAAACCTAATCTACAGTCCTCCTGTTTGGAGCTGAATAGTGACACCACCAAATTCATATGTTAAAGCCCTAACCATCATCACCTCAGAATGTGAATTTATTTGGAAATAGGGTCTTTAATAAAGTAATTAAGTGTAAATAGGCTGGTACAGTGGGTGTGAGCCCTAAATCAGTCTGACTGGTGTGCTTATAACAAAAGAACATTTGGATACACCAGGAGCATACATGTACAGGAAAAACACAGCAAGAAGGCAGCCATCTACAAGCTGAGTAGATGGGTTTCAGAAGGAACCAAACCTGCCAGTACCTTAATCTTGGACTTCTAACTTCAGAAATGTGAGAAAATGAATTTCTATTGTTTAGGTCAACCATTTTAGCAGTACTTGGTAATGACACTTCCAGAAACCTAAAGCACTGCTTTTTCTATAAAAGATAATGAGGTTCTCAGTGATGGAGGGTTACTATCAGAGTTGGGGTTAGGGTTAGACAGAGAGGACTGGGTAAGACTAAACACTGCTCTAAATATATCCAACATCTACACATTGACCTGAACATTGGCAAAATTTTTCAGCTTCAGATGTAACCCTATAAGCTAAAGACAGAATAAGTCAATCACCAGGTACCTTCCTACCACTGACAGAGCCAGTTACAAGACAATCCCAAGTGCTATGGTTTGAATGTGTCCCCCAAAGTCCATGTGTTGAAAACTAAATCCCCAATGAAACAGTGTTGAGAGGTGGGATGTTCAAGAGGTGATGAATGGATTAATGTCACTGTCACAAGACTAGAATCATTATGGCAAAAGTGGATTTGTTATAAAAGAGTTCAGTCCTCTCTTCATCACTTTCTCTTGCCCTCTCATAACCTCTCACCTCCACTATGGGATGTTGTAGCAAGATTCCCCTCACCAGCTGTGACTCTTTAATCTTTGATTTCCCAGTGTTCAGAACCATAAGCCAAATAAATGTATGTTCATTACAAATTACCTAGTCTGTCGTATTCCGTTATAGCAGCCTAAAATAGACTACAACACCAAGTCATTCCTTAGATGTCCTATCTCCTTCCAATATAAAAAGAAAAAAAAAAAAAAGCAGAACTGGAAAACAAATTACAGCCATCTTCTAACCCTTGGCTCAGTCCTTATTCTACCAGCCAGTAGCCTGTGATGGAGAAGAAAGCTTTAATTGGATATGACATTACAGTTTTAACTTAGAAAGGACTGAGTTTTAATGTTATCACTGAAAAATAACCATAAATTTTATAAAATACTAAAAATGTCATCAAGAAAAAGGAATGCACGTTTCATATAGTACAATTAAATCCATGATTGGAAACATATAATACCACTTCATGTTTGCACATAGCTAAGTATAGACTCCTCAATAAACCTCTTACACTTGCACCAAGAACCTTGAGTAGTAGTTTCAAGTTCTGCTAGTGGTTTCTACAACTGGAACCATTTTCTACCATGCTTCGTTCCTGCTCAAATATTTTCTATAAACACCATCTGCTCATCAAATTAAATCCAAATTTCCCCTCTCTGGGATTCCCAATATGGACCCAACCTGGCTCTTCAGTGTTAGTCCACATACTCCTCTGTCCATGCTCCAGGTTCCGTCTGCCTCCTCCCAATCTATACATTCCAGTCTCCAAGTGTATTACTTTGCTAGAGCTGCCATAACAAAGTCCCACAAACTGGGGGATTTAAACAAAAGTAACTTATTGTTCCACGTTTCTGGAGGTCAGAAGTTTGCAATCAAGGTGGCTGCAGGGTTTGTTCCTTCTGAGGGCTGTGAGCCATTTTGCTCTTAATATGCTCTGCCTCTCAACAAAATATACCATCTTCTTTCAAATATCCATTATACTTAGCTTTTATTATTCTCATAGCACTAATTTCTGACCTCTTATCATATGCTGTGTAAGCCTCTTCCCCTTAACAAGCAGTGGCTGACTTCTGCATGGTCCAGCTCTCATCCTGTGTAGTGCCAAATGCAGGTATTGGTATTTGGGAATTGAATAGGGAAATGTTTGTGTACATTTGACAATTAGAGCAACCAGTCTGAAGAGGAATAGTTATCATTCATTTGCATTTGTATCTTCAATACTGGATGCAGTGCCTGGCACAGAAGCATTACATTAAAATGAATGAATGTTTGCTTTTTTTTTTTTTTCTAAAATAGTATATTCCAGGGAAAAGAGAGGAAAACAACTAACACAGAAGTTCGACAGAGCTAAATCCTTGCTACACAAGTCCTGCCAGCATCTCATTGCCATGTTCCTCTGGACTGTAGAGTTAGGCTTGCAGTCTTGGGTGGAATGAGCTCCTTTCAGAAGAGAATCTGTAGGGATCACTTTGGCTAGCAGTACCTCATAGTAAGTGAGGAGTCTGCCTCTATAACATATTCCTTTAAGGTCTGCATTGGCGCATATAGAGGGACAGAATGAAATGACTAAAAAATCATTTTATCCTGAGATGTGTTGGTTTGTCTAGCAGAAACTCATGGGGAATAATAGCATGAATAAAGAGAAAGGTGAAGAGATTTCATTAGTTATCATGATTCTATTATAGCAAGTCAGGAGAGAAAAATCTACGATTTTCTGGACCTGAGTGGGTCCTCGCCTCTGCCCAGCATGCTACACTCTTTTTATGGTTCTGTGATGATGGGGTTAAGATGCAAATGATCTGAACAATGTTTTAATATAGGTTTCATTCTATTTTTAATAGGTATGATAAGGCCAGGGAATCAAGAGAGGATGCTATTATTTTGCTTATTTATTTTTTTTTAAATGGAGTTTCACTCTTGTTGCTCAGGCTGGAGTGCAATGGCACTATGTTAGCTCACCGCAACCTCCGCCTCTCAGGTTCAAGCGATTTTCCTGCTTCAGCCTCCCGAGTAGCTGGGATTACAGGGATGCGCCACCACGCCTGGCTAATTTTTTTGTATTTTAGTAGAGATGGGGTTTCTCCATGTTGGTCAGGCTTGTCTTGAACTTCTGACCTCAGGTGATCCGCCCGCCTCAGCCTCCCAAAGTGCTGGGATTACAGGCGTGAGCCACTGTGCCTGGCCGAGAGGCAGCTATTAAAAGATAGTTTGTTGTACTGATAGATCCCAAGAAGAGGGGATATACTACCTACACCATGGGGGGTGGGGCACACAGGAAGCACAGGGGTTGGTTAGAAGGCAGAGGGAGAGGGGAAAATGGGTAAGAGCCTTTACTGTGGATTCCACTGGAATCAAGAAACAAGCAAAGCAATTTGGTTTAGAATTGGCTAATTTGAATAAATAATTTTAGGGCTCTAGGACATAGGGACTGTCCCTATGGTCTGATATTTGTCCCTGGAGTGATTAGGTCAGGTGGCTCCTTAGCGGCCCAGAATGTGAGAACCCAGTAAAGGAGTTGGCTGGGAAGTGTACTCTAGATCAGTTGCTTTGCATCTGAACAGTGTTCAGCAGGCAGTAGTTTGCTATCTCTAGGAGTTAGCTAACCCTGGGAGGGGCAGGCCTTTCAGAATAAGCAAGGTCTAGATGTCAAACCATAAGATACAGAAAATAAGGGACATGGTTCATGAAAGGAGTCAGGCTCTGAGCTGCCACCACCCCTTTTAAATACAGCGTCTAAAACATAAATTTTACTTACCTGCATGATTTCCCTTGATCTTTATACTAAGCCTTCAGAACAGGTATTTATATTCCCATTTTACACAAGAGAAATTCAAGACTTACACGGGTCAAATAATTTTCCCAAGTTCCTACAGACGAAGTGGTGAGGAAGTTACTTCACTTCTTCAAGTTGAAGGGTAATTTTGTTTTCCACGTTACAATATTACGGTCATATTTGCTTATCGTTTCTAGGGGCTGCTGATAACAAATCTGTGTGAAAGTAAGTGGGGTGAAGTCTTGAAAGCCATGATTTGGCTTACATATGAGGCAGAACCAACGCCTAAGTGGCAACAATAAAATCTCCATGTTATTCTAACAGCCCTAAAAGAACCACGGCCTTCAGAGCCTGTGTCAGTGGTTCTTCGTCTGTTTTATTTTATTTTATTTTATTTGCATCTTCAAAGAGGACTATTTGATGGTCTAGAATATAACTAGTGTTTCTTTATTTCCACAGTCCCTTGGCCATGAAGTCAGCAGTTATATCCAGACACACAGGTTTCACTGCTTCACTGACATTTGGTTTGTTTCTGTGGTTAGTCATTACAAAGGTGGGTTCCAGCAATCTTGCAGATGAGATTGGTTTTCTCCCTACTCTCACCCTGCTATGAGCATCAAATATTGACAAAGTGAGGCAAAATAAACAATTGAAGGGCTCTTAATGGCCCGGGGATACACTCATAATGGAGTTACACAGATCGGAGTGTATACATTACCTCTTTATCCACCATTTCCACAGGGGACACAGAGACTTTTAAACAAACTATAAAAAGATGTTAGGAGGAATTTCTGTGCTAAGAAGCTCAAGCCATTGCCTTTCTACAATTGCTCAGTATTACTGTTTACAAGTGCCGACAAGTGCTACAGACACAGAAATGAGTGCAGTGGTGCGATTTCGGCTCACTGCAAGCTCCAATGCCATTCTCCTGCCTCAGCCTCCTGAGTAGCTGGACTACAGGCACTCGCCACCACGTCCAGCTAATTTTTTTTTTTTTTTTTTTTTTGGTGTTTTTAGTAGAGACGGGGTTTCACTGTGTTATCCAGGATGGTCTCGAGTTCCTGATCTTGTGATCCACCCACCTTGGCCTCCCAAAGTGCTGGGGTTACAAGTGTGAGCCACCGCACCCTGCCACAAACTTTTCATTTCTGTAAGAAAGCGCCAAATGGTCTTAATTTTATGCAGGTATTACATAGCCACAGGACACTCTGTTTTAGGGGAAATCAAAGGCAAAGAGGCTGTAGATAATATTGGTATAGTGCAAAGGCTTTTATGTCTGAGTCTAGGTTTCAGTCTAAATCCTTAAACCTTCTAGTCATATGACCTCAGACAAGTTATAGCTGCTGCGAGCCTCCATTGACACAACTGTCAATTGGAAATTATATTCTCCAGGGCTGGCTGCTTTGGGAGCTAAATGAATGTGTAAATATAAGGAGTTTATTTCAGTGCCTGGCACGTATGAAGCACACAATAAAATTTTAGCTGTTGATAATTATGTGTGTGTATATTTATTATGTGTATATATATCTACATAATTACATATATGCATATATCTGCGTATTACATATATCTACATATATATGGCTTTCTATTGGGAGTCAGTGATAACAGCGAGCTTTTTTATTGTTTTTCACTGCTTTTTTATGTATTGTTTTGTTTCTAAAGAAAGAGAATTTAAGTTTCAAAGGTTTGCCTCATAAAGCAGGGCAACCCTAGTGTGTTCAGGATTGTTACGAATGTTAGAGCTGGAAGAATCCTCACCACCCTTTAGTCCAACCTCTTATTACACAAGTGGAAAGTAGAGAGCATGATCTAAATATCACTTTGTTACCATGGAGAAATTGGAGCTAAAATAATGATATAAATGTTAGTTGGGTAGAGACAAACATGCCTCAGGAAGAGTATAAATTCTTTAACAGAGCATAAACACAAAAGCTGATCAGTCTTAAAGCTAGTACCTTTGAGCAAAAAGCTACAGAGACTTAAAAGGAGCAAAATTCTGAATCTTGTGTCATAGCCTTCTACTTCACACTTTACTTAGAGAAATGTTCTTCTATTAATATTAAGCAAGACGATGTTATTATTTGAGACTGCCTTTGCAGTATACAGGATATATGTGGGAAAAACACTATCATAACCCTGTTGAGAGAAAAATGTTTTATTCATTCACACTGGAGCTCTGCTGGGTCCTCAAGGATGTGGTTGAAGCAACACCTTACGATATTTGCAGGGGTAATAATTCCTCTATTGTCTTTATTATTGACAAGACATTGGGGAGAAATAGCTTCATAGTTGCTTAACCAAACTCTTTTATAGTAACTCTTGAATGTTGAAGCTGGGCCTATGCCAACTATTTCTTTGGGCCAATGTCCACACTGGTCTATTTCTATCTTCTCTAGTAAAAGTATACAATATAGCTATAACAAACAAAAATCCAGATTTTTCTGTAGCCTGAGAAGCTATGTAATGGTGTTACAAAGGAAGGACAATGAAATCAGTGTTTTTTGACATGGACTCTGATAAGAATATAAATCCTTCTCAAAGGGCTTTAAAACGTCTATCCCCTCACGGTATCTAGGAGGAGACCACAGAACCAGCTCTGAACAAAAATGAGAGGCACCATTTTCAGAAGAGTCAGTAAAAGCCAGGATTTACTGGGGCATTTGGAAGAGACACGGTTGCAGGAAACATTTCGATCTTTGAGGAATTAGAGTATTCTGCACAAAAATAGTAAGGATTTAAGTGACCAAGTACAAGAAATACCTGAAATAGAGTTGAACCCTTATTCCTTATCTTAGTCACCTTGGGCTGCTATAACAAAATACCATGGACTGACAGAAATTTATTTATCACAGATCTGGAGGCTGAAATCCTGAAATCAAAGTTCCAGCATGATCAGGTCCTGGTGAGGGTCCTCTTCTGTTTTGCAGACTTCTTGCTGTGTGCTCACAAGGCCGAAAGGTCCTGCTGGCTCTCTGGCCTCTTCTTATCAGAACACTAATCCCCTTCATGAGGGCTCTACTTCATGATCTCATTACCTACCAGTGTACCAGTGACCCCATCTACAGATGCTATTACATTGGAATTAGGGTTTCAACATATGAATTTGGGGAGGACACAAACATTCAGTCCCCCACACTGCTTCTCCCAAGAAGAGAGCTGCAGAACATTGGCAACACTGAGAAAAACCTAGGTAAAGTGGTTTTAGCAGTTTCTAAGAAAGAATCAGAAGTTTCTATTTGTTAACTCTAATGATTATATATTGATTACATATTGATGATTAAGCTGATCACATAGCAAATGTAGTAACATTTTCTTTCTAGTGTACATACTTTTTCAAGAAAAGCTTATTGGGCCTTCATTCATCCCAAGGTTTCATTATCAACAGTTATCTGAAGTGAGTAACTCTCTGAGTTAATCTGTTACTATTAAGTCCAGAATTAATAAAGGCTTATAAATAGCCCATACAGCCATAGTTTCTTTCTAAAGGTTTTACTACTGCTAAATGGTAGTCCAACAAAAATGAACATAGAATAATGGCTGACATATCAGTACCAAGAATATGTTCTTGTTTACATGTCAGATATAATCGAAAAGTCTGGAAAGAGGCAAATTTTGACCAAGCATCTGCAATTTAGCAAGGCTGAGTCTGATTTTTGGCAATGAACCCATACTGAGCAAGGAGAGACCTAGCCATGCCCATGGGCAAACTTCTTCTACAATGTTCTTCAGGTTAACTTTGCCTCTAGTGCTTTCAGCAAGATCGCTTGCATGATAATGGTGAGATGCAAGAGAGATAGTTAAAAAAGAAGGGCTGTTATCCAAAATAGTCTTAAAACCCAGTAGAGATTGTCATAAACCCATGTCCAGAAATTATATCACCTGTCAGTATGATGCAAGCAAGAAGTTGTAGAGAACATCCAAAGAAAGGCAGTAAACAGAAGTCTTGAGCTTCAAAGAAGCTAATGAGTAGCATAACAGGAAGAGATAGCAGGCAACCAGTGGCAGAAATGAAGAAATTAAATTACATGTATATTAAACTATTAGAACCTCAGCTGTATTCTGAATAGTGATACCCAGTTCTCTGGACAACTATTAGATTGTTGCTGGAACTATTTTCAGTCTTCCTGAATTCCTTTACAGCCTTATCAAAACAAACAAATAAAAAAATAGAAACCACCATAATCTTTCACTGTGTCTACATGGATTCTCAGGGTTTGGCCCCTGCCAACTCCCAGCGTCACCTCTTCCCATTCTATCCACAGCCACACCCACTCTGGCGACAGGCATCACACAGGTCCCTGCTAGCTCATTTTTATTCCTATTCATCCTCCATATTTCAACTTACTTCCTCTAAGAGGCCTTCTCTGAACAATTGAGCTGCATTACATGATCATAGGTATTAGGCAAGCTTCAACCAGACCAGCTGAATTCGACACATGTAGTATGTATACACATACATATTTATATACATGCATATGCATATACAAACATGCACCTGTATATGTGGCGCACATATCATGGGTATGTATATATTCATGTGTGTGTGTGTGTGGATGGATTTATTATAGGGAGTTGCTTTACACAATTGTGGGAGTGGACTAAGCCAGCTTGACAGGACAGGCAGTTAGGAAGGGAAGATCCAAGGGGAAAGGAAAGCAATTACAGGCACAGATAATGCTTGGAGTATCTGATTATAAAGATGCTTTTTTAAGTCTCTTTGTGAAACCACACTCATCTAGAATATCTCTCTTGATCAACTAAAAAGTTCAATTAATTTGGAACTTTATATCACATTGGTAAAATTCCTTTAACAAAGCACTGAGGCTAGCATTTGATTAACTGGGAAAAAATGTGTGTTGTTACAGCATGGCTGAAGGCTCCCTTCCTGCTCTCAAATCTGGAAGAAAAAAAAAAATCTTTGTAGCAAAACCTAACTGGAAACAAACACCACAGAAAGGGAATTCTGGGGAGTACAGCTTAGCCAAACTGATCTTTCACAAAGCCATCACATCACTGCTTTCAGTCCCTTGCTTTAATTGCACTTCTCACCAAATCAAATCACTCATGCACTTATATCCATCTTCCCCAGAAAACTGTATGCTCTCTGAGGGCAAGTACCATATCTGTTTCATATTATACCCTGATCACCAGCACAGTTTCTGCACAAACAGAAGTCAAAAAATATCCAATGAATGAACAGAAGAATGAATGAATGTGGTTATGTGAGTGTGTCTCAACTTTTTCATCAAGACTATGCGACCCTAACAGCCACCACGGCAGCCAGGGAAATTATCGATGTAATGAGGAAAATCATCTCCGTGGGATGAGTGGACACATAAATATAAAGCCACATCCATTTTAGTTAATTCTTTTTTCATCTCTTCTTCCAGACCAGCATAGTTCTTTCAAGCCGGCCAAGGTTTTTGAAGCAGAAACGGATCCAATAACTGACTCATTGAACCAGTATTGACAGAGCACCCAGTTCATGCCAGGAACTGTGTGAGGCACCTGAGAAACAAAGATGACAAAGAACAAGGGCCTGTTCTTCAGTGGCTCACAGCACAGTGAAGAACAGCAGGCAGGTCTAATGACCCAGTAATAACTACAGAACTATGCTGGATGCCCATGCAGGTTGATACGGTTTAGCTGTGTCCCCACCCAAATCTCATCTTGAATTGTTGCCCCAATAATTCCCATGAGTCATGGGAGGGACTGTGGGAGGTAACTGAATCACAGGGGTGGGTCTTTTTCATGCAGTTCTCATGATAGTGATTAAGTCTAATGAGATCTGATGGTTTTATAAATGGGAGTTCCCCTACACAAGCTCTCTTACCTGCCACCTTGTAAGATGTGACTTTGCTCTCTGCCATAATTGTGAGGCCTCCACAGTCATGTGGGACTATGAGTCAGTTAAACCTCTTTCCCTTATAAATTATCCACTCTTGGGTATGACTTTATAAGCAGCATGATAACAGACTAATACATAGGGTATAATGGAGGGAAGAATAAGTCATGAATTCTCTCTGCTCAGGAGTCAGAGAAGATGTTACAGAAGCCATATGTTAAAAAAATGCTTCACTCTAGTTTGGTAGTCCAGAGTGGTATAAGGGGCTGCAGAGGAAGGGTGCAGCATGAGCAAAGCCCCAAGTGTACTGGGAGAATCGGAGAATAAGTTTATTTTATTATGCATTTATTGGGGGAAGGCTGGATATAGGAGCCATTGAGCCTGTTAAATCTAGAGGTGTAGTAAGTCACAGACGCTTCTCCCACATCACAATGACCACAACAATCTCTGATCCTAACCTGTCCTTTTGTCATATACACTGAGAAACCTGAAAGCTTTTCTCAGTCTTTCATGGAATCCTCTTTGACCCCCAACTAGGTCTGCCTATTTTTTTTCCTTGACACAATTCAAAGACATCATGTTCAATCTCCCTCCTAATCTCTGGTGCACAAGTCCATTTCACACATGCTGCAGGATCAGTTTCCTGAGTGCCCAGGGCAAGGTCAGGAGGATGTGCTCAATTTTTATTAATGAATAAGTAAGTTCTGGATCAATGCATAAACATTTATCAACTATGCCTTGAGGCAATCAAAGTAACTCTTGTTGACATGTTTCATATCATCCTAAGCAGATGCCTGGAGCTAATCCAGGGGTTCTCAAGCTCAACTCTTTTATTTATTTATTTATTTATTTAGAAACAGAATCTCACTCTGTCACCCAGGTTGGAGTGCAGTGGCACAATCTCAACTCACTGCAACCTCCACCTCCTAGGCTCAACCAATTCTCCCACCTCAGCCCCCCAAGTAGCTGGGACTACTGGCATGTGCAACCACACCCAGCTAATTAAGCTTAATTCTTTTAACATTTTTGGGCCAGATGATTCTTTGTCATGGCGACCCTCTTGTGTTTTGTAGGCTGTTCATCAGCATTTCTTGCTTCTACCTACCAGATCACTAGCACCCGCTTTCTTCCCAAATTCTGAAATCTGAAAGTGTCCTCTGATGTTCCTAAATGACCCTTGTGGGGCAAAATCACCCACAGTTGAGAGCCATTGAAGTAATTCCATATTTTGTCCTCTTCTTATAAATGCAGTAAGTTTTCCTTATATATGCCAATGGCCTCTTCTTATAAATGGAGTACGTTTTCATAGAGTTACTAATATTTTTTCACTGTCACAGATGATATTAATTAAATGCTATTTTCCAGAAACTCTATGAAGGGGTGGCTGTTATTCACACCATTTTATAGATAGGAAATATAGGGCCATGGAATTTAAATATGTTTCCTATGGGATAGAGCAAATGAGGAGTGAAACTAGAATTGGATCCTTGCTGTCTGATTTCAAAGACGAATCTCTTAGCATCTCTGGTACACTATTTCCCAAGCAAGAAAAGCCTAGACTTTTAGGAGAGTTTTGTAGGAATGCCAGGAAACCCATTAAAACCTAGTCTAACCAACTCAGCATGGAAAGCAGAATCCACCAGATGTTTAATGGTTTGCCAACTTGAATATTAAGTGTTGAGATAAAATGAGTGAAGACCAAATCAGAGGAACATCTGCTGAAATGTCTTATCTGATGGCCAATCCAAGCCAGGATAAGTTGTGTCTATTTCTTCTAGGGGACTCTGCACTTTCCTCATCATAACACATCACCCATTACATTGCCAATGTATCCTGATTTACATGCCTGTTCTCCTAGACCCGGAGCTTCTTGAGAGCTGAAACATTTTTACTTTTTTTTTTTTTGCAAAAAACAAGCATTTTTTTTTTCCATATACACATAGTAGGAATTCAATCAAAGCTGATTGAATAAATGAATAAATAAACAAATCCCAGATATACAGAGAACTGTAAACATGCAGAATGGGAGTTACAAGTGGCTCCTGGCAGCCCAGGTACAAATGAAAGCCTGTCAACCACTTAGAGAAAGAGTTCTCTATTATCCAGACAGGAAGCTGCTGGGAAAAAAGTACCTAGATTTAAAGCAACAAAGAAAAAATTGGACTCAAATCAGTAAAAATTGTTCATCCTCTTTTTAGTTTTATAATTTAGGCCATGGCTGACCCAAACCACCAAACTCAATTTCACCTTCATTTAGGACAATTACCTGCCTTGTTAAATATTCAAAGGCACTGCCCCTCCGGAAAGGGCGTGCGTACTTTAGCACCACAAATCGATCCACAATGCCTGTGTGTGTGCAGCCTGTTGAAAGAGATTACAAAACACAGCGCCTGGTTTGACACGTTTCCCAGACTTGAAGCTGGCAGCTGGGGGCAATTAGGTGGCCCTCCCTGTCTCCACCACCCACAGCTCTGGACTCAGAGAATTGCTCCTTTATTCTCAGAATGAATTGCTGACTTGAAAGATTTCCTGATATATCCTTCCCTCTACAATTTTCATTTTGTCTTAGATGATGATCTGAATACTCTTTTGTCAGAGCTGTTGGAGCCCAGAGTCACACTGTCTTGATGAGACACCTGAAGAACAAGGAGGAGAGATGACTTGCCCAGCATCACTCAGGGAGGTAGTACAGAACTGGAGTTAGCTCTGAAAATGTTGGGCAGAAAGAACTGGTTGAGCTGAGAAGCTAATGGGTCAGATCTTCCACTAGACCTAAAGGTAGGTTCACTGGAAACACTGATCAATCAGGGTGGAGTCAGATTGGGAAATCCTGTAGCTGGCAATGGTAGTTATACAGGATGGCTGTAATTATTTATTCATTTATTTTTGTGCTTGTCAAATATTATAGTACACCAACTATGTGCTAGGTAATATGCAAGTTTCTGGAGATAAGTGATGAACCAGACACAAACAGAGCAAACAGCCTAGCAGAAAACAGAGACAATATAATATATAACATACTACATGATACAATGCAATGGAATATGTCAGGCCTCTGAGCCCAAGCTAAGCCATCATATCCCCTGTGACTGCATGTACACATCCAGATGGCCAGTTCCTGCCTTAACTGATGACATTCCACCACAAAAGAAGTGAAAATGGCCTGTTCCTGTCTTAACTGATGGCATTGTCTTGTGAAATTCCTTCTCCTGGCTCATCCTGGCTCAAAAGCTCCCCTACTGAGCACCTTGTGACCCCCACTCTGCCCGCCAGAGAACAATCCCCCTTTGACTGTAATTTTTCTTTACCTACCCAAATCCTATAAAATGGCCCCACCCCTACCTCCCTTCGCTGGCTCTCTTATCAGACTCAGCCCACCTGCACCCAGGTGATTAAAAGCTTTATTGCTCACACAAAGCCTGTTTGGTGGTCTCTTCACATGGACGCGCATGAAATTTGGTGTCATGACTCAGATTGGGAGACCTCCCTTGGGAGATCAATCCCCTGTCCTCCTGCACTTTGCTCCGTGAAAAAGATCCACCTAGGACCTCAGGTCCTCCGACCCACCAGCCCAAGGAACATCTCACCAATTTTAAATTGGGTAAGCGGCCTCTTCTCACTCTCTTCTCCAACCTCTCTCACTGTCCCTCAACCACTTTCTCCTTTCCACTCTTCAATCTCTCCCTTCTCTTAATTTCAATTCCTTTCATTTTCTGGTAGAGATAAAGGAGACACGTTTTATCCGTGGACCCAAAACTCTGGCCCTGGTCACAGACTAGGGAAGGTAGCCTTCCCTTGATGTTTAATCATTGCAGGGATGCCTCTTTGATTATTCACCCATGTTTCAGAGGTGCCAGACCACACAGGGATGCCTGCCTTGGCCCTTCACCCTTCGCGGCAAGTCCCGCTTTTCTGGTGAAGGGGCAAGTACCCCAACCCCTTCTCTCCGTGTCTCTACCCCTTCTCCACCTTTCTAGGGGGCAAGAAACCCCCAACCCCTTCTCCTTCACTCTTAGTGGCAAGTCCTGCTTTTCTAGAGGAGAGGCAAGTACCCCAACCTCGTATCTGTGTGCCCCAATCCCTTATTTCCATGCCCTGACCTCTTATCTCTGCACCCCATCCCTTATTTCCATGCCCTGACCTCTTATCTCTGTGCCCCAACCCCTTATATCCATGCCCCAACCCCTTTCCCACTTTTCTGGAAGGTAAGAACCCCCGAACCCCTTCCCTCCGTGTCTCTACTCTCTCTTTACTCTAGGCTTGCTTCCTTCACTATGGGCAACCTTCCACCCTCCATTCCTCCTTCTTCTCCCTTGGCCTGTGTTCTCAAAAACTTAAAACCTCTTCAACTCACACCTGACCTAAAACCTAAATGCCTTGTTTTCTTCTGCAATGCTGCTTGACCCCAATACAAACTCGATAGTAGTTCCAAGTAGCCAGAAAACGGCACTTTCAATTTTTCCATCCTGCAAGATCTAAATAATTCTTGTTGTAAAATGGGCAAACGGTCTGAGGTGCCTGAGGTCCAGGCATTCTTTTACATATCAGTCCCTCCCTCATCTCTGTGCCCAGTGCAACTTGTCCCAAATCTTCCTTCTTTCCCATCTGTCCCCTCAGGCCCAACCCCAAGCATTGCTGAGTCTTTCTAATCTTCCTTTTCTACAGACCCATCTGACCTCTCCCCTCCTCGCCAGGCCGAGCTAGGTCCCAATTCTTCCTCAGCCTCTGCTCCTCCTCCCTATAATCCTTTTATCACCTCCCCTCCTCACACCCGGTCCAGCTTACAGTTTCGTTCCGTGACTAGCCCTCCCCCACCTGCCCAGCAATTTATTCTTAAAAAGGTGGCTGGAGCTAAAGGCATAGTCAAGGTTAATGCTGCTTTTTCTTTATCCCAAATCAGATAGCATGTAGGCTCTTTTTCATCAAATATAAAAATCCAGCCCAGTTCATGACTTGTTTGGCAGCAACCCTGAGACACTTTATAGCCCTAGACCCTAAAAGGTCAAAAGGCCGTCTTATTCTCAAAATACATTTTATTACCCAGTCTGCTCCCGACATTAAATAAAACTCCAAAAGTTAAATTCCGGCCCTCAAACCCCACAACAAGATTTAATTAACCTCACCTTCAAGGTGTACAATAATAGAAAAAAGTTGCAATTCCTTGCCTCCGCTGCGAGACAAACCCCAGCCACATCTCCAGCACACAAGAACTTCCAAACACCTGAACCGCAGCAGCCAGGCATTCCTCCAGAACCTGCTCCCCCAGGAGCTTGCTACAAGTGCCAGAAATCTGGCCACCAGGCCAAGGAATGCCTGCAGCCCGGATTCCTCCTAAGCCATGTCCCATCTGTGCAGGACCCCACTGGAAATCGGACTGTTCAACTCACCTGGCAGCCACTCCCAGAGCCCCTGGAACTCTGGCCCAAGGCCCTCTGACTCCTTCTCGGCTTAGCGGCTGAAGACTGACGCTGCCCGATCGCCTGGGAAGCTCCGTAGACCATCACGGACGCCGAGCTTCGGGTAATTCTCACAGTGGAAGTTAAGTCCATCCCCTTAGTCAATACGGAGGCTACCCACTCCACATTACCTTCTTTTCAAGGGCTTGTTTCCCTTGCCTCCATAACTGTTGTGGGTATTGGTGGCCAGGCTTCTAAACCCCTGAAAACTCCCCCACTCTGGTGCCAACTTGGACAACACTCTTTTATGCACTCTTTTTTAGTTATCCCCACCTGCCCAGTTCCCTTATTAGGCCAAGATATTTTAACCAAATTATCTGCTTCCCTGACTATTCCTGGACTACAGCTGCGTCTTATTGCCGCCCTTCTCCCCAACCCAAAGCCTCTTTTGTGTCTTCCTCTTGTATCCCCCCACCTTAACCCACAAGTATGGGACATCTGTACTCCTTCCCTGGCAACTAATCACATGCTCGTTACCATCCCATTAAAATGTAATCACCCTTACCCCGCTCAATGCCAATATCCCATCCCACACTATGCTTTAAAAGTATTAAAGCCTGTTATCACTTGCCTGCTACAGCATGGGCTTCTAAAACCTATAAACTCTCCTTACAATTTCCCCATTTTACCTGACCAAAAACCGGACAAGTCTTTCAGATTAGTTCAGGATCTGCACCTTATCAACCAAATTGTTTTGCCTATCCATCCTGTGGTGCCCAACCCGTACACTCTTTTGTCCTCAATACCTTCCTCCACAACTCACTATTCCATTCTCGATCTTAAAGATGCTTTTTTCACTATTCCCCTGCACCCCTCGTCCAGCCTCTCTTTGCTTTCACTTAGACTGACCCTGACACCCATTAGGCTCAGCAAATTACTGCCGCAAGGCTTCACAGACAGCCCCCATTACTTCAGTCAAGCCCAAATTTCATCCTCATCTGTTACCTATCTTGGCATAATTCTCATAAAAACACACGTGCTCTCCCTGCTGATCATGTCCAATTAATCTCCCAAACCTCAATCACTTACAAAACAACAACTCCTTTCCTTCCCAGGCATGGTTAGTGCGGTCAGAATTCTTACACAAGAGCCAGGACTGCACCCTGTAGCCTTTCTGTCCAAACAACTTGATCTTACTGTTTTAGCCTAGCCCTCATGTCTGCGTGCAGCGGCTGCCGCTGTTTTGCTACTTTTAGAGGCCCTAAAAATCACAAACTATGCTCAACTCACTCTCTACAGCTCTCATAATTTCCAAAATCTATTTTCTTACTCACACCTGACGCATACACTTTCTGCTCCCCGGCTCCTTCAGCTGTACTCACTCTTTGTTAAGTCTCCACAATTACCATTATTCCTGCCCTGGACTTCAATCTGGCCTCCCACATTATTCCAGATACCACACCTGACCCTCATGACTGCATCTCTCTGATCCACCTGACATTCACCCCATTTCCCCACATTTCCTTCTTCCCTGTTTCTCACCCTGATCACACTTGGTTTATTGATGGCAGTTCCACCAGGCCTAATCGCCACACACCAGCAAAGGCAGGCTATGCTATAGTACAAGCCACTAGCCAGCCTCTTAGAACCTCTCATTTCCTTTCCATTGTGGAAATCTATCCTCAAAGAAATAACTTCTCAGTGTTCCATCTGCTATTCTACTACTCCTCATGGATTATTCAGGCCCCCTCCCTTCCCTACACATCAAGCTCAAGAATTTGCCCCCACCCAGGAATGGCAAATTAGCTTTACTCAACATGCCCTGAGTCAGATAACTAAAATACCTCTTAGTCTAGGTAGACACTTTCACTGGATAAGTAGAGTCCTTTCCTACAGGGTCTGAGAAGGCCACCGCAGTCATTTCTTCCCTTCTGTCAGACATAATTCCTCAGTTTAGCCTTGTCATTCCCTTCTGTCAGACATAATTCCTCAGTTTAGCCTTCCCACCTCTATACAGTCTGATAACAGATCAGCCTTTATTAGTCAAATCAGCCAAGCATTTTTTCAGGCTCTTAGTACTCAGTGACAGACTAATGGTCTATTAAAAACACACCTCAGCAAGCTCAGCCACCAACTTAAAAAGGACTGGACAATACTTTTACCACTTTCGCTTCTCAGAATTCAGGCCTGTCCTCGGAATGCTACAAGATACAGCCCATTTAAGCTCTTGTATAGACACTCCTTTTTATTAGGCCCCAGTCTCATTCCAGACACCGGACCAACTTAGACTGTGCCCCCAAAAACTTGTCATCTCTACTATTTTCTGTCTAGTCATATGCCTATTCACCGTTCTCAACTACTCATACATGCCCTGCTCTTGTTTACACTGCCGGCTTACACTGTTTCTCCAAGCCATCACAGCTGATATCTCCTGGTACTATCCCCAAACCGCCACTCTAAACTCTTAAAGTAAATAAATAATCTTTGCTGGCAAGGCTATGCTGAACCTCCTTAGGCACTCTCTAATCAGATGTCCTAGGTCCTCCCAATTCTTAGTCCTTTAATACCTGTTTTTCTCCTTCTCTATTCCATTTAGTTTTTCAATTCATACAAAACTGAATCCAGGCCATCACCAATAATTCTACACGACAAATGCTTCTTTTAACAACCCCACAACATCACCCCTTACCACAAAATCTTCCTTCAGCTTAATTGCTCTCACTCTAGGTTCCCACGCCACCCCTAATCCCGCTCGAAGCAGCCCTGAGAAACATCGCCCATTCTCTCTCCATACTATCCCCCCAAATTTTCGCCATCCCAACACTTAACCACTATTTCATTTTATTTTTCTTATTAATATAAGAAGGCAGGAATGTCAGGCCTCTGAGCCCAAGATAAGCCATCATATCCCCTGTGGCCTGCACGTACACATCCAGATGGCCAGTTCCTGCCTTAACTGACGACATTTCACCACAAAAGAAGTGAAAATGGCCTGTTCCTGCCTTAACTGATGACATTGTCTTGTGAAATTCCTTCTCCTGGCTCATCCTGGCTCAAAAGCTCCCCTACTGAGCACCTTGTGACCCTCACTCTGCCCGCCAGAGAACAACCCCCCTTTGACTGTAATTTTCCTTTACCTACCCAAATCCTATAAAATGGCTCCACCCCTATCTCACTTCGCTGACTCTCTTTTCAGACTCAGCCCGCTTGCACCCAGGTGATTAAAAGCTTTATTGCTCACACAAAGCCTGTTTGGTGGTCTCTTTACACGGACACGCCTGAAAGAATATAACATATTATATTATGGTATATAATAGCATATATAATTACATGCGATATCATAAGATACATATTATCTTAGTACACTCAGGCTGCCATAGTAAAATACCACAGGCTGGGTGACCTAAATGACAGAAATTTATTTTTTCACAGTTCCAGAGGCTGGAAGTCTCAGATCCTTGTACCAGCATGGTTGGGTTCTGGTGAGAGCTCTCTGCTGCTGGCAGATGGCCTTCTTCTTGCTGTGAATTCACATGGCAGAGAGAAAGAGAACAAGCTCTCAGTGTCTCTTCTTGTAAGAGACGCTATATTGTCTCTTACATGATGTTGCAGGACTTTTCCTTAGTTTAGCTGAAGATGGGGTTCTTCTCCGTCTCACAGCCACGAAAGTTTAGGCTCGTAGTTTAAAGGGTGAGTAAAGCGGGTTTTTATTGGGTGAAAAGGAAAAAAATAAAGAGGGGGAAACAGAGATCCTCTACAAGTTCAGAGTCCCTGCTAGAGCGTTTCCCGCCTGCCATTGGAATACCAGATTCCACACAGGAAAGCGCGGGCCCAGGCTCCTCCCTGCTGCAAAGGGCAGGAACTTGCAAAGGCTCCACCTCAGCGGGCAGGCTGGTTGGAGTTTCTCGGGGGACCCTGTCCCACCTTGGTGTCTCAGTGAGGGCCCCACCCTCATGCCCTCATCTGAATCTAATTATCTCCCAAAGGCTCCATCTCCAAATACCATCTCAGCGGGGGTAGAGATGTTAGATACTTAACATACGCATGTTGGGGCGGGGGGCAACTCAGTCCATAGCACAGATAATTGGATATGATATGATAAGATATGATACAGAAAATAAAAACTACTGAAAGAGGAAAGGGCCAGAGAAGGGTCCAAGGAAGTAACATTTAAAGTCAAATGTGATCTTGAGTTCAAAAGACAAGCACGCAAGCCGAAGCTAGAGACTGATGCAAAAGATCCTGACTACATATAGGAATTGATAAGAAGCGAGTAGAAAGGCAGGAACGTCCAGCTGCACAGCTCACAGGCTAGAGTCAGGCAGAAGTCAGGCTCTTACCAGATATGGCCATGAACAAATCATCTGAATTCTGAGTATTGATTCCCACAGTTATGAAGTGTGGAGAATAACTGTAGCTTATTTACAGGGTAGGTGTGAAAGTTGCATGAGATTATTTACATAAAGATCTTAACTCTGGCCAAGCGTGGTGGCTCACGCCTGTAATCCCAGCACTTTGGGAGGCCAAGGCGGGCGGATCACCTGAGGTCAGGAATTTGAGACCAGCTTGGCCAACATGGCGAAACCTCATCTCTACTAAAAATAAAAAAAAATTAGCTGGGCATGGTGGTGCACACCTGTAATCCCAGCTACTTGGGAGGCTGAGGCAGGAGAATCACTTGAAACCAGGAGGCAGAGGTTGTAGTGAGCCGAGATTGCACCACTGCACTCCAAGACTGTCTCAAATAAATAAATAAATAAATAAATAATAAAAAAGATCTTAACCCTGAAGCAATCACATTATAAGTGCTTGATAAATGGGAGCTATTATTATTGAAATATTAAAAATATTCCATCAACACATCCTGTTGGCTCTATCTTCAGAGTGCATCCTCCATCCAACTGCCTCCAAGTCCACCACGCTGGTCCAACACACCAATAACTTATGTGACCTTGGATTGATTATTTAAATACTCTATGCTTTAGTTTCCTTGTCTGTAAAATAGATACAATATTAGAGCCTATCTCATACAGCTGCTGTGAGCACTTGTAAATTAATGTACATAAAGTAATTTAAAGAATTTCTAGACCCTAGCACATTATAAGTGCTAAATAAATGCTATCTATTATTATCATCTCTTGTCTGGATTGTTGCAGTAGTCTCTTACCTACTCTCTCTCCTTCCACCCTTCCTCCTCTGGTCTCTTCACAAAGTGGCCAAAGCAATTCTTTCAATAAGTAAATCACATTACTTCCCTCTTTGCACAAAACCCTCCGGTGGATTACCATCCCTCTCAGGGTGAAAGCAAAGCCTTCTCACTGAACCGGACCCCATGACCTTTTGAGCCTGATTCCCACTGTCTCTGCACCCTGGCCTCGCACTGCCCCTCTGACATGCTTAATCCAGCCTGCACGTCACGGTCTTTGTACTTCCAGTTCTCTCTCTGGGAATGCTCTCACCCCAGGTCTGTTCATGACCTGTACATTCACTCCATTCAGGTCTCTGTTTCAACATCACATCAGCAGGAAGGCCGTCACTGACGAATTGACCTAAAATAAATAACATACACCACTCTCACACATCATATCACTCTGAACTTTCCTCACTTTCCTTAACATTTGACATGTGATGGATTTATACAAATAATTGTTCATTGTCTACTGTCTCAGCAAAGTAAGCTCCCTGAGGGCAGGCATTTGATCAGTTCACTGCTGTGTCCTTGGCAGCAAGAAATGTGCTGGCACATTGTAGAAGTTAATCAATATCTGTTCAGTGATAAATGAATCAGAGACATCATTGGGGCTGAGATGCTTAGTGTCCCCCCTGATTGACTATTGACCATATGGACAGGGGAGGGTCCCTGGGTCCAGAAGACACACTGGCTGTTGTCTTCAGTGAAAGATTTATGGACCCAGAGTCTTTCCTAGGAGCATCCTGCAACATCTAACAGGATAGTTTTCCAGGACAGAAGGCAAATAATATACACTGTTTAGCAATTCAAGAATTACTTTAATGACCCAGTAAATCACCATGAAAATCTGAATATCTGTAAAATATGGTGACCTGAGAAACTGCTGACTCCAGCGGTCTCCAGGGGGACTCTGTTAGTGATCTGTTTTGGATGGGCCTTTTTAAGGCACTTTTATGTTCCACTTAGGTCAGGGTGCGAGGGAATAAAGGGAATGTACTTCATGCAGAGCACTATAATCCATTCACAGGCAACGCAGGGCTGTAAATCCTGCAGAGTGTGTACATGCATGCACGTGTGCTTGTGTGTGTGTGTGTGTGTGGATGTGTGTGTTTAGGACAGGGTAAATTTTGTGGTATTATTTTAAGCAGAAACTTCAGTCCAGGGAAGTCATAAAGTTAAGGCTTTTTGTTATATCAAATGTCACTGAAGTCACTTCTCAAAGCAGATTGGCTTCCTGCAGCTTTTGTTCCTCACCTCCTTACTCCAAGGGCTCATCTTCCATTTCATCGCCAGTTCAGTCACCGTCTAACCTGTCGCTGTGTAGCCCTATCCTTAGATCTAGGCTTCTACCTAGACAAGGGCTTCTACCCTCAGTCTCATGCTTTAATTTATGTATTACAAACTAATCAGAAAATATATGTATTAAAGAATATACCATCACCTCTGCTTTTTAGCAGCCAGCTCTCTGCTCTGACACAGCATGATCCCTAACCCCAAACCTTCTCCCTTATGTGAGTTCAAGCCACAGGGATACGCTTCTCCACACCTCTCGCCCTATATCCTCAAAAGGAAAGGTTAGTGCCTCCAAATGCCATGAAGGTCTGCAGGTGTGTCACTCTCGGTGTCAGAGATGAATGCTACTGGGACTGGAGCAGCAAAAGCACCTTCAGCAAGAGAATAGACACATTAATTACTTGTGAAATCTTGCCTTATAACCAGTAAAAATGCAAAAGATTTGTGCATGAAAAAGTAGTGCAAAGCATCTATTTTTTGCTTGTATTTAGATTCCATCTTATGATTCTAGAGCTAAGGATGAGTTGGTGAGGTATTCACGTCAGTTTCACAGGGTAACTAAGAAACACCGTCTTGTATTAAGCAATTGATATTGCTCTTAAAGTTCTATATGTTTGTATGTAGATGAAATGGGCACAAAGAATAATTCCAGTTCTTTACATTAGTAACTAGATGGACATTACATGTTTGAATACTGGATAGAATTATAGCTAAAAAAAATTGAGTAAGATTTAATTAAATTTGCAAACAACCAAATAAGATATTCAGCGTTATTTAAACAATTTAAATTTAATTATTGATATGTGACGTAATTAAAGTAATTGCAATTTGAGTTTGGAGATTTCTCAAAGAACTTAAAACAGAACTACAATTCAACCCCGCAATCCCATTACTTCATATATTCCCCAAAGAAAACAAATTGTTCTACCGAGATGTCACATTCCCTAGCATGTACTGTGCACAATAACAAGGACATGGAATCAACATAGGCACCCATCAATGGTGGATTGGATAAAGAAAATATGGTACATATACACCATGGACTACTACGTGACCATAAAAAAAATGAAATCATATTCTTTGCAACAAAACGGATACAGCTGGAGACCATTATCCTAAGCAAATTAGTGCAGAAACAGAAAACCAAATATCACATGTACTCACATATAAGTAGAAGCTAAACATTGAGTTATATGTAGAACTTATATGTAGAACATATAAGTATGTCACGAATTTTATGTCATGAACATAAAAATGACAACAATAGACAATGGGAACTATTGTGGGGGAGGTGGAAAAACTAATTTTGGATGCTATGCTCAGTACCTCAGTGATGGACTTCAGATCCTGGCCACATTTTCTAATCCACCTGAACCAACAATAAAGTCAATATTTTGATCCCTATTTGACTCCTATGAATGTGTCTCAGTTGATTCTGAACTTCCAAGAGGGAAGAGATTGAACGAGATCTGGTTTTTTTACAACTCTCTTCCAAGCAGGAATGATTAATTTTGAGCAAGTCTTCAAGTGTTAGCCATATAACTTCATTGTTGTAGATCCCCACTCTCACTTTATCTGGCCCACTTTTCAGAGAAGCCTTCATCTATTCCCATATTACAGTGTGTTCCACTTTCCTCCCCATGGCTTTGCCCTTAGTACTCTCGAAAATAATACTCACCACAGTGAGTACTGTATTATCATGTTATTTGTTTATTCTCAGTCTTCACAGTCCCCAGATTCTAAGCTCCTTAGAAATAGATAAAGGCCTTGTCTTACTCTTTACTGTATTTCCTGCAAGTAACCCAGTGCCCAGGACTTACAGAGCAGTTAATAATTAAATATTAATAGATAAGGAAATTAATAAGTTGATGTGTAACTCTAATACCTTGGAATTACCTTGCTGTTTAGAAACATTATTCAAAATAGTTCACGAATGTATTCTGACATGTTAACATGTTACTGAATCAAGCAAGCTAGTGAGAGGCTAGCACCAGGTTGGAATAGGTTCAGTCTGGGGGTGTGAGGGCTCAGATGCTAATGCTGCATCTGCCTTCAGCTTGTAATGTAAATTCCAGAACATGAGCTCTCTGGGTGTATGATTTCAAGGCCACATTTTGCATTCCAGTGGCATCTCTGGGTTTTTATAAAATCACATGATTCTTGAGTAATTAAAAGTGAAGAGAACATTTTTGCCTCTCGTTCCAGTGAGTGGGGAATATGAAACCTGCAGAGATGAATTGAGTTATTCAGTGACACAATGGCAGAACCAGAGTGAGAAGATGGCAGGTTTTGTCTACCAGGTCTGTGCACTTATCTATAAGTTTTTTCAAGAAGCTATCCTGTCTCTCATTAAACACCCACATTCCAGAATTCGGTAGGCACTGAAGATTAAATAGGGCTTTGGAGGTTCACTGTCTGGTGAAGGATGAAGTTTAATCAATCAATAATGATAAATAAAATTAACCAGATGTTATCATGTGGTATGGTTGGGACCCAGTATTATAGGATACCATGCAAAGGAATCTTTTAAATTCATTTAGGTGGGCAGATCACCTGAGGTCAGCAGTTCAAGACCAGCCTGGCCAACATGATGAAACCCTGTCTCTACTAAAGAAAAATACAAAAATTAGCTGGGCACGGTGGCATGTGCCTGTAGTCCCCGCTACTCAGGAGGCTGAGGCAGGAGAATCGCTTGAACTCAGGAGTCAGAGGTTGCAGTGAGCCAAGATGGCGCCACTGCACTCCAACCTGGGTGACAGAGGGAGCCTCTGTCTCCAAAAATAAAAATATAAATAAATAAATAAATTCATTTACAGAGAAAGGATGTCAGTGTATTTATTCCAAAGTGATTCTTGATTTGTATAGGAGCAGAGGATAGCAGTAAGGAGGCATCATCGTAGGGAAAACTGAGGTAATGTGAAAAGAAATCCTTTCACTCCATTGTCAAACCTACTTTCTACTTTCCAATTTTTCTACTTCCTTAATGTGCCTACTTCTTCTCCAGCCTTTAGCATGCATAAATGCTGGTCCCCCTACCAGAAATATTCCCACCCCCATTTCCATATGACTTCACATCTCATTCTTCACACTTGACCTTAACTATAATTTTTACAAGGAGGATTTCTCCGTCTGCCCCCAGTCTAAAGTAGCCACCCTCCCCCCATTATTTTTCTCATAGAACAATTCATTTTTATTCAAGTTCTTTACACAAATTTTAATGATAGATTTACTTAGGGGTGAAAGTTTTAATATCCATCTCCCCCATTGGACTGTAAGCTCCTGAGAATAGTGATCATTTTTGTTTTCCTTTCTACTAAAAACCCAATGCCTTGTAGAGTACTTAGCACATAATCACCACTCACTAAAGTCTTTTGAATGAGTGATTACATTCAAGGTTTAACCATTTCTGTCACCATTTAAAAAATGTTTTTCATAAGCATGAGTAAATTTATTTACAATTAGTGTTTACTAGGCACCTACTATCTGCTAGACACTGTTCTAATGATTTTAAAATTTGTTACCTCAGTTATTCATCTCAGGATGCTTATGAAAGAGATGCTAATGTAACCTCCATTTTACAGGCAAGGAAATTAAAGCACAGAGAGGTGAAGTAACTTGTTCAAGTTTGCATAGTGGTAAATAGCAGAGCTAGAATTAAAACCAGGTGGTGTGACTAGAGAGTTTGTGCTCTTAGCCTGGATGTTACACTGTTTCTCATGAATAAATGATTAACTGAATGAACAAATGAATAAAGTGTAAGCAGCAAACTGTGTTCAGGGAACTACCAAAGGTTCAGTATGACTGAAATAAAGGCTGACGGTTGGGGTGAGATGTAGGTGGGCATAGCTGGAGGGCAGTGAAGCAGAGAGGCTCGGAGCATGAGGGGCCTTGGATACTGAGTTAATGGATCCTAATTTGGTTGGCAGGTGCAATAAAGGCTTTGCAGCAGAAGAAATGGATGAAGATTTTCATTTTAGACATTCATCTCTAAATGGTGATTCAACCCCAGCTCTGATCAAGAACCCTAACTGTAACCATTACATTGTATTTCCACCCCATTCCCTCATATCTGCTGCCCTCTCCATAGTGAGCCTCTCTGATTACTTATGTCAATAGACTGCCTGCCTGTTTTAAAAACAGCCTGCCACCTGTTAATGTGTCTCCATTCTTCACTGGCTCTCTGTGTTGCAGCCAACTGAACAGTACTACAATTAAACTTCCTCCATAGACTATTTTGTTCTACCAAGCTCAAATCTTGCTCATATGTCTAAATTTCCAGCATACAATATATCAGGTTAGTGGCATAGGACTTATTTACTACACTGTGAAGGCAGGAAGGTGAGCTGATCCACAGATAACAGAATGCATGATATTAAGGAGAGAGAAGGGTAAGGAATGAGGAGACTACTGCTAGGTGTGAGGTTATTGCAGTAGTATAAGCTGAATTTTAAAATGTTTTGCATTCTCTTGGTGTTAATGAGGCGGAAACAAGTAGAGAGATGCAAGACTGGATGCAATAAAACTTGGAGAATGAATAGCAAAAGGCAAAATGGTACAAGAAATCAGAGAGCCTTTTAAGGTTTTGGGTCTAAGAATCTGGAAAAACTACAATGGCATTTAAAGAAATGAGAAACTTTAGTATTTTAAAAAAATAGGAAAGGAACTAGAAAGTAAGATGAGATTCCTTTGGACATATTGAGTTTGAGCCACTGGCTTGGGATTATAGGGGGACATGTCCAGCCTAAAGCTGGCAATGAGATTTATGAATTGGGAAAGAACTTTAAAATAAGAATACAACCACAAGAGCCATTCTTGTTGGTGTGTTAATTAAAACTGTAGCTTGAAAGTGAAGTCACTGAAAGGAGTGTGTAGAAATAGAAGAAAGCCAAGATAAGTGCCATAATGATAGGTACCACATATGAAGTACATAATATCATATTTAGGGCATAGAGTTTGTAGTCATGCAAATAAGCCTTGGCTTCACTTGAATCTAGGCCACAACACTTTCCAGATATGTGACTTTGCAAGTTACTTAAATTCTCGCAGGCTCAGCTTCCTCTTCAGTTAAATCAGGATAGTAGTCTCCACCTCCTGAGGTTGTGATGTGGAGTCACTGAACAAGTACTGAAAGGACCTGACACAGTGGAGTCAATAGTGGATCTCAGAAAGTACTAGCATTTTTACCTCATTTAATATGAAGTAGGTATGAATACAATTATTACTGTTTGAAAAATCACTGCACTTGCCTGCTGTATATATTTTTTCCTTTTACATCCTTACTATAATAGTATATATAGAATTTATATGAATGCCTCCACCATTTATTTGAGGAAATTTAAATACAGATGTAAAAAAATTGATTCAAACTCAAAGAAATTAACTAGGGAATATGACAAACAATTCCCAAATCTTAGTAGCTTAACACAACACAATTTTATTTTTTGCATAGTTTATACCCAGTATCGGTTGCGCAGAAATTTTGGGTGACTGTTTTGTAAGAAAAGACTTGGGAATTTGGGTTTCTCCACTGTGGGATGTCACCATTTAAAAAACTTGTTCTACATGGTTATCCATGGAAGAGGGTGAGAGAGAAAAGAATCCAGCTGGGAGTTTTAGCCAAAACAGAAAAAGCCCACAAAACTTTTACCTACAGTCTATTGGCCAGAGCCTTGCCATATGTCTGTCCTCATACTAATTTCATTGAAAGACTGGAAATGTAGTCATCTTTTTGTCAAGGAGAAGAAATCAGACTGATAGCAGGACTCTGTCGTGTCTCATAACTGGTAAAGGTGGGACTTAAGTCATACATTTAGGGGTTGAAATGAGAGGAAAAGATGGAAAAGAAACCTCTGACGAGTAAGAAGAGACTCAATATAGGTTCCATGTCCTGGAAGCCAAGGGAAGAAAGAGCCTCTCTCTTTTCAGATCCCTACTATGTGTCAGATTCTGTGCTGGTTCAATGCTAACTCATGAAGAGACAATATTTGGTGAATATTTTGAAAAGTCCATTGGTTTTAGAAATTATATATATAAGAGATTTGTTTCAAGAGAGATGAATAAAGAACAGAGAAAAAAACAGATCAGTTGTCAGATTTTGCTATGGCAGAGGCATGGAACACACAGTTCTATCTCTTGAAAAGAGCAGTGTTGGTTATTTGATCTTTACTATCCTTGTGAAGGAAGAACTCTGTGAGACACAAAAGACCTCTCGAAGAACAGTGATGACTTATCCCAGGTTAGAGAATGGGAAACGTATCTTCCCTCTATCTTCCTGTGAAAATACAGGAGAGACTGAAATGAAGAATTGAAGAATAGAGGTTGGGAGGAACAAAAAATTACACAATGCCAATGTTATCTCTTTATACTTTTATGTTTCTTCTCCCAATTGAGGAGTGACCCTTAAAGGAGAAAAACCAGATTAAACATTAGCCAAAGAGCTGGGGCTGATGGAATATTTTATTGGAACTGCTTTTCATACTCAAGAACTGAGAGAATGAAAGTAGCCATCTAACCTTGCCAGAGGCTTAAAGACCCTCTCCTGCCACATCCAGAACTTCAGATTCTCTAAAATATGCAGTGGCAGATAACTATTCCCCACTGGTCAGTTTCAAACTCTTAGCCTATAATGGCATTCCTACTTTCTACCTCATTGCCTTTTCTTCTCAGTTTCCCTCTTTAATGCTTGTTAGTTAAGGATTTCTTTAGATAGTCTACCTGAACTCTGAGCCATTATGTCACTAAGATATCACCTATCAGGACACTTCTACAGCTTGCTGAAATCAATGTGCTATACCCATCCTAATCTAGTGTCCAAGATACTTCATTCCATATGTAACTCAGCACCCTTTCTTTAACCCACCTCATCTGGGAGAGGAGCTCAGCCAGATATGGTCCAGGAAAGACAGCATGACAAGGGTCTAGCTGAATATGCCTGGCTGTGCTCTTATCTTCAGGAAAGAAATGAATAAGGCCTCATAATTATCAAATGTCCAGTCCAGCTGCTCCATAGGGAAAGAAATTAACTGGTTCATTCAGAAAACACATCTGTATGCACCAGCGACTTTGCAGGCAATACAATAGTAAAGAAAACAGATCCTATTCCTGTCTTGAAGGAATTCACAGTACAATGGGGGAGATGGGTAAGTGGTTAAGTGATTACAGAACATTTACAACACTAGAGGCAGTAGTGGATGATAAGGCAGCTCCTATCCAAGCCTAGCAGGAGGGAATGTGCTCAGGGAACATTTTCAAAAAGGTGAGGCTGGAAATATTGAGGCAAAACTACTACTGAAGAATGGAATCGCTTGTTGACATAGCTCGACATCTGAAGGGAAAACAAGCAAGCGGGCTAACAAAACAAAAACAAACAAGAAAGTCCAACAGTCAAAAAACAATGACAGGTATAGCTGGCTGGCAACCAAGGAAGAGGAAACCCTAGTAGTCGAAAGTGAAAAATATGGGAGATATGGGGGCCAGGTGCAATGGCTCACACCTGTAATCCCAACACTTTGGGAGGCCGAGGTAGTGGATCACCTGAGGTCAGGAGTTCAAGACCAGCCTGACCAATATGCAGAAACTCCATCTGTACTAAAAATACAAAATTAGCCAGGTGTGGTGGCTCATGCCTGTAATCCCAGCTACTCAGGAGGCTGAGGCAGGAGAATTGCTTGAACCTGGGAGGTGGAGGTTACAGTGAGCTGAGATTGCGCCATTGCACTCCAGCCTAGGCAAAGAGAGTGAAACTCTGCCTCAAAAAAATAAATAAATAAATAAATAAAATAAAATAAAAATTAAAAAAAAAAGAAAGAAAAAGAAAAAGAAAGAAAGAAAGAAATGGGAGATACGCTAACTTTACAAGGAAGAAATCGAGCCCATAGAAGTTTGTATTTAAGGAAAAAGAAAAACTCAACATGTATGTTGACTATAGGCAGTAAGTCAATAAAGAGGGACATGCTGAAGATGCCACAGAGTGAGAGGGGTCGAGTACTACATCCCTGAAGGTGCCAGTTGGATTTGTAGACAATTTCCTCCATGTAGAGCACTTGTCAGGAAGTGAGAAGTGAAGTGACAACACAGACTGCAATCCCAAGGGCTAGAAGATAATGAAAGTTCATAGTGTTTGCAACCACTTTGGTGAAATGGAAGAGGCACTGTATTCTGATTCAGAAGATCTGGTTCTGCCATACACTGACTCCAGGAATTTGAGAAATTTCCCACTTTCTGTATCATCTTTTGCATAACGAAGAAATTTGAAAGAAGAATTCTATGGTTCATTTCCAGGAACCAACCTGCAAAGCCTTTTTTCTCCCTATAGTTTTGCACTTAGGAAGTAACTTTACTTCTATGTAAGCTAACATCTACAGTAGATTTTTTGATGAGCTATGAGACTCCAAATACCACATACGCATTTTCATCTAAGTAGCATGCCTAATTCAGAGTCATCCCATCAGGCATGACGGTTGCAGGCTTAGGATGGGTCAGAAATTCTTCATTTTAAAACCCCCCAGTCTATTAAAGAAACAAATTGCTTTTTGTTTGTTCCATTGCAGTGGCCATTTTCTTTCTAATTTCAAAAAAAGTAGATATTACAGAGTTTTATAAAAACTCATCTTGGTGCTCACAAGACTGAGTGAAACTGGCATTTTCTTCTATTGGTTGTTGAAAGTGAAGTCTGTTGACTGGGAAAATGTTGACTTCTGCTGCTCTGAGTCAAGGTATGTGTAAGTGCATATGTGCTCCCAGTTCAATAGGTAATAAAAATATTAAATCTAAAAATGGTTCCATTCTACTAGATATAACATTTCACATTGAGTTGTATTTTACAACATTTTTAGGTAGAATTTTATTACTGTGAACAATTGACTATTGATTCATGTTTCTCAGAACTCAGCAGGGCATGGAGAAAAGTCTCAGCCAATTGCAAATTCTTGGAAAGTGTTCTTAGGCAACATGGCTTACAACCAAAAGTGCTGGGAATTTAAACAAAATCTTGAAGGTTTAGTCCCACACTCTATCAATGAAATAACTTACTCCTCCATGCTGAGCTTCCTTGGGACAAGTAGAGCTGACTCCTCCTACATCAAATGTCACAACCATATAAAATCTGTTCAGTGTGACCCTGGCATTTTCAATAGTACAGTCCCTGCTGAAAATAACATTAGATATTACCTTGCATCTACAATTAAAGCCATTTGAATGTAGCCTTAATCTTTCCTGTGCCCAATCAGCTCTGATGATCATCACAGATTAACATATTAGAAAGATATTTTAAAAATTCAAGAGATTCATTAAAGTTCAATAGGCCTGAGTTCAAATCCTAAACCAAGAGGCCTTGAAAAAACTATCTTAACCCATCATAAGTGTTGTAAGTAAAACAGGGATTACCTTGCAGGTTTATTGTGATGTTTAAATGAGATAACAAAGGAAAAAATGGAAAATAATTATTGAGCACTGACTTTGCATTCACTATAATCTTACTGTGAGCATTTATCAAGTACTTTATCAATATTAATTTATGTAATCCTTTCAACAACCTTATACATTTTGACACTGGTATTATTCCCATTAATGGTAGAAAATACTACCTATAAAATAACTAAATCCAAGTGAAGTTAGGTGATTTACCGAAGTAAGTAGGTCGTAATTTTAAGCTTTGAATACGCTAGATTCTATGCTCTTAAATACCATACTATGTATGACATTTTATTATAATCCTGTGAATGTGAGCTTAGAATACATTTATGACTTAAAGCATTCCCTGATTCCTATGCTAGATTTGGTGCTCATTCTTTTATTTACTACAATTTGATTTAGGTATGTATTTGGCTATTTTTAATAATGTAATAAACAGATAGAAACTTAAGATGGAAAAACCAAACTAGAAACTTTGCAATAACTTACATCTCACTGCCAAGCTTCTTCATCAGCTCAGACCTCTACTTCTACTAACAGGATGTAAATACCGTAAATACTAGAGTACTGTATTTATCATTCCCTTGCTTTTCTTTCTATGCACTGCCATCTCTTTGGATTTCAAAACATTAAATGCAAAACAGGCACACATACACTTATTAAAAAATTTATAAGTAATATGTTTTTTGTTTGAGATGGGGTCTTGCTCTGTCACCCAGCTGGAGTTCAGTGGCACCGTCTCTGACATTTCACTACAGCTTTGACCTGCTAGGCTAAAGCAATCCTCCCACCACAGCCTCCTGAGTAGCTGAAGCCACAGACATGTGCCAATGCACCCGGGTAATTTTTGTATTTTTTGTAGAGACAGGGCTTCACCATGCTGCCCAGGCTGGTCTCAAACTCCTGAGCTCGAGCAATCTACCAGCCTCAGCCTCCCAAAGTCCTGGGGTTATAGGCATTGAGCCACCATGCCCAGCCAATAATATGTAGTTTTTGAAGGTTACTTTTTTCTTTATATTATGACACTAAAAATTCATTCATATTATTGCTATCACTTTGATTCTTATATAATACTCTATGTGCGACTAATCCATAGTTTATTCATCTACTCCCCTGATGACAGACAAGTGTGGTACCAGCTTATCATTATCACATTTATCATAGTTCTCATTACAGCACTGTTGGAAAACATTTTTGCATGTCTTTTGCTATACATGAGTAAAGGTTTCTCTTTTAGTATTACTCCAGAAGTGGGTTTTCTGGGTCGGAAGTATGACAAAATTTAACTTTAGTAAATAACATTGAGCCATTTTCAAGAACAATTGTACTATCTTCAATGTCCATCAGAAAGGATGTTGTGAATCCACATCCTCTTCAACACTTTTTATTGTAATTTATATTTTAACTGTGCTAATCCAATAGGTGCAGAATGATACGTCACTGTGGTATTGATTTGCTAATAAAGATAGCCATTTGCTTTCTCTTTTACTTATGCGCCAGATACGTTCATTTGAAACATATACAAGATGCAAGTGTTTTATCTTTTATAAAGTACATCTTTATGTCTCTTATACATTTTTCAATTGGGTTATCTATGTTCTTATTGTATAATTTTGATAGGAATACTTTGTTATTGTAACACACATTTCTACCTTCTCTCATTAGGTAACTTAGATTTTCACTTTCTTTCAGAGTCTTTCAATGAAAACGTTTTAAAAACTTTTAGTAATGTTTAATTCACTGTGTCATTTCTCTCTATTGATTGAACCCAACTGATACACATGCATATTAATGCTAAGGAAGATTAAACCCTAAAGAAGTAATTAAATACAAATTGATTCACAGATTCAAAAATCAAATAAAATCACAAAAGAGAGGGTAGACTAGGATAGGGGACATGTAAGACATCAGTACTTGCTATACAGCTGAGATTCAGAGAGTGTATAGTATTAATTATTTATGTAGGTAGAGAATAGAAAAATGACCAATGGGATAAACTGGAAGATCCAGAAACAGATCCTTATTAATATATGAAAATTTAGTATGTGACAGCAGTGATGTGCCACATTAGTGGTGAATAAAAAGTCTGTTCAATAGTCACAGTTGGATAAAATGTACCCGTAAAAAAAACTATCCCTGACTTATACATAATGCTAAAATCAACTCCAGATGGATTAAAGACCAAAATGTATTATAAATGACCAAATTTTAATAATTTTAGCACATTTTGTTGGTATCATTTAGAACCAAGGATAAATGCATATTTCTTAAAAACAACAAAAGCTTGAATCTTTTCACCATGTTGTAGAGAATCTCTTCTATGATAAATTCTCTCTGATTAACATCAGCATGAGATATTCCCATTTGTTCACACATGTATCACTTCCCTAGGACTCATTGTTTCCAATCTTGTATTTTTATTCTATCCAGTCTCCTGTATCATCAGCCATGTCATGTATCATTATTAGGAACAAGTATTAGGAGATATTCCCATTTTTTCACATACATATCACTTCCCTAGGACTCTTTGTGTCTAACTTTATATTCTTATTCCATCCAGTCTCCTGTCTCATTAGCTATGTCATGTATCAATATTAGGAACCAATATGCATATATACCATGCTAATTCTTGCTTTACAAAACAATGAACTAATATGAGGCTTTTGTTACCTGCTAAATATATTGCTCTTATAAATTCAGATACCAAAAAATAGAACTAGCAAGCTAGGTTTATAGATTAATTAGACACAATAGAAAGTAGACTTGGCCTCCGTCAGTTCCCAGTCTAATCACAGGACCATGGGGACACTTCCAGATTATGTGGGCACTGGTATGCAAACTCTGTATTCAACAGTCTCTAAAATATGAATAACCCCCAGCACTGTTTTGCTGGCAGTTAAAGGTTTTTATGTGAAGCTATTAGAAGTATATTTATTATATATTTGTGATGGCATTACAGGGTCTTTTCTTAAGGGGTTCTGGCCTCTGCCATTAATCAATTGGCTTTGGATTTGTGAACCAACTTCTATCTCGAAGCTGGATGAGAGGCTATAAATTTCTGTTGCCTTGGTTGATGTTAGCCTTTGTCACTCTCCACTGACTTCCATTACTCAAAGTTACAGGCACAGAATTTCAATTGTCTTGCACTTCTGGGTTGTACGGGCATGGAGCCATCTCACTCACCTCAGCAGGAACAGAGAAACCTGAGATCAGAAGATGCGAAGAGTACAGTGCCATCATGAGGTTGTATGATTTTAGGCTGTGCCTATATAAATCATTTGTCATAAGTTTTTAAGTAAAGCAAAACATGAACAGTCCTAGAAATAGCTGTGGCCAAGAGGCCATGAGAAGAACAATAAGAAGCATCTAATATAAGTGGATATAAAGTTAATGAGGAATGGAAATCCTCTTAGTAGGCAAAATTATGAGCAACATCTGTTTTTTTCCTATAATTTTTTAGCCTGGATTTATATAGTACATATTCTATACTATATAAATGCCCAGAGAGGACATCTACTGTGGAAAAGTTTTCACTAGGACAAGATAATTCATACTGTCGATGTCAACATCTTTCTCGAGCTCTATTGATATTTGTTCTGTAGGCCAATGTACAAAGTATCCTTGGCTATAAGTCTGATCCAGATACTGTCATAGCAGAATGTCTATCTTGACAAGAATGGATGCTAATACTGAAGACCAGATATAACACCATTTCCTGAGATAACTAGCCAGTCACCTATTGGCCAGTTGATAACATTGGATTCCTTCCGTCATTGAGGTTGTAGTAATTTGTATTCTTGGGAATAGATACCTATTCTGAAAAAGGATTTTTTGTGCCTATCATGCTCTATCAGTATCATTATTTTTGGACTTGCAGAATGCCATTCTCATCACCTTGGGCTGCAATAACATATTACCATAAACTGGGTGACTTGAAAGACAAACATTTATTTCTCATAGTTCTGGAGGCTCAGAATTCTAAGATTAAGGAGCTAGGAGACCTGATGTCTGATGAGGACCTTTTTTGTTGTTGTTGTTGTTGTTGTTGAGACAGAGTCTCACTCTGTCACCAGGCTGGAGTGCAGTGGCATGATCTCGGCTCACTGCAACCTCTGACCCCTGTTTCAAGTGATTATCCTGCCTCAGCCTCCCAAGTAGCTGGGATTACAGGCATGCACCACCACACCCAGCTAATTTTTGTATTTTTAGTAGAGACAGGGTTTCACCATGTTGGACAGGCTGGTCTTGATCTCCTGACCTCGTGATCCGCCTGCCTCGGCCTCCCAAAGTGCTGGGATTACAGGTGTTAGCCACCGTGCGGGCCGATGAGGACCTTCTTTCTAGTGTGCAAATGACTGTCTTCTCCTTATATCCTTATATGGCAGAGATAAGATAAAGGAAGTAAAGTCTATCAAGTTTTTTCTTATAAGGGGACTAATCTTATCACGAGGACCACACCCTCATGACCTCATTTATATTCAGATACCTCTGAAGGCTCCCCTCCAAATACCATCATTCATTATATAAATGTTGGGAAGACATAACATATTTAAGCCATAGCATATCCAATATAACATCTCTTTCAACTAAAGAACTTATTATACAGCAAAAATGAGCAAAAGAAGGCTTTTCTTTAAGCAATTTGCTCGTCTTATAGTGTCTAATTCTTTAACCATAAACATTTGACCTAACAAAAACTGAAGTTTATGCATAGCCTCCTTCCCTGTTGTCAAGGATACTATTTAAAGCTTATTCATAGAATGACCTATAAGAAAACACCTTCCAGTATAAATGCTATCTTACATAATATAATATTTGATTTAAACCAATAACCACCATGTGGCGTTATTTTCCCCAAGATCAAAACATGCAGGCCTGGGAACCAAGTAATGGAAGTAAAATGGGCCATTCTTACTGTATTACATACACTCAATAACTCAGAGAATATTTGAATTTCAGTGATTGAATTTCTTAAGAAAGGAATGTTTCCCTTAGGTGTCATAGCCAAATTTCTATTAACTTAGAAGGCAAGTAAATACCCTGGACATTTGGCTCCTCATGCCACTGAACTGACAGACATAAAAAGTGCTTAACATAAGCTTGATTTGATTTACTGGAGAGAAATTTAGTTTCTTCTAATCAATGGAGAAAATAAGAAATATGGTTGGAACACAGGGAAATTATTAGCGTAACAGTACTCTCTTGCCAATAGTCCTGGTCAATGAAAGATTATGGCAACCCAGTAAAGACAGAATATTTGGTAAAAATATGTGGGTCACTCATAAAAAAAGGAACACTATTCAAGGGGTTGAGGGAAAAGAGAAGGAAATTAGACTAAGTAATAGGAAAATGAAGTTTTGATTACCAATATGTTTACCTATGCATAACCTAAGGTATTGCATTATTTATTCTACCCCTCTTACCTCTAAGCTACCATTTTTTGAATACTGCTGCTTATGTCTAACATTTACATCCCTGGTGGCAATATAACAGAATTGGCACCACTGCCACTAGAATTGCAACTAGGGTGAGGCATATGAGACCCTTAGGACACAAAATTTAAGAAGTCACTCCCTTTTGGAGTCATAGAAGTTCACAGCGAAATCTGTGCTGAATTGGAGTCCCTGCTGTATCTTTCCTTAGGGACCTCCTGTGGATACTTCTGTAATACTAGATTGACAATATACATTGTGTCCTCATATTAATTTGAGCTCTTAAAGATGAGGATCTCTACCTCATTCAAGTCAGTGTTCTTAGTGCTTATCATAGTGCCTGGCACATTGTAGACCCTCTTTAAGTGTCTGTTCAAGGTAAGTATGTATGGTCTCAAAAGATAAGATAAACTTTTGTTTGTTTGTTTGTTTATATAGGTTTTATTACACCGATGTTCACAAACCAACACCAGCACTCTCTATATGTTCTTAGGAAAGAGCAGGAGCACTGCTTATGATAAAATAAACAGCATACATTTGAAGTTAAAATACGAATAAAATATTATAGGAGAAAAGTTTAATAAAAAAGAAGACAGTGGGAAATATTGATAGTAAAACCTATATTTAAAGAATAAATCTTTTATTTACTAACTCTCGGACCTGAGGAAAGTTCCTTAATTTTACTGTTAACTTCCTTTGTTTGTAAAATAGTGTATACTATCTAGAATGTCAATCTTACAGAGATGTTATGAAGAATTAAAATGAGTTTTAAGTACATGTGGAAATAATCTATCAATATTTAAATAATATATAATTGTGAATGATTTATATTTAGTTATTTTAATGATTTTCTAATGTAGCACTAATCACCGATTACTCAGTATGATAGACAGTTCTGCATATGTTGATCTTCTCTTTATAATAAGAGTCCCTGATGTCAGTGGAGATTCTCTCTCTCTTTCTCTATCTCTTTCCTTAGTATCTATCCTTAGAATGTACCATAAGTTAAGGACTCGATGTCTATTAGGTGAATTAAATAACCTTTATCAAAGCCCACTTGTTTAGCATTTTCTGTCAAGTGTTATGCATAATGTTTATCTTATGAGTCATGATCCAAACCAACTAAGTGCTTAAAATTGTAAAATAAAAAATAAAACCAAAAGGGCAGTTAAATTGATATGATATGGCATTAAATTGTATTTTGTGGTTTCAATGAGGCAAGCTGGAGGGAGTAAATACTTAGAATTTGTGCGAGAAGATAACACTGAGCACAGGGAAAGGAAGAAGGAGAGAGGAGAAGGGAATTGGTCTAATACAATGAAAAGCTGTGGCACCCGTGTGCTCCTTGGTGCTGTCCACGGTGCTGACAAGTTTCTTAATCTTGGGGAAGTTGATAGTCCATCCAGTTTCTCCCTGATTTTTCTAACCAGATATGTGGAGAAATCATAAATGCAGGCAAGAGACAAAACTCTAAATAAAGAAAATGGGTAGAGGTTGTTGGTGATATCTATATAGCTCTACAATATTGAGGGAAACAAGTATTTTTTAAAAGATCATTATTTGAGCACCATTATGAAATCCAAAATTACCAAGACAGAAACCAAAATATAATATTGTTAGAATTTCAAAGTAACATGGAATAAGCAATCCATAAGACAAGGACATAAAGACTGTGCTAGTATTTTAGAAAAACAAATTTTCACAATGCCAAGACTGAAGTTACATCCATCATCAATGAAAATAGTTTTTTTTTGACAAAGAAATATTGACTTTTTAAATGCTGCATTTTTCTTTTTGAAGAATTAAATTATGACTTATATTTTGAAATATGTATTATTAATTTGTATTAGTATGATGGTTTTGTTATACTCTTGGCTATTATAATTCCTTTTAAATCTATAATTTATTGTGTTGGGGGGAAAATATAGGAGACCCCACCTTTTTTTCTTTATCCTATGTCCGATACTAATGTGAGAGTTATTAGCAATAAATTTTCTCTTTCCTTCATGTGCTTTTAACACCGATTATCATTAACTGTCAACCACGAAGCTAGAGGTCATACTGAAGTCCTCTTTCTGTTGAAATTGTTTTCTGCTAGGCCTTTCTAAATATATAAAATTACCTCTCTATTGGATACAGGCTACATTCTTTACAATGAAGGTAAACTCCATATTTATTTGACCAAGATTAATATTTTCCTTCTTATAACTCACTACTCATAAAACTACTGTAGTCCACTTACGGTTCCAAAAACATACCATAGTTTTTATGTTTCCAGGTTTTTGCTGATGCTATTTTCTCAGCTCAAGATGTCTCTTTTTTTCTGTTTTGTTTTGTTTTGTTTTGTTTTCCCTAGATAAAACTCTGGTCATTTTCAAAGACCCAGTCAAAAAGTTATGGTAAAATGTACCAGCAAGAATTATTTCTTTTACTTTTGATAATGTCACTGTCATAGTTCTTATTTAGTCCAGATAATTACAGCTGGCAATTATAGAATATTGTAGACTAGGAGGAAGCATGGACCATGGTATTAAAAGATTTGGGTTTCAAGTCAGCACACATTCACTCAGCAAACCTTTGCTAGAACTTTTCTAGGCACTGCGACAGTGAACAGAATAGTAAACATACTTGCCTTCATAAAGCCAGATTTTTAGTCAAGAGTGGTACAAAATCTTAGTGTAAATGGAAAAAATAAATTAATGAACTAATTTTAGATCATAAAAAATATTATGAAAATAATAAACCATAGTAATAGTAATAGGCCAGTAAGCTTCCACGCATGGCAGATGCTTTGCTGTGATGACTAGGAAAGGCTTCTTTGATAAAGCATGTTTATTCTGCATGTGCGTGAGTGTGTGTGCATGTGTGTGTGTGTGTAACCAAGAACCTGAATAAAACGAAGGAGCCAATGATGTATAAATGATACTGAAGAGAACAAGAAGGAGTTGGTGGATGAGTATCAAGAGAAGGAGGATTATGGTAACAATGATTATGATAACCAATATTTGGAAGTTTAGTCTTTCAGCCACCTGATTAAAATTGGAAATTATGAGCTGAGCATTACTACTATTTCTATTTGTGAATGAAGAAAAATAAGTGTTCAAAAATTTCAAGCTCAACATAAGTCAAAAAACACAATCAGGTTGTTTAAAAAGTGATTTTGGTCTCAAGATGCCTGTATGGGCCAGTAAAGGGAATTACTGTGTGAGGTCTCCTGATGGTTTCTATTTGTAACCAGCATTGTTATAACTGATAATTTACAAGTGATATTAGGAGAAGGTGCGAAAATTAGGAAATGAATACCAAGACATAAAAAGGCGTTTAAAGTATAAAGAAAAATTATTATAAATTATTGAGAGCTGAATCTACATGTACATATCCTTTTAAAAGTGTGCCTGTGTACCTTCTATACACAAAAAGACTGAGTTCATGTACATAAAAATTGAACAGGGAAACCAAAATTATTTTTCAAAAAGGTTAAGTTGAAGAAGTTTATAATAATGGATACAATAAAATATGGCATATAATAATAAATATAAATTTTTAAAAAATACTATATGTCAAAATAAAAAGTCAAGACAGGAAGAATCAAAATGTGTGTATGGTGTGTGTGTGTGGTGTGTGTGTGTGTGTGTGTATGTGTGTGTGTGACAGCTATTTATATATGTGATTGTGCATTCCAAGAAATTGCCTGTCTGAAATTGTCTGCAGATGAATGGTAGTGAAAAGATAACCTTAGGAAAAAAATCAGGCATTTTGCTTTAGTCAAGTGATTGTTTTGTGCATGTGTTTTTTTTTTTTTAGTTTAACATTAGTCTTGCATATTGCTCTCTTTGATCTAAGAAAAGTTATTTTCAAATCCTGAAGCTTGCCATTTCTTTTTAAAGAATTGCTTCTCATGTGAGTCATTAACCTAGGATTTCATTTTTCAGAAGGGCTCTGAATCTAGCTTTTGAATAACTAGTGGATATTACTTCTGTTTTGTTAACAGCTATGTAGTTGATGCACAGAGAGTATATTTTTGAGATTTACTTGCATAGACTTAGCAGTTATGTATGACAAAATTTTTTTCTCTTTATGAGGTATGCGTGATAAAAAATAATGTTCTCTTGAATGTTGATTTTTTTTCTTAAGTTGAGTTGCTTGGAGATGGTTTTTGTTTTAAGTAACTATTCCTCTCAATTCTGAATGATTGGTTTTAAATCATACAAAACCATCATTTGGTAGTCTATTTTCACACGTATCAAAAAGTGAATGTAAGATCAGTGCATCATGATTTATTATGCTTCTAAGGAAAACCCAATACAGAATAAACAAGTTACTCAACAATATCTGCAAGTCAGGAGTCTGTAGTAATTCCACTGACTGATGCCCATGGGCTTTGACCTATCACCAACCCTATCATCAGAGCTCACCAATAAGGAAGTATCTTGCTATTTTAGGCAGTTGGAGCCCCACTTCTGGAAGTGTCTAAGCCTCTAACTTCTAGACTGAGCAGGATATAATAGTAGACATGCATTCTTTTATCTATAGTCAGGCAGGATAAACTTCATGAGATTCTATGTCCTGGTATTCTGACTGTTTTTTTCACTGTGACACATTACATTGAAACCAAGTAGAATCCTTTTTCAGAAAATTTCCCAATAGAACAGTAATCAATGAATTGAGGTTAACTGCATAGCAGAATGTAGTCAACATATATTTGAGCATGGAGTATCTAACAGTAATGCTTTAGAAAACCACAGGCAAGACAATGTTTGATAATACAGAATAAAAAATAAGACAGAATTAATTACTTCCGTGCATTATGGGAAAACTTTTTCAGATGTTTTTCTTCTTTTCCTTTTTTCACAGAACAACTAATGAAGTTGTTCAGTTTTCAAAGGCAGAGATTATCAATTCAAGTGGAAATGCCTCTTGTGCAGGCACAGTCCTATACAGTCTTCAGTTTTCTAGGTTCATTTATTCTGGGTATCAGAATTTTTATTCAGTTTTATTCACATGCCAGATTATCTGAATAGTCTATCTGAATAGTCTTATATCATCTATCTGAAACTCCTCAAGTCTTTCATACATACATACACAAAATACTTCATTGTGACATTAGCCACATGAGAGATCCTACATATGGAATGAAATGCATACCATTGGCTGGGTGTGGTGGTTCATGCCTGTAATCTCAGCACTTTGGGAGGCTGAGGCTGGTGAATCGCTTGAGCCCAGGAGTTTGAGACCAACCTGGGCAACATGGTGAAACCCCATGCCTACAAAAAATATATATATATACAAAAATTAGCCGGGTGTGATGGTGTGTACCTGTAGTCCCAACTACTCGGGAGGTTGAGGTGGGAGGATAGCTTGAGCCTGTGAGGCAGATGTTGCAATGAGCTGAGATTGTGCCATTGCACCCCAGCCTTGGTGACAGAGAAAGAGCCTATCTCAAAAAATAAAATAAAATAAAGAAATGCATACCATTAGTTAATTAGTTAACATAAAAATGTATAAACATGTGCAGAGAAATAAATATATAAAATAAACATACCCAGACACAAGCACATATATATGTGTATCTTACAGTCCATCTGATACTAATTGCCAATTTTGCATCACAACTATATTGATGAAGAGACTAATATTAGCGGAAATACTGCAGGTAGAAAGAATATTTAGCAAGTACTGTCATGACTAATGCATAAATTAATGAAATATCTGATGTGATGAACAAAATAAGACGTGCCAGTGGGTGATGTATGACATGCAACAGGCAGAATTTGAAATCTGATTGTGTTTAGAAGTGAAGGAAAGACAAACTTCTGGAAATGGCTTTGAATTATTCATCTTCCCCACCTAATGAGCCAAGATGTTAGATAGATATAAAGTCTGTCTAAGCAAAAAACAGAGGCTACTCTTCAGCTGCAAAGATTGCTATTTGTGAGTTCAAGAAGCAGAGAGGATGTGGAGAAATAGGAGTGCTTTTACACTGTTGGTGGGAATATAAATTAGTTCAACCATTGTGGAAGACAGTGTGGCAATTCCTCAAGGATCTAGAACCAGAAATACCATTTGATCCAGCAATCTCAAGCCCAAAGGATTATAAATCATTCTACTATAAAGACACATGTACACATATGTTTACTGCAGCACTGTTCACAATAGCAAAGACTTGGAATTAACCCAAATGCCCATCAATGGTAGACTGGATAAAGAAAATGTGGCACATATACACCATAGAATACTATGCAGCCATAAAAAAGGATGAGTTCATGTCCTTTGCAGGGACATGGATGAAGCTGAAAACCATCATTCTCAGCAGACTAACACAGGAACAGAAAACCAAACACTGCATGTTCTCACTCATAAGTGGGAGTTGAATAATGAGAACACCTGGACACAGGGAAGGCAACATCACACACCAGGGCCTGTTGGGGGGTTGCAGGCTAGGGGAGGGATAGCATTAGGAGAAATACCTAATGTAGGTGACTGGTTGTTGGGTGCAGCAAACCACCATGGCACATGTATACCTATGTAACAAACCTGCACATTCTGCACGTGTATCCCAGAAAAAGTGTAATTTAAAAAAGAAAGAATTCACAAGAAAGGCTGATGTTAAAGAGGATTGTGGGAAAGAATACCAACATTTGCCCTGAGTATATTCCAGTACTACTTTAATATTAGGAGATTATGATAGATTGCAAGAAATAATGGCTCCACAATCTCAATGCTTAAAATAACAAGCACATAGTTCTTATTCATGCTACGTGTCTAAGCAGGTCAGCAGAGGGATGGGAAAAGGGTGGGTGATTTTCACATTGAAAAGTGGCTATTTCTGCCACTCAGAAACCTGGCCTGATGGAGCAGCCAGCCACTCAGAAACCTGGCCTGATGGAGCAGCCACTGTCTCAAACATTGGCAGTAAACATACCACAGAGAATGAGTGAACTGTACAGTCTCAATCTAGTGGTTAAGAGTTTGTCTCATCACATTTTCTCACAATCTTTTGGTTAGAAATATTCACACAGCCTCACCTAATTGCAAAGGCATCAGAAGTTCTATTCTGCCATGGGCTCAAAAACAAGAAAGAAATATCCACTAAGTAGAATTTGAGGCTGCTACAACTTTCATGCTTCACTTTTGTGAACATTCCATTTTTACCTATAAATAAACATATTCTTTGATTTGTATTAACACTTTTGTTTGGCAAACACTGATTTCCTGAATGAAAGAAAGTGATTTTTCTTTGTTTATATTTAGGAAGAAAATATACAGCATCTCTGCTAGGAGAGTTGTCTTTATTTTCTAGCCTAGAGAAAGTATTCTATTCTATAGAGTCTATTCTATCAACTCTATTCTATTCCATAGAGTCTGATCCAGTTATTAATATTAGCAGAACCAAAAAAGGACCAAAGCTTCTATAATTACAGAAAGCCAATCCCTTGTCACACACCTGCATTCGAATTCTGGTTCTGCCTCTAAAATCTCAGTGTTCTTGAGCAACATGGACTTGATTTTAGATTGAAAAGAGTAAATAAAATAATGTATATAAGATACTTTGCACAGCTTTTTGAACACAGTGGAACCCAATAAAAATAAATGGTAGAACTCATCCTTTCTATGATTATTTTAGAATTGCCTGATACATATGAAAGGAATTGATATAAGGCATTAAAACAAGGCATTCATAAATGGTGATAGAATCACAATTATACAACGTATTGGATTAGTGGTTATTTCCTTTCTTCCTGACCCAGGATGTCTATATTCTTGCATTTGCTATGCAAGTATTGATAGTTTTTTATATATTTAGCTCAATGGTTTAGGAAGAAAGACTTATATCATTGTCATAACTAAAATGTATTCACAGAGATTAAGGAAACTACCTGTAGAATCACTTACACAAACAAACAAACAAACAAAAAACCCAAAACCTCAAAAAGGAAGGAAGAAAAACCCTCACTTTTTGGGCATCCTCTTGAACAGAAATTACCTATGCAAATCCATTCTTTAGATAGCAATTCTGTATTAACTTGCTTCAGGTTCTTTATAAACCTGCATCACCTATATTCAGCCTTGGGATTTTTTCCATTTCAGTGAGTCCTCTACTTTCTGAAGGAGAGAAAACCCACATAGGGTGGGACAGAACTACTAAAGATATTTTGGTCCAGTCTCCTGCCTGGGAGCAGGTGTTGCACTGAAATTGTCTAGCCAAAATCCAAATCATAGTATTTTAGGCTGATTATAAACCAGATAATTTTCAGTTGGCCTTTGATTGTTGTGTTTGTTGGCTGGCCATTAAAAGCATCAAGTGGAAATGTGTTAAGCATTAAAGTAAGAAGATAAGCATTAAGTCAGGAAAGTTGACGAAGAGAGTCACCTCTCCTTTCGGGCCTTCAGTGTAGGACTGGGGGGGCCTAGGGAAATTTGTATGAAACATTTTCTCTCCCTTTGTATTCAGGCGAGAGAAGGTTACAATAAAGATGGAAGGGTTAAACCAGACAACAATTGAGGAAGAGACAAGCTACGAAGATTAAAAGTATCTCCAGGGAGCATAACGTGACTATTGAAAGATTAAGAAGAGACCTTCAAAAAAGGGGTGAAGTACTAAGTACTTTTGAAAACAGTACTTTCTTTAAGGTAATGTTGGAAAATGAAGGACATTTTATCCTGATCTCATATGTGTATAACAAAAATTATTTACTCACCTTCAAAACAGTAAGTCTGCTTGATCCATTCTTTGCTTATTCTAAGAATTAGATCATGACTGCATTTGAAACTTACATTTTTAAATAAGATAAGATAAACATAATCGTTAGTTTGATTTATCATGCATTTTCTCAGTCAAACTTGCTTTGACTATTTTTTCTAAATAGGAATCTCCATTTTCGTGGGTTCCCTTTAAATAGCCTTTTCTTGTATGAATTATCCTGAGATAATGAGGTGCCCTCTCCTCCTCCCCTGAGTTGATCTCCTGCTTCCTCAACATGTCTTTATTTCTACTGCTCCTCTAGACCGTATATTACTTCTGTTCAGGGACTGTTAAGATGTTACATCTTAGCATCTTAAACCTTATCTTCTAGGCTAATAGCATCCTAAAAAACCCAGACCTTTACTATTGATCTTGCTCTCAGCATCGGAAACCTGGCACTAGGAACTAAATTTCTTTCTCCCTAGCTCTTTATAAACAAAAATATTATTATTTTCATGAATATGAATAAGAACAAAAGGACTTGCAGGTGCATAGCACTGAAATATGTGCATAGGCCAGGCACAGAGGTTCATGCCTATAATCCCAGCACTATGGGAGGCCAAGGCAGGCAGATCACTTGAGCCAAGAGTTCAAGACAAATCTGGGCAACATGGCAAAAATCCATCTTTACAAAAAATACAAAAATTAGCCAGGCCGGGTGGTGTGCACCTGTAGTCCCAGCTACTCGGGAGGCTTAGAAGGGAGGACCCCTTGAGCCCAGAAAATGGAGGTTGCAGTGAGCCATGATTGCACCACTGCACTCCAGCCTGGAGGACAAAACAAGACCCTGTCTCAAAAGAAAAAAAAATTGCATAGATGTACTTTGTATATATGGAATCTGTTTGTATAAATATATGTATGTTTATATATATATGTTTGTATGTGTGTGTGTGTGTATATATATATATATATAAAATACCCCACAGATTTCTATTTTTTATCATTTAAAATTCCATGAAAAAGATATATTCATATGGGTGTGTGAAAATGTTATGGCATACAAATTTAGTGATTATAATCTAAGTGCTTTTAATTCCCCCAAATCCTGAACCATAATACGACTAAGTTACTAGAGTGACTGTGGGAATGTGGTAATTTACCAGAGTTGGCTAAGAAAACAGATATTCTGCCAATGAGATCTTGTTTGCATGACAAACGGCCTGGACATCCATCAAATTAAAACCATGTTCAAAGTGAAATCCTATTTGCGTGACAAACAACAGAGCATAGTCAGAACACACACTAGTGCTTAGGATCTGGTAAAAATTCTGCAGGAATACAAAGCAGCAAAGGAAAGTGGGTACCAAATTTAGGGTAAAACATGGAGATCAGAGAGAGACATAGGACTTTTGAATAAAATGAGCCTGGTATACAAGTTTCAGCAAAAAGCATTCAAAACAGCATGTTCATGGTTTTTATCTTTGTAAAATGAGAACAAAGTCTAAACTAAAAGAAAGAGAGGAGAGAGGAAGAAACAAGGAGGGGGTTGGCAAGTAGGGGGAGGGAGAGAGAGAGAGAGAGAGAGAGAGAAGAGTTCTTTCTTCCCTGGAAGGGAGATGCAGGCAGCTCCCTCCCAGGTCTGAAGGGAGATAATTCGCCAGCCCAGCAGTCAGTAGCTAAAGGGTTTGGAAGGCTGCAGGAATCAGATGTGCTTGGCTGTAAAACAAGCATTGCTCGCCAGGTCCTGGCATCTTCCCAGACTCATGTGTACCATGCAGACATATGTGGCTAATGACAATGAGGGACAGACAGGAGCTGGGAGCTCCAAATCAGGGTCATACACAGAACCCAGCTGTCTCATACATCCTCAGGCTTCTTAAGCTCTCTCCTTCTAGGAATTTGGGGAAGAAACTTTGGAGTCTGTCTTATCCATGCCTTGGCCCAGTGTTAAAGAGTCAGTTTGTCATCATGGAGAGAATATGAGCTCTGGATTTAGGCATAAGTGGCCCTTATAACTTACCAGGTCTGTGGCTTTGATTATGTTATCTTCTGAGTGTCAATGTCCTCATTTAAAAACGGGGACAAGAGTATATTTTTTTGTGTGGATTAAAAGACATGTACGTGAGCATGCAGGGTACACGGTATATGTTGAATACAGGGTAGGCCACTTCCCTGTCTTGGATATTGGCAGGGCCTGTCTTTGGTAGGGTTATGGCTGCCAAATTTAGGTTTCATGTTGTTTTGTGAAGGAGATATCTAATCTGCATTCTTTCCTCTTTAATTATGAAGTAGTATTTATTATGCGAGGCAGCAGGAAGAATTACACAGAAGCAGCTCTGAACTGAGAACCAAGAGAGTTGGGAACTATCCTTTCTTCTTCCTTGGGCACTAGCATAACTTTGGGAAGCTTCCATCTCTGTTTTTCAGTACCCTCATTTGTTTAAGTCAGAGTTCTCCAGGACGACAGAACTAATAGGCTGTGTGTGTGTGTGTGTGTGTGTCTGTTTGTGTGTGTATGTATTATAAGGAATTGTCTTACACAATTACAGAGGGTGACAAGTTCCAAATATGTAGTTGGCAAGATGGAAAACTAGAGGAGCTGATGGTGCAGTTCCAGTGTAAGTTTCATGGCCTGAGAACCCAATGGTGTAAGTTCCAGTCTGAAAGCTGGTAGAGTCAAGACCCAGGAAGAGCCAGTGTTTCAGTTCAGGTCTGAAGGGAGGCAAACAACATGCCTCAGCTCAAGGCAGTCAGTCAGAAGGAATTCCCTCATACTCTTACGAAGGTGAGAATTTTTGTTCTAATCAGGTCTTCAACTAATTAGCTGAGAGCCCATACACATTAAGAAGGACAATGTGCTTTACTCATCCTATGAATTCCAATAGTATTCCATTCAGAAACTCCCACATGCACATCAAGAACAATGTTTGACCAAACATCTGAGTACCCTGTGACCCAGCCATGTTGACACACAGAATTAACCATCACATCAACCATACCATGTGGGAGGAAAGAGGAGGGTAGAAGGTGGGTAGAGTCCAGGAATGTAAAATTTAACATCCTGGGAATCCACTGATACTTAGCATCCTCCAGGAAACACGGTGAAACATCAAGATTCTGTAGAAAACTTGCAAGGACTCAGAGGAAGTTGGCATTGTATTGCACTGTGAAGAAACTGGGCATGAGCTTTCTAAGAGGAATTAAACCCTTAACAATGAATAGGGTTATTATCACTGTTTAATTGTGTGTCTACTATGGGCCAGGCATTTTATGTACATTATTCTTCACAGTGACCCTCAGAGCTGGGCTTCATTATGTCTCTCTGAGATGAGAAAATGGAGGCTTGGAGGGGCTAAGTCATATGCCCAAAAGACACTTAGCTAGTTAGTGACTATGCTGGGACTTGCCTACCACCAAAGCTTCTGCTCCTTTTACACTGTGGCTAAGTTTCCTGCTGCATGTGTTGTGTTCTGGTGCCTAAGACATTGCCTAGAAAATGGCAGGCACTCAACAAACATCTGTCAAGTGGACAATGTACAGCACCCACACCAGCTTCATCTTCCCTTTGTTGTCACTAGCTCTGTCACTGGAACATCTGGTCAACCCTGCTTGCCTGTCCACATTTGCTCTGTTTCTGCATCAATCTTAAACAGATAAAGAAAAGTTTCTAAATCTCAGCCAAATCCGCTGATAAGGGCTGGATATTTCTTCGCACAAAAACGAAGATTTCCCTATCACAGAAAAGGACTCTTGAAACCATAAAACCCCAGAATTGTGGTGCTTCAAATTCATTTCCCTGTGGGACACTCAAAACAAGACTCATGCTTCCTATCTGGTTTTCCTTTCCAAAGAGGCACACCGTGTGCTCTGAAGTCTCTTCTACATGACAACCACAAAAATAATCGACATCGACTGGGCCTGAGTTTGCATTCTGGCCCTCCACTTGGGGCTTATTAGTGTGAGCAAAGAAATCAAATTTTTAGAATGTTTTTCCCATCTGTACATTTTCTGATTGTGTCTAGTCTATACGGCTGCTGTGAGAATTTTTTTTTTTTTTTTTTTTTTGAGACACAGTGGAGTCTCGCTCTGTTGCCAGGCTGGAGTGCAGTGGTGCAATCTCAGCTCACCACAACCTCCGCCTCCCAGATTCAAGAGATTATCCTGCCTCAGCCTCTGAGTAGCTGGGACTACAGGCATGCGCCACCACGCCCAGCTAATTTTTGTATTTTTAGTAGAGACAGGGTTTCACCATGTTTGCCAGGATGGTCTCCATCTCTTGACCTTTTGATCCGCCTGCCTCGGACTCCCAAAGTGCTGAGATTACAGGCGTGAGCCACCACGCCCGGCCTGCTGCGAAGATTTAATGTGCAGGTTAATGCAAAGTACATAGCACAGTGCCTGGCCCATGAGATGTGAGGATAAAGAATGATCTACTAGCTATTATTATTGCCTAATAAGAACCTTTAGTTTCTGTCTACACAATATTTTTTGCTTCTCAAACAAAACAGAACAAAAAACGATTTCTAGTGCTAACATTATTCTAAATGCTCCCTGAGTTGTGTACACTTTTTGGACTCTGCATTAGAATGGCTCCCCTTGCCGGGTCTCTTTTGCTGGTTGAGTTGGTTCTCTCACCTCATGCCCCTCTTTTGGCTTCTGACTCATACTGACTCAGCAAAACACTCAAATCCTATGATTCTCCCATCCCTACACCTTGCACTGTCTGCCAGTCTTGGGAGCTGCGTTCTCCATATTTACATAGTGATTTGTCACTCTCTCTTTTAAAAAGTTCCCTTTTATTTGAATTAACAGCCTAATTGTCCCAGCTCACCACTTCCAAAGTGACTCCAATAAATAGAAACCACAACATTTGGAAATCACCTCCAGCCCTCACTGTGCAAGCCTTACTCGGAAATCTCTGGCAGCTGCATGTTTTCCTAATGACCTTCAGTTGCTCAGAGAATGTATAATTCATTCCTTACCTATCTTCACTAATCCCACTTTCCTAAAATAAATATTAACTCAATTTATCTGCTAAAACAAGCTCAAATCAAGTCTCTTATCAAATGAACTCAGAGGCAGAACAGAAAGCTGAGAGTCTGGTCAATAGGAAATTGCCTTCATTGGAAAGGCAGGGCTAAAACTCCCTTTGGCCTGCAGTTTTATTCAATCCAGTTCAGCAAACCTTTATTGAATACTCTATACGCAGGCACCAACAGTTCTATAGAGGACAGAAAATTGAATTCAAAGTTAGGAGGCCTGATATCAAAAGAATTGGATTCAAATTCTATCTTTACTCTTGACCAATTGTGAACATCAGGAAACTCACTCTGAGGTTCAGTTGAGGTGTGATAATAACATCATTACTATTACCAGAATCCCTCAACATCCCCACCCTCACCCTGCCTCCCTAGACATAGCTTTTAGTAAACACTCTCTGAATTTGCCAATGATAAGAGAGTGAGTGTCTTGTGGAATATGAAAAAAATTGACATCTTCATGCATGGATGGATCATGAGAGTGGATGTTGAAATGATTCTACCTCAATTTAAAGGAGAAAGTTTGTTTTATTTCATGAAAATGTGTAAGTGTCATTGACCATTGGAATATCTTTCATAATCCAATTTTATTTTAGCCCACTTCAGTCCTAGTACTCTAACAACCCACTTGCTTGCTGCTAGCACATAAAACTGGAAGATCATGCCAAGAAATGTGACCTGAACCTCAAATTCAGAGGCTTATGCTCCCATGGAACCAATCTGGTGATGTTGCCTTTTTGTTTGAGCTTCCTTCTGCCTTAGGCCAACTGGATCATCCTGTACCAGGGATGCTATGTTGAGCCATAAATACCTGTCCCATTTTCTAGCAGCAACAGGCAAGGGGAGAACCAAGATGACGTAGATGACACATGGGAAATGGTTCCAGTTTTGTCCTGCTAAACCACAACTACAAAGCTAATTTTAAAATGTTCTATGAGAAAAGGGCATGCGGGATTCCCTGTGTTGAGCTTCATCCCAGTGAATTACACTGTCTGAATGGATAATGAATATTTTCAGATAAACGAAAGGAGTGGGAATAGCAAGCACAATACTAGGAAAGCTGTAAGACAGCTGCTGATTGACCTTTACTTTCAACCTGGCTACTCAATATTGTTCCCAATGTGTGGGTTCCCCTCGTATCACCCTACCTAATAAAATTATCTCCTGTTTCCTCCACAGGGAGGTGATGGACAACTTAGCAAATGTTTGTGAAAGGGCAAGGTAGACCATCAAATCCTGAAAATGCCAGCTATCAGTGGCATTCTTAGCAACTGGGATAGATGCTGTAAGGGGTAAAAGATAAAAATCTCATGACCCCCAGCTCTCTATGAGTGAGAGCCAGTGAAAACTGGCAACAGGGTCTTCAACAAGAAAAATCACTGAGCGTTGTGCAAGAGGATTAATAACAATAAAAACTCAAATGTTTAGGAAAATGCCTGTGCTATTAAGACAGTCAAAACCAAATGGGGTAATTATGGAGAAGAGGTTACAAATGTCTTAGAAATCGTCAAGGAAAATCATTTTTTTGCCCTCTGCAGGGACTTACCAATGCATTCTCTGTAGAGCATCATTAAACCTGCATGGGCCTAATGAGGTAACTCCACATCATCCAGTTATTAAACAAACAGAAAGGTCTGCTCCTACTTTCCAAAGAGCTCTCCAGCCCACACACCTTTACTTGAGTTCAAATTTAGGAATTAAATACTCTCACTTCTTGTACCAGGCTGTACTCAAATCTTTGATTTATGGAGTTGGGAACAGAGAGGTAAAAAGACAGGGTATATTAATAGTTTATTTTTCTCATTGGCATCTATTCACTAATGCTGTTTTTCATAAAGAGAATACGAACTGGAAACACATTTCACTGTTCTAAACACTTGGGGGATGAAACGATATAGTAGAAAAAAATAGGAAAAATACTAGAATGAAAAAGACAAAATTGTGTAGGTGTGTCTCATGTTATAGGTTTTTGCCTCTTCATTATTCACTGTTAATTTTTAAATATATTTTGATAGCATAGGAAAGAAAACTAATTCCTATTAGTGTATTTTTTGGTCTAAAAATCTTTGATAGACTACATGAGACCCAGGAGTTTCAAGTTGGCTTTCTGCTGCTGGAGTGTACCATTCCTGTATATTCTCAGGGGCACTATATATGGAAAGACACAAAAATGGAAACTACTACCTTGAGACAAGGGGGTACTTGAAATGTATTATTTTAAAAATACTACCCAAAAGTTTTCAGAAGTGGACAATCAGACTATATGATGTGTGTGGCCATTTGGATTCTTAAATTAATAACGCCGGTGTATGAAATTTTACTCCTGAAATCCTAGTAATGCACAAAAAACAAAAGACAAAGGAACATGAAGGTTTTATCCAAGACCATTTTTCTTCTGTTAGGAAGCTTTTACAAGGCTTCAGTCTCATGCTGTAAATTCAGCAGAATGAAAGACTTTTAGATACAGTGAATTCAGCCAGGACTCCTGTCCTTCCCCCTCCCTTGCTTCTTTCTCAAGGAATAGAAACCATTTCCTCTTGGGCCTTTGTCAGGAAATGCAGATGACTAACCAAGCAGGAAGTGCCTCTACCTTTGACATTTTACTTCTGACACCCTGGTCACAGAGATAACAACAGCTGCTACTCTGTCAAAATGCATAAAAGCTAAATCTTCTCCAAATCACCAAATAGCAAAAATTACAATTTTAATTCTACTTGCATGACCCATTTATTTAGGCCACTTTTTCCCTACTAGTTTATTTTTTGTTGTTCTAAAAGTTTTTGGTGGACCACATTTGTCCCAGAAGTTTCAAGCTGGATTTCTGCTGCTAGAAAGCAGTGTACATCTAAAGGGGTGGTATGGATGGCAAGTTACAAAGATAGAAACTACCACCTTGAGACCAGTGGGTACCTGAAATGCCATTAATTTGAATGTTTCAGTTCTGCCTAAATGCTTAGTCAAAGCCTGCGTGCTGGAAAGATGGCATTCAGAAAAAAATGACAGAGGAGACCAAGACTACACTGGTGTGCTGAAACCAGCTCACACTGGCTCACACAGGCAAGCAAGACCAATCGAATGCAGCTCTTCCCAATTCCTTGTTCAGTGACTTCTTGATGTTAGCTAGAAATGAGCCATGTGAAAGTATTTACACCATGGAGATCAGTAAACATCACAAATTAGAGTGTTTTGTTTTGTCCCAGAAAGTTAGTTGTTAAATTTTTACTAGCACAGGCCTTCCCTGGCTAAAGGCCTGAGGAAAGTCCATGTTTAAAGAACCATCTGGCTCTTCAAAGCCTTAGAAAGGCCTCTTCTTTCTTGTGATTTCTCAGAGAAGTGCCAGCAAGAAAGGAAGATCCATCCTGTGACTGTTTTTCTTTCCATGCTCTAAAGCAACCAAAACTAGAGTTCTGGCCAATTACCTCCTCTCTTTGTTTTGTGTAATGTATAAACTTCAAAGTGGTTAAATTCCTTTAGCCATACAACTTTTTACACGTTTAATTGTGCTACAATCTGGCCTGTCACGTTCTGGAATCATTCTGTGAAGACAGTATTTAAATTTTCCTTTTCTTCTGCTTTACCCATCAGGCCCTAACTTTCATTCCTTTGTAAGCAAAGCTTCCCCAAATTGGTTTTCTCTCCTGCTCCACTGACTCACCTTCCATCCCTCCTTACTCCCAGAGGTCAGCCTGCCTCAGTTTGAGCCTCTGATCCTAGTCAATAATTGTTGCTTCTCCCTGGGGCCATGGCTGGCCCATATCCTCTTCTTTCCCTCTTCTGGGAGTTATGTCCCTAAAATTCCTCCCTTACCAGCACAGCTATTCTAAGCTGTGAGTCTCAGCCTACATTTCTGAATGATCTTCTCTCCCTTCTTGATTGGGTTGTTTTTCCTACCCCAAGTCCCTAAATGCAAGGCTTTTCAAGGAGTCTGAGATGAGGATCGGCCATTGAATCCACGTGGAAATCTCTTTTACAAAAATCAGTGTTTGTATTTGTAAATATGATATTCTGTATTCTTTACAGATCCTTTTAAAGTAAGAGATGTTATGTGGAACAACAGCTTCCACTGATGTCCTCGGTGTCCCAATGTATCATATAGCAGCGGTTCTCAAACAGGGATAATTTGCCCCTGAAGGGACATTTCACAAAGTTGGCTTTTTTTTTTTTTTTTAATTTCACAACAGGGAGGATGTGCTACTAGCTTCTAGTAGTTAGCCCTGATGGATACTGCTAAACATCATACAATGTACAGAACAGCCCCACACAAAAAAAATGACTTCTCTGGCATAAAATACCAGTGTGCTGAGGTTGAGAAACCCTGACTTAGGATGACTCTCATTGCAGTTTCCCATAGCAGTTCACGGGCTAATGGGAATAAGAGTTGGATGGTAGCCAAAGGGTACTTAAAGAAACAGTTGTTCTTGAGATACATAAGCACAATCGCGTTTTGTCAATTTCTTTAGTCACACTTGTTTAAACACTCAATACCTCAAAGGCATAAGGTTTGTTGTACTCATGTAATTATCTCAACCTTGGGACAGGAGGGTACCCCATTAGATTTCCAAAAAGTCTTGGTTCTGACCCTCAGTCCTCACTGAGTTCACAGCAGATGAGCAACTCAATCCGTGGATGTGTTTATAATACGCAATAAATAAGCCATAGTATTAGGACTATGTGTATGCATGCAGAGGCAGGAATCTGCATCCTTAATAAGTATGTCAAATACATCACAAGCTTACCCACATTTGGCAATTACTAATTTAGGGGAAATATAAGTCAGTGCCTAGAATCAAAGAGCTCAAAGGTTGAACAACAGTTATGCTCCTAACTGCTTGAGTGACTGAGTCTTTGCTAAATCTCTTTCAGTTTTCCAGTCTGCAAAATGAGAATACTAATAAAACACTCCTCTTGGGATTCTGAAAACTAAATGAGGTAAGGCAAGCAAAGTGCTTAACAAAAATGCCTAGCAGCCAGTAAGCACTTAGCAAATATGAGATGTTGTTAGTAAATCAACCTTAGGGGTTTGTTTTTTTTTTTTGGTTGAAAAAAAATGGAAGCTAGAAGATTATTTTAATATTAGGGGATTATGGATTATCATCAAATAACCTACTTTTATAAGTACTCCATCAATGTTTGTTGTACTGAATTGAAATGAACTGATTTTAGTAGAGTATACATTTATCTCATCATTTGTTACCGAGCAACAATTCAAAACAACAATGCAGTGTCTGAAAGGAATAATTCATGGGGCTTTAAAGCAATGAGAGAAGAAAAAAGGAGAATACAGTACATAGAATACAAGATGTATTGTTCTGAGGCAAGTCTTGGATATCGTCTATTTCTACATTAGCTGTATCTCAAGAGTCCAAATCTTCTCGCTAATCTGATGACTCCCCACAACATCCTGGTATCATCATTCCAATTCTTTGAAACCTGAGCAAACTGAACCACAGAAAAATTGAGTGAATTGACAAGGTCACATGGAAGTCAAGCCCAGAATAGAACTGATGTCTGCTGGTTTCCCATCCAGCCATGACCCTTCCCAATACACCTTATTTGAAACAGTCTGGTCAGCAGTGGCTAATGGCTTTAATATTTTTGAACCATTAATTTTTTTTTTCTGAGTAACATTCTTGGCAAGCTTGCTTATTTTCCAGGGTGAGAGATATGTCTGAAAGTAAAGTTAATGGACAATGTTGATTGTCACCCTAAAAAAAATAGCCTTAAAGCAGTGAATGGATTTTAACCTAAAAGTGTAGATTTTTAGGTTGCATTTAAATTTATGTCAATGTCATACCAATATCGTGCATCTTGAAAAATAGAAAGGTTGAATGAAAAATACTGAATATCAAGGTAAGAGTTTTTGAAAAGGTTGCAAAACCTGGATTCAGAATAACAGCAGGCCTTTGGCAATGAGCTTGAATTCTTGTCAGGAAATGTAGTCCATCTTGGCATCCTGCCCTGACCTCACAATCCTGGGCATTGGGTTATGTCTCGTGCTGCAGCCAACTCATTTCCTCCAGCCCAATCGATGACTTTCTAATAGCTGAGCATCCTGCTCTGAATCACTTGCAAACCACTAAGATACACTTTCACTGTTTATTTTCTGACTTGAGACAGAGAACAGCAAGGTCAGTTGATTCTTTCAATGATTGCTCTTAAAAACTTTCACTGCAGTAGTTTGAACTTTTGAAAACCAATGTCCAATAATACAGCCATTTCAGCAAATTCAGTTGCTCATGATTTCATAGTTTTTCTATAGCTTTATCATCTCTATCTCTACGTATATCAATACATATATTAATGCATCAGTAATTAGTTAATGGGTATGTGCTTTTGTATCTGTCAACCATAGTGCCTTATGCCACGTAAATACTCAATGAATGCTAAAAAAAAATGCATATAAAGGTAATAAATGGTTGTTTTGCAGTTAGAGAGTTACTTTTCATGCCAGCTGGAATGTTCATATAAAAATCAGAATAATCATATATTTATCATGTGATGGGAAGAAGAAAAGTTTCACTAATGGGAAAGGAGCTTGTCTGAAAGCTGTGGAAGACAATATTGAATGGGCTTGTTAGTTAGGCACAGAACATAATCTTGATGTTACAGGAGAATACGAGCAAAAGAATAGAGAGAAATCAAGTCACAATGTGAAAGTTTTAGTGTAAAATTGCTGTAGGAAATAAATTCACTGCTCACAATCTTCTTGATAGCCAACATTTTCATAAGCTTTTCCACCACCATCATCAACGTCATCACCATCTTACTACTATAGGTCAAAGAAAACTAGCCAAACTGGCCATTAACAAGTCAGGAAATTGGAACATCAATATTATTATCAGTTAGCATTAGTAGGATTTCATAGTTGACGTGTGTTTAAGACCACTTTTACGTCAACTGAGACAAGATTGCTTGCCTTCTCAGGATTTTCAATACCCTAAAGTATGTGGCAAATAATCTGCCTTTGAGCACTTTATTTTCAGATTTACTTAGTCATCATGTACTTTGTGTGAATGTGATGAATTAGAAGACATGAACCAAAGGCTAGATTAAACTGCTAACTAACCATGAAGAAAATGGTCAAAGTATGTAGTAAAACCAGTTTATCTCTCTATTTTAAAGCCATGTTATCTTTAACTTAATTGCTGTTGTAAAAAGAAGATGCTTTTTTCAGATGCCAGTCCCTATAAAACAGTGACTGGTATAACCTGAGATTTTTTTTTTTTTTTCAAACTCTAAATTCTGTCTCAAATGTTAGTTGCTAGTTGTTAAGGAAATCATTAAAGGCCAATTATTGTTAAAACAGTCTCTGAAATTAGGTATCTGATGAAGGGAGAATTGTTCTCTCTTCTCTTAAAGGCCAATGCTTGGACAGGCATTTTCTCTGGTTAGAAAATCCCATTTGTGTTCAGTTACTTTTCAATTTCTCCCCATTTCTTAGGAAAACAGTGAAAGACAATTTCAAAAAAAAAAAAGCATCCATGGTGAAGAGAAGGCAATAAGATTGATAAAATTGATAAGCTCTTAACATCAGGGTAAATCTATAGACTCTTGATGGCTACTATAAAAGGAAATTCCATTTAAATTTGGGAAATGGTATGAAGCATTTTTCTTTTACCATTTTTAAAAATATGGACACAATTTACATATAATAAAAAGCAGATTTTATGTGCATTTTGATGAGCTTTAACAAATGCATAACAAATTTGTGCATCCAGACCCTCAAGTAACAGAATATTTTCGTCATCCTAGAGAGGTCCCTTCTAGTACCTCGTTCTGGTCAATTCTCATGCCCTAGAGACAATTACTGCTCTAATATCTGTCATCATAATTGTTTAATAAATAATAATAATCTGTTATCATAATTGTTTTACCTGTTCTAGAACTTCATATAAATGGAATCATACAATATATAGTTCTTTGTTCTGGTTTCTTTTGACTAAACCTAACCTTTTTGAGATTTGTCAATTTAGTTATGCTAATGAGTAGTATGTTACTTTTCGTTGCTAGACAGTATTCCACTGAATCACTATGCCACCCTTTTATGCCCATCAACTGTTGGTGAGCATGTAGTTTATTTTTAGCTACTGAAAATAAGACATTTTTTCTTATTTTAGTTATTTTTAGCTAAATATTCTTATACATACTTGTGAACATCTGTCTCCACTTCAAGCTTAGAATTGTTAGTCACAGATTTGCTCTGATGATCCTCTTTAGAAGAGACTTAAGTGGGGAGAAGATTATTCTGAGCAGAAGAGCCTTTTCTTCATCGTTAGTCCATTGGTTGTCTCAGCCCAGGACTTCAAACCATCCCGCCATTACCCATCTCCAACCTTGATTACGCATTGTAGGCATACCCCAAATTCTATGTTTCCTGGCATATGACAGCCAAGCAGTATAATAAAGTCAAGGTCTCTTCCTCCTTTCCATTCTTATTTGAAAAATTAGGACTTCTTTTAACATCTCAACATTTTGCAGCTGGTGAGGAGGGCCACTGTAGGCAGTGTCACTGAATAGATTAAAAATTGCCTGCTATTTTCAGAGTAGTTACTTCAAAAACTTACCTGGAAGTGAGCACTTTGGGAGGCATAGGTGGGCAGATCACTGGAGGTCAGGAGTTCAAGACCAGCCTGGCCAACATGGTGAAACCCCATCTCTACTAAAAAAATACAAGGCCGGGCGCGGTGGCTCACGCTTGTAATCCCAGCACTTTGGGAGGCTGAGGCAGGCGGATCACGAGGTCAGGAGATCGAGACCACGGTGAAACCCCGTCTCGACTAAAAAAATACAAAAAATTAGCCGGGCGTGGTAGCGGGCACCTGTAGTCCCAGCTACTCGGAGAGGCTGAGGCAGGAGGATGGCATGAACCCGGGAGGTGGAGCTTGCAGTGAGCCGAGATTGCGCCGCTGCACTCCAGCCTGGGCGACAGAGCGAGACTCCGTCTCAAAAAAAAAAAAAAAAAAAAAAAAAAATTTAGCTAGGCCTTGTGGCAGGCTCCTGTGATCTCAGCTACTCGGGAGTCTGAAGCAGGAGAATTGCTTGAACTGGGGAGGTGGAGGTTGCGGTGAGCCTAGAGAGATTGTGCCATTGCACTCCAGCCTGGGCAACAAGAGCAAAACTCTGTCTCAAAAAAAAAAAAAAAAAGAAAGAAAGAAAAGAAAGGAAAGGAAAAAGAAAAGGAAAAAAAAAGAAAAAACATACCTGGGAGTCATATCATCAAAATGGCAAAGTAGAAGAAATCTGATTCAACAAGGTGAGCCTAAGTAGTGGCTTACATTTTGCAGTCATGGTAAAAAAAGAATCCAGATTTCAACAATTCATATTTTAGGAAGATTCTGAGTGCCTCTCTAACTTTTCTGAGTTTTAGTAAGGGGTCTATTAATAAGGCCATCCCAATGCTGTTTTGAGATCCTTGCTGAGAAAGACGTGCTGAGATGTTTGCTGTAATCCATAATAAGGCCAATTCTAAAAATTTAAGGACTTTGTCCCAGTGGGGATCATTTTCCTGGGGAATGGTGGTCTGGCATAGAATCACCAGGTGACTTCTGCTGTCTGATGAAGTAGCAAGCACCGTGTCAGCTCTTCAACTCTGTTATGCACAGGTTAGGCCTGAAGCTCTCACATGCTTCTGGGAGTGCCACATCTTTGATCCCCATGAGCTCATTCTTTCTGTTCCTCTTTCTTAGATGAGCTGAGGGCACCATTTAAACACCCTTAACTGTTTCATCTCCTCCTGGTTATTTTTTGTTGTTATTACTGGTCCTAATTTTAGCCACCTTCTGGACTTAGGCAAATGGCCATGGAGCTGTTTGCCTGTTTTACAGATTGTGGAACATTCAGTGGCTTGTCATGTTGCATGATAAATTATGTAGCTTTGAGCATTACCTTTTTCTGGGTGGGGACAGCACATTGTCTCTGTTCTGAGAAAAAGTCACTAGGACAGATTTAAATTTCAGTGGAAGACAGGGGGATGCATGTATAATGAACAAGAAAGTGAACTCCCAATTCCCATTGATATGCATAGTTGGTTGATAAGGCAAGGATGAGTAAATTTGCATAGGAGCCAAGAAACCCTCTGAGATAAAAAGAACCTAGATTCTGACTCCTTTTGCTCTTAGGAGTCAATATTTGAACATCTCTGATGAATTAGGATGGTCAGAACTGAAGGGTGCTAGCAATAAAAAGCAAGTTTACCAGAGAGGAAATTACCATGGGGAAAAATGTAGTCTACACAAGTAACCTGAAAACACCAAAGACTAAAACCACAATGTCCAATAGAAATATTATGCAAGTCCCATATGCAATCTTGAATTTAGTAGTAATTGCATCTTAAAAAGTCAAAATCAAAAAATGAAATTAATTTTAACACTATGTTTTTTAACCTAGTATATCCAAAATATTATCATCTCAAAAAATAACTAATATAAAAAACTATTGATAAACCATTTTATATTATCCTTTGTGTATTAAATCTCTCAAATCCAGTGTATGTTATAGTGACAGTACATCTCAATTTGGATTAGCCATATTACAAGTATTCTAGTCCTTAAGTGGTCACCATATTGGACAATGCAGGCCTAGATATTCACAAGGCATCTGTGTCAGAACTGTGGCATGCATTTGTATGTAATACAGAGAGCTGTAACTATGAAATGGTGAAATGTTACAGGCTATATGTCAAGGACACAAAGGTTAGTGAAAATGATACCAGAGACCAGTAAAAGATGAACTATAGCCACATGCCAGTGACCCCAAGGGGCCTTATAATATTCCTTTTCTCTCTTCCTGTTTTATGGAAATAGAATTGATCCCAGACTTCTTGGCAAGTTTGTGGAGAGAAAAGAAGGACTCAGGAGAGTATTTGATCTTACGGCAAATTGAAGCAAATGAGGCTTTGGCCAAGAATATGAAAAATAAGAGAAATATAATGTCCTCAGTTCTGAACACTTTTCCTATAAATTTGTTCAAATCAGTCACGACTATCTGGTTGTACATCAGCCTTTCTTTCCCAATATGCTATGAGCACCTTGAGTTGAAAAATTAGGAGTAATTTTTTTTTAATAGCTCCAAAACCTTATGTAGCTCCTCAGTTGTGGTAAGTAGGGGCACAGTCTTCTTCAACCTCTTCCTAGCACCTAGAAAAGGACCTGGCACAGAGTCACATGCAGTAAAAAAATTGCTGAAAGATTGACCAGAGAGACCTGATCTCCCTTGTTTTCCAACTGCAGTTGCTTCCTTGAAAAATGGGCATACCTAGGTGGTTCACTCTGTTCATATCTCAAGTAAGTTGCTGTGCAGATTTAAGTGTTATTATTTTTCGTGGGAAAAAAAGTGATAAGAATAAAAAATGTTACATTTTCATATTGCTTTTGATCATATAGAAAGGTTTTATATGCAAATCCCATTTCCATGTCCACATTTTACAGATACAGAGAGGGTAAGACACTTGGTTAAAATCATGTAATGAACAAGCCATTCAACTGAAAATTAAACCAAGAATGTCCAACTCATTTTCAGTTTCCCTTTCCCCACATCACGGCCACTGCCAAATCCAGGCCCACATTTTGCTGACAATAAAATATTCTTCACAAATGTGTGTACTTTTATCATGTTGTTATCAGGAGTATCTCAGTAATCCCTGACTAAGAAAATGTCATCATTATTTGCAACTGCCTTTGATCTATCTTTAAATATATTAAATATAACTATTGACCAGTCAGAAAATCCAGAGCGGTTCTACATAAAGATTTTTCATTTCCCAAGTTGTACTATGATAGTTTGTCTTCCATGATAAACTAACTTTGCTGGAAGCAGGGGAGAATTGATTTTTAAATCTGACCCAGACATGGGATGGTGTGGTTTATTGTATGAATCTAACTGAATGTTTTCTTAGTAAGATCTCCTGTTTTGAGAACAAGTAGATTTTGCACAATTTATTCATCAAAGCATGGGGGAAAATAAGGCCAGCCACACAACTGGCTTAGAAAGCAATATAAATGCATTTTTGTTCAGTAAACAATTGAAGAGGGAAAATAATTTCCTCCCAAGTCAATACAAAGTGGAAAAGGACAAACATTTGCTCTTGCCAAATTCAGTCTGAATTATTTATTACCTGCTACAGATCAGGGTATGCTAATAATATTGTAGGAAGCAATGAAGTTCTGACACCTTCTCAGGACATAGTTTGTAAACATCAGTAAATTATTGCACATCAGCCATTGCAAGGGTTGAGTTATGAACAGTAGTAACCATCGTTATACTCTTGCAGGATCTGCATTTTTGGAATAATGAAATCTTAAGACTTCTCAACAAGCTGTTGAGAAATACGAGTGGACTTGAAATCCAGAGATCCAGCTTCCCTTTGTAGCTGTGTCATCTTACACAAATTACTGAATCTTTATTAGGCAGGTTAATAATATCGACTTCATAGGGTTATGATAAGAATCAGTGAGTAAATAGAAGTTAAATGCCCTTGTATAATGCCTAACCCATAGTAGAACACCCACAGGTAGCTGACCCATGGGAGAACATATACTTATAAACACCATTTTCCTTATTTAAATATGGTTAATATATAGGTGTTTAATGACTAGTAACCTGTTATACCTGTTCCATCCTGGACTTGAAATTTGACAGTAATACACCATTCATTCATTTATTCTTTCATTTTCATAGTCATTAAACAAGGATTTAATTTACGCTCCACTATGTTCAAAGCACTGCACTACATCCTGAAGATATACTAGTTATCAAGGTAGACAATATTTCTCTCTTCCATAGCTTACAATCAATAGGCTACTGTTTGGTAAATGTTGTTCTATAGGAAGAGACTTGGCTTCCTAGTATGGGAATCTCAATCTCTACTATGAACAGTAAAGGACTTCATGAAAAAGGGTGTTCAAGTCACCAATGTCCATCACCCCAACTTGTAGTTACAGGATACTAAGGTGAAAGAGCTGCAATATCCTACAGCAGTTCCTGTTGACAAGTCCAATAGGTAAGCTGCTATTTTATGTGGCATGTTAAGAAGCAAGAGTTCATTGGTGATTAAGTTGAAAAAGCTCTGTACTTGAACAGTATTTTTTGAGCAAAAATGAAAGAAGTCTAATATCTCACTTTTTAAATAATAAATATCCTGAAATAGAAAGCAGAAATTCCAGAATCTGCTTGATCATAGATGACACAGCAATCAAGACAAACCCCAGGCAAAGAAAGAGTTTAAAAAACATGGTGCTAGGAGAATCAGGTAATCATTTGGAAAAAATAAAATAAAATTCATACCTCACACCCTACACAAGGATAAACTCCAAATGGATTAGGGATCTAAATATAAAAAATGGAACTATACGTGGGTGAATTCCTCTTAAATTCAAGATAGGGAAAGAATATCTAACCATGACGCAAAATCCAAAGGCAACAAGAAATGAAAAGATAGATAAATTTGACTGTGGAAAAATATTATTTAAATGCACGGCAAGAATCACCATACACAAAATTAACAGACAACTGAAAAGAATGAGAAAATATTCGTAATAGATACCATATACAAGGTTAAAGTTTCTTGAGACATAAAGAATTCTTGAAAATTGAGGGACAAATAATCAAAATCAACTCACACAAAATATAAAAATGGACTTCAAACAGATTTAAAAGCTCAAGCTGACTCATAATTAAAGAAATCCAAGTTATAACAACACTGAGGTACAATCTCTCACCTTTCAGACTTACAAAGACTGAAATATAGGACAGCAAATGGTGCTAGAACAGTTGGACATTCACAGGAAAAAAATGTGAATCTAGATGCAGACATTATACCTCACAAAAATTTACTCAAAATAGATCACAGATCTAAATGTAAAACTCACAACTGTGAAACTCCTAGAAGATAGGAGAACATTTACACAAACTTGAGTATGTTGATGCTTTTTTAGATAAAACACCAAAGCCATAATCCATGAAAGAAAAATTGATAACCTGGTCTTCATTATAATTAAAAGCTTCTAATGTCCAAAAGACACTAACAAAAGAATGAGATGACAAACCACACACTTGATGAAACATTTGCAAAAGGTATATGGGATAAAGGACTGTTTATCAAAATATACAAAGAACTTTTAAAACTCAATGATTACAAAGTAAACATGCTGATTTTAAAATTTGACCAAAGACCTTAACAGACACCTCACCAAAAAAAAAAAAGATTGATTAGATTATAAATAAGCATATGAAAAGACAGTCCATGTCATATGTCATTAGGGGATTGAAAATTAAAACCAAGTGAGATACCACTATACCTCTATTAAAATGGCTGAAATCTGAAACACTGACACCACCAAATCCTAGTGAGAATGTGGAGTAAAAGAAACTAATTCATTGCTGATGGGAATGCAACATGGTACAGCTACTTTGGAAGACAATTTGGCAGTTTCTTACAAAACTAAGTATCCTCTTACTGTACAATCTATCAGTCACACTCCTTGATATCTAGTCAAAGGAGATGAAAACTTACGCCCACACAAAAACCTGCACAAAGATTTTTATAGCAGCATTATTCATAAGCGCCAGAAGTTGGAAGCAACCAAGATGTCCTTCCATAGGTGACTGGGTAAATGTACCACCAGTAGATTCTGGTGCATCCAGACAATAGAATATGATTCATAGCTAAAAAGAAATGAGCTATCAAGGCATGAAAAGTCATAGAGGGAACCTAAGTACTGTCTGATGAAAACCTAAGCAAACTCTGATGGAGTGACAAGGAGGTAGAGAACCTGGGGCATAGCCCCCACCTTATTTCCAATGACAACCTGTGTGATCTTGGTTGACTAGCAAGTATCTTGAACTTCAAGTCCTCATCCATAAGTACCTAAGTCATAGAGGAAACTAAATGCATATTATGAAGTGAAATAAGCTGTTCAGCAAAGGATATATACTGTATGAGTCCAACTATATGACATTTTAGAAAAGGCAAAACTATGGGGATTGTAAAAAGTCCAGTGGTTGCCAGGAATTAGTGGGGAGAGAGTGATGAAAAGGCAGAACACAGAGGATTTTAGGGCAGTGAACTGTTCTGCATGATACAATAATGGTAGATACATGTCATTATATATTTGTCAAAACACAAGCAATGTACAACACTAAGGTGGAAACTGTGGGTTGTAGTAGTAACAATGTGCCAATGTAGGCTCGTTGATTATAACGAATGTACCGCCGTGGGTTGTGATGTTGATAGTGGGGAAGGCTGTGCTTGTTGGGGGCAGAGGAAATATGGGAACTCTGTATTCTTCATTTCATTTTGCTGTGAACCGAAAATTGCTCTAAAAATAAAGTGTGTATATTTTTTAAAATGCAGGACAACACATCTGGTTAGCAAAGCTGCAAGGAAACAGGCTTTCTTCAAACATTTCATCAAACACAACATTTTCTGAATGCATGGCCAACAGAAAACTACGATGCACTTATCTTTTAACCGCACAGTTCTACTTCTAGGAACCTACAGTATGAAAATACATATATGCACAAGGATATGCATTGAGGATTTTTGTTATTACAAGATATCAGGAACTACCTCATACCCATACCTAGAAGAGTTAGTGAAATAAAATGGTACATCTACACAGTACAGTAATTTGTAGCTATAACAAGACATAAAGGAAGATCTTTATTACCTAACATGCAGTGATGTTCATGATAATTGTTAAGTGGAAAAAGGAAATTACAAAGGTCTATCTATAATAAGCTACCCTTTATGTTAGAAAGGAAGAAATATAAGAAACATACACATAATTTCTGCAAAAGGCATACAGGAAGGATAAGCCAAAAACTAAGATGAGTTACGTACAGGATATGGGTAAGAAGAGGCTGGAAAGCAGCAGGGAATTAGAACAGGTAGTAGGAATAAAGAGAAATACTTCTCTAAGTAGAACTTTTGTGTATCTCTAACTCTTAGAATCACAGGATAATATGGCAAGCCCCCAAATTAAATAACTAAAATCATCCTGAACTCAAGGGAATGTGAAACACCATAGACACAGCACTAAATGAATGTAGTTGCGTGGAGAGGAATAACAAAATCACACTGAAGTGGGTGGCGATGAAAAGGACTAACCCAAGAAACTTTGAAAATTTTATCTTTTCTGGACAAAATAGTTTGTAAAGAGAAAGACAATAAGAACTGTACACAAATGCTGTAATGTAGTTAGTTAATTTGTTTCTCATTTGGATGTGGGATAACAATTCAGAAACTATGAGTTTAGTAGGATTGTAAGGATTATCTATCATAAGAATTAAATGTTTGTGATGAGAACTAGATTTCTTGCAGCTAGAGAGCTGGGTGATGGATCATGGTATCTCTCTGCATTATCTTTGCAACTTTCTGGAAATTCATACATTTTTTAAAGTTGAAAAACAATACAATGGCAAAGGTAGCAAGTAATTTTAAGGACTGGATTAAGATGTTTATTGTGGTTAGGCTAAGGGGTCCTAAGGCATTTATAAGAAATCACACTTGCTTTTGTGGGGAGAGATGTGTGTGTGTGGACACACACTCATACATGTGTGCATATATTTATAGAAAGGTGATGATTTCGGCCGTGCTCACGCCTGTAATCCCAGCACTTTGGGAGGCCGAGGCAGGCGGATCACGAGGTCAGGAGACCGAGACCATCCTGGCTAACACAGTGAAACCCCATCTATACTAAAAATACAAAAAATTAGCTAGGCGTGGTGGCGGGTGCCTGTAGTCCCAGCTACTCAGGAGGCTGAGGCAGGAGAATGGCATAAACCCGGGAGGCGGAGCTTGCAGTGAGCTGAGATCACGCCACTGCACTCCAGCCTGGGTGACAGAACAAGACTCCGTCTCAAAATAAATAAACAAATAAAGGTGATGATTTCAGGAGGGACTGTAATTTGTTTTCAGTTTGTGCAATTTTTTATTTTTCTACTATGAACATATATTATTTTTAGTTAGGAAAAATAAGGGCATGTTTTAAGTGTGTTACAGAAAAATTTAGGAATTACTTGTCCAGCTTAAACAGTTTACATATGAGGAAACCAATGCTCAGAGAGCTCAACTATCTTGGCTCCAGTTGTCCAGTGACTCCATGGCAGGGCCAGGACTACTGCCATCTGTACAGGGGCTTCATCCACTGGGACTGTGACACTCTTTTCTCTGATGGGATTCTAGTATTTTTCTCCTCAGAGAGTCCATGTTACTCCAGAAATCTGAATGGCAGGGCCAAAGAAATATGCACAGAGTAAATAAAAAGATATAGTAAATATTTCAGAAATATATTTTCAAAAACTAAGTTGGTAACCGAAAGTATTCCAAATGAACTGTCTCTACTTATCAAATTCTAGCATAATTGTTCAATACGATGTCATTTTTTCTATTGATGGAAATTCTTTCCAAATAAGGTAAATCATACTTGTAAGTAACACAGTAATGCAACAATCTTCAAAGACTTTTGAAAGTCCCCAATGCATTCTCATTTACATAGGTTTGTTTTATTTCCTAAAACTCAAGGTACAAAATAATCTTAAGAAACTATTTCTAAAATTAAATATAAAATTAAAAGGCTAGTATTTTATTGAGATTCTTCAAGTTAGAGATCTTAATTATTCCTTGAATGTAAGAACAAAGAACGTTAAAAATAAAAATAAAAATTCTAGCAGCTTGAATACCCTAGATTTCTTCAGAAATTTCTGAGACTATTTCCATCACATGCTAAAAATCTGATATGAAAGTTTCACTTTGAAAGTAGCTATTTCTCAGGTGTGAAGAAACGTCTATTTTATAAGTAAAATGAGTATAATTGTTTTCAAAGATAGTTATTTTGTTCTTAGCTTCCATTTTCAATATGTGTGTTTGACAAAGACCTATTAAGCGTTTCCTTTGGACAAGCTGCATTTCCGTTCTAGGTTCTGAGCATACATAAATGAATTAGATCAACAGTGCTTAAACTATAAAAAATGTCTCCAGGAATTTGGAGAAAAGACACATTTTTTTCCCCATATTGAAGGAGCTGTTGTGGCAGGTATGAGAAGAGCCCTCACTCTACTTTATTCTGCACCCAACAGGAAGGAGTATTGATGTTGACTGAAGAGCCTGGCATTTTGCTAAGCACTTCACAGAGAGTCCTTTGTCATCATCACAACCACCTCTCAGGCAGGTGATTTTCCTACTTTTTTACAGACCTGGAAACTATGGTTCAGAAAGCTGAAATAAGCAAATAAGAGCAGATCTAGTTAGTAATAGGGATACAATGGGAAGAGGTTTCTGACTTCTGCAAGTATCCAATAGGTCCTTCATTCTCATTGTCCTGTTGAAAATTTTTAAAAATGAATGAATGAGTAAATGAATAAGTAGATGAATAAATGGAAAGACATAGAGATTCTCATTCTACAGCTGTTCCTTGTTCATGTATGGGCGAGTTTTATGTTGTGCTTTAGAGAATAAATAGCTGTCCCTTCAGCTTCAGGAAGAAGCCTTCTATGGAGCAGTGAAGCATCAGAAATTAGAAAGGATAAGAATGTCGCACAGCTCTGATGCAGTGACAAGGAGATAGAGAACCTGAGGCACAGCCCCCATCTCATTTCCAGTGACTACCTGTGTGATCTTGGTTGAATAGCAAATATCTTGAACTTCAAGTCCTCACCCATAATATCAGAATAATAAAACATGCCTCATGGTATTTTTGTGAGGGAAAAAAAGGAAGAAGCATATTGCATACAAATCGACTGGGGGCTTAGTTGTCACTGAGTTAACATCATCTCTCTTCATGGGTCCCCTCCTGAGGTCAGAGAAGGATCATCAGAAACACTGACTTTGGGTTACCTGAACTTCGAACCCAGAACAGGAACAAGTCCAGAGTTGAGGGGGGCAATGGGAGGAAGCAGCTAAAGGAATTAGGATCCAGATGGGCAGAATGCACACAATGTGTTTGAACAATTCCACAGATGTCATGATTGAATTTTGGTGTCAGCCTCTGAAGGTCTTTAAAAGTCAAATTGAACCTAATCAAATGAGGTTTCACCTAGAAGGAGCAGATGGTCTTGATGGTTTTCCAAGACCCTTTCTAGCCCTAATGTTCAATGCTAGAATCATCTTAAAACTAGTCGGCCTTTAATTTTTTTCCAGTACTTTTTTTTTTTGTAAAGTTGGAGTGTGCAACTGATTTCTTAGCTCCCATTGCCTCTCAGTGGGGTTTATTTATAGAATACCCACATGACAGCCAGAAATACCTTTAGACCAGGAGGGACACCGACCATCTGTTCCTCCGATAACATGCTTCCAGTGATTTCTCTGGGACTGTGGTACTTAACAAAATGTTGCCACAGCATCCTCCAATCTGTGTATTTATAGGAGGGAAAATGTGTGTATGTTACATATTTGGACTTGTTTCTTTCAGCAGGAGAAATATAGCCTCTGCCATATGTTTGCCACACACATAATTACCTCCCCAATCCACACATCCCATTTTAAATATCTCACCATTCAGAGAGCAGCAGGTTAGAATCTTCCCCTTGAGTCCAGATACACTTAAACCCACCATCCTGGAACAGAAGCCCTTTGTGGGATGGCCATTAATCAGATAATTACTAACTTTCAAGCTGATTCTCTAAATAAACATTCTCTGATTTGTGATATCTCCTGCAGCCTGGGAGAAGGCCGTGTTTCCCATGTTGGCTCCTGGGCATGAGCCCTCACACCCACTCTTTTCACCTCCTCCCAACGCCCACTGCCTCTCATGTGTAAATAAAGGAGTGGATAATGATAATGAAAATCACAGGTCTATTTGCTGAGCTTGCTCCTTACAGCATGCTGTGCTAAACATGTTATGTGCATTATCTGATTTTATTTCTCAGAAACAGCTCCAGATGGTGGGATTTATTATTCCCATCTTACAAATGAGGAAACTGAGGCTTAGGGAAGGTAAATAGCTAGTAAGTGACAGAACTGGCTCTCTACCCCAGATCTGTTTCTCTAAAGGGAGGATCATTTTGTTAAATTCTTTCAACATTCATCTATCCAACCAATATTTACAAGAAGCCTTCCAAACACCACACCTGGCTTCAGGCTCTGGGAACATAGCATTCCACAGAGGAGGCAGCATTTTTTTATTTCTGTCTGTCTCTGTCTCTCTCTGTCTCTCTAGACTAGTAATTACGGTAGAAGAGGACATATGATAAAGAAGAAAATGGCAGGTAATAATGAAGCTGGCGAGACGGGACAATACATGGAGAGAGCCCTGTGGCTGCTTGGACTTTCAGTTTGGAGGAACGAGCTGAGACCGGAATGAGAAGAGGTCTGGCGAGTGAGGCTCTTTGGGAAGAACATTCTAGGCAGAGGAAACAGCTCACGGCTTAAGTGGGAACAAGCTAATCTGCTTCCAGGTTCAGGTGGAAGGCTGGTGGGACCAGAGCCTGGGGGAGGAAGGGGAATACAGTAGGGAAAGAAGTCCCCACATAAGGCTGGGCCATGTTGCGTGGGCGCTGTAGACCAGGATAGGGAGATTGGCTTTTTTTTTTTGAGATGTAGTTTCACTCTTGTTGCTCAGGCTAGAGTGCAGTGGCACGATCTTGGCTCACTGCAACCTCTGCCTCCTGTTCAAGTGATTCTTCTGCTTCAGCCTCCCAAGTAGTTGTGATTACAGGTGCCCGACACCACACCTTGCTAATTTTTTGTATTTTTTTTTTTTAGTAAAGACAAGGTTTCATCATGCTGTCCAGGCTGGTCTCGAACTTCTGACCTCAGGCGATCCACCTGCCTTGGCCTCCCTAAGTGCTGGAATTACAGGCAGGAGCCACTATACCTGGCTGGGAGTTTGGCTTTTATGAAGATATTTGAGTGGCCACTGGCAGGGTAGAGATGTTAAGTGGAGGAGTTTTATATTATTTACGTGTTTTAGGATTCAGAATTGATTACAAGATGGGGAAGGACTGAGTACAGACGCAGGAAGAACCATAAATGGGCTGCCATGGTAACACCAGGGCAGTAGAAGGAGTGTTACTTCTGCCTGGGTGGGCAGTGTCCAGGAAGGGAACAGGATGTGCTTCTCATTTGAGATCTTTCTAGAAAGTTCAACAGGATTTCATCAGGCAGAGAAAAGTTGAAGGGTGCTTCAGTTAGAGGGGACAGTGACTGCAAATGTACAGACATCTCTTAAGTACAGAATGTGTGTAGGAAACAGTAACAGTTTATCTCCAGATTGTGGTGGGGTCAAAAATGTCAGGGGCAGACAGTGAGGGACCTGGAACAGGTGCATCCCTTTCCCATAAGATGTCTCTCACCACGCTAATAAGCAAAAGGCACTGCTTCCTCCAGGTGGATGGAGCCCCAAACCAGAGTACATGGGAAGGAAGAGCAGTAATGATCATCAGTTCTGCCTTTCTTCCTGATCTCAGTCAGAGCCCCATCAAGAAGAGAGTGCAGAAGTCTCTAATTTCGCTTACCTATCCCCACCCCAACCTCACCCTCCCACCCTCTCTCAGGGCCCATTCTGGGCACTTGCTCAGTCTACTGGAATCCATACTGAAACATACCTCATGGAATCAATATCTATCCCATGTATGCAATAGTAATCTAAACCTAGCCTGTGGTCCCAGGACTGATACCATCATCAATAGCTCCATTCCAGAAGTTTGTTGAAGATCCTTGCTCCTCAAAATGTGGCTCACCAAACAGCAACATTGGCATAAGCTAGGAGTACATTAGAAATGCAGAATCTCAGGCTCGACTCTGGAACAATTAAACCAGAATCTACATTTTAAAAAGATTTCCCAGGTGAGTTGCATGCATGTCTGAGGGTGGAAAAACACCAGTCTAGATAAGCCTGTCCTTGCTAATGGTAAATCCTGCCTGAGAAATCCAGAATGGATTGGAAATGTGCAGAAACCCACAGTGTGCTGTAGGGGGCTGAGCTGTGGTGTGTCGGGGCAAAGATGGATGACGGATTTTTTATTCCCCTTACCAGCTGTGCTTCTGACACAGAGATGTGGGCCAAGAAGTGTTCTCAGGGCCCTGCCTGTGTCCATCTGAGAACATACTTGGTTAAAGAGATGCAAACTTAAGTTTAAAAGGCTATACTAATAAATACATGAATTTCCTTGAAGAAAAATATAAGATTTTCCCTCGTTGTCCCAGAATATTGTACACTGAACAGAATAGATATATAAAGAAAGTGAGAAATGTCTAAATCACTTAATGTCTGCAGGAAATACCCAGAGAGTTATCTATTCACATGGAGTTTTAGTCACTTTTGTGCACTTGGGGAATCCACTCTTTCATTATGCTGTGTTATTGATGTACAGGTAGAAACCCCCACTATACAATTTTTTTTTTTTCACTAAACTTACCATCTTTTAACACACTATATAATTTCCTAATTTTAATGTTTGGGTCTGAATATTTTCAGTGTGAAATCAGAGTGAGGTGGGCTCCAGTCTGAAGCATTAGATCATCATGCTGTCCAGGCTGATCTCAAACTTCTGACCTCAGGCGATCCACCCGCCTTGGCCTCCCTAAGTGCTGGAATTACAGGCAGGAGCCACTATACCTGGCTGGGAGTTTGGCTTTTATGAAGATATTTGAGTGGCCACTGGCAGGGTAGAGATGTCACGTGGAGGAGTTTTATATTATTTACGTGTTTTAGGATTCAGAATTGATTATAAGATGGGGAAGGACTGAGTACAGACGCAGGAAGACATTTTTTAAAACCCTAAAATATTAAATTGCCACTCACTGTATGGGAAATGTGCCTTGAAGCTCATGCAACTTTTTTATTTTAGTGTTAGATGGGATGCTGCTGTGTCTTAAATCTTTGCAAGAAAAAAATCAATTAGCATTGTAGAGCTGGTAATTCTACACTATATTCTGCAACAAGGGGAATGACAGAGAAAGAGCAATTTAGTCTGATAGCTACATCAACCACAGTACAGTTGATTAAAAATTTAACAGTTTTTCTGATGAATGTCCTAGCTCAGATTTGGAAAACACTGACGAATTTAATTTTCCGCTGACTAAATAATCATTTTATAAGCCATGTATAATTCATGTAATGGCAATGTTATGGGCTTGTTAAAAACGACTGCTACTAAACAGTTAACACTCTGTAGCAAGCAGAGGCTTGTAAAGGATCATTATTGGAATTAGTTGGCACCAGTTAACAGAGAATGGGTTTCCATCTTCTGAATTTTTAAAATGAAATGACTTCAACCTTTCAATATAAATAACATCCGACCCCTCAACCATCACCAACAAAACAACAACAACAACAACAACAACAAAAACACAAAATTGTGCATTGGGGAAAGAATTATTTGTTTTGTTCTAACCTGGTTTTTCAGTGGAATAGCATGGAGCAAAAGTTTCAGCTTTCCCAAGCTCAGTTTTCTTACCTGGATGACGGAAATGGGAGTGCCTACCAAATAGCATTATTGGGGGAAGTTAATGAAGTGATGCTTCTGAATTCACAGTGAGGCCTGGTGTTATACCTTTACACCAGCTGTTCCTTCTACCCTGAAGGCTATCTCCTGGGTATCTACAGTAACAGTCCTTCACTTTTTGCAGAATTTGCTCAAATGACCCAATAAAACACGTGCAGGCAACCCAACTTAAAATTTCAAACCGAATTTTTCACCACCGCCCCCTTTATCTTCTTTGTTTTATTTTCCTTGTCCCATTTACTGTTAATATACTATAGAACTTATTTTACTTATTAATTTATTAAATATTTTATTCTTTATTAATTATTTGATGTTGTTCCTCTGTCTTTCACAAGAAAAAGGTAAGCTGGAAAAAAATACTTTTTTATTGTTTTACTCCTTGATGTTCTCCAGGACAGGGCTTGGCACATAATAAATGCTCAAAAAATATTTGTTTGAAGAATGAGTGAACGCTTCAGACATTTTTAGTAATATTCTGTTTTCTGCACTGTAACAGAGGTTATAGACTCACTAGATGGAGCTATAGAAAATGCAATTTCTTGGGAAACATTCCCAGATATTCTACCATCAGGGTAGTACCTAAGAATCAGCATTTTTTATGCACATGGGCAAAGGCCACAGTTTGAGAAGCATTACAATCCTGGCTGTGAGGCCTTAGCTCTGTACCCATACCACCCAACCCAAGGCCTGGCACATATGAACTTGCCAATCCACAACCAGCTTTTAGTATTAGTTTTTCAGACATGCCTGGAGCATAAAGCATTTGTTAATTTGGATTCCGTACCCATGTGTTGGCAAACCATCCAAACCCTCACACGGAGGCAAATCTTGCTGCTACCTTCCTCTACCAATGGACAGGGAGGCAGCCAAAAATGAAATACAATTCTTCCCAGACTCTTTTGTTCAATGGAACTTCCCCTTCTTGGATCCCTTACAATCCACTCTTTCAACTATATTAAGAACTTGGAGTTTGAACTTAGATCCATGTGATTTTGATCAAATTGCTCAATCTCCCAAAGGCTTTATTTTTCTACAAAGAGTGACTGATGAGTCTAGACCTTCCTCTCTTCTTCTCAAGATTGTCACAAAGATCAAAATATTTAAAATAATGTGATCCATATGATAGAAGTATGAATTGTAAAATGCAAAACAATAATATGAATAGTGGGGCTCCTACATGGAGACCTGTACATCATTTTATCCATGAATTCAGTTCACACGTCAGAGAGAACTTTGTAGCAGAGATGTAAAGATTTAGATATTCCTGTTTAGTGGCTCTAGACAGCACTGCACAGAGATCTGCCTGAAGATGATTAGAGGTGGATATTCCAGGGCCCCAATGCTGGAGATTCTCGGTCCGTTGGTGTGAAATGATGCTGTGGATCTCCATTTATACCCAGCACCTGCCACAACCAATTCTAAAGCTGAGCTTTTAGATTCTAAATTCTGAAACATAGCTTGGTGAGCTCTGGGCTAATCAACTTTTCTTTAAGAGGAGGAACCTAAGACAAAGGAAGGGAGTCACATGTAGTGAGGTGACAGTGCATGGGGAACACAAGAGTAGGGATCCACTGGGCGTTTCATGTCAGATTCTAATTCACCTCTCAGTGCCACTGAAGCTTAAAGTCACGTAAATCCACTGGGAGAAGTGATGGCATGAAATGGGAAATGAAATCACAAAACAGGACCCAAGATTACAGAGAACAATTTTTCTTGTTTTCACCATGTAAAAAGCCAGATGCCTGAAGAATCTTTTGGCTGCATAAATGGCATCAGCTAGGATTAAAGGGAGCATCCCAGGGCAAACTAACTTACCTAGATGAGCTGAAGGAAAAGAAGTTGCAAAAAAAGGTCTGTGAACAGTTGGGTTTGGAAATCACACTGGAGAGACAGTAAGATTGATTTGTTGTTGTTGTTTATTTTGTTAGCTATAGCAATCAGTATGCCTGCAAGCCTTTAAGGAAACCATATGTTTACCTTAAAGTATAAGACTTCTCTTTTGTACTTGGAAAAAGATGTGGATTCTTATCTAGCTGGACTCATGAAACTAGTATGGCCAGCAAATTCTGTTTGTGCTAACAATCAACTAGCTTAGAGGATCCCTATTTCTCTTTCAACTGATGGAGTATAAAGAAAAAGGTACTTAGCAATTCATGACATGTCAGATAATAAAACTGAATTGCTCAATTGGAATTTTCATCTATCACATCATTATCTTGGGATCATGCAACTGTGTGATTTGTTTCTTTGCCTTTGCCTTTTCCTGCTTGCTTGCTTCATTCTGCTTTTTTGTGCTGGGTACCATGCCAGAGCTTGGGATACAAAGATGAATAAAACATGAGCTTCAAGGATCTCTCAGTCAAGTAGGGGAAGTAGACATTTTCAAATACTCACAGTACAATGGGGTAAGTGCAGAGAGACCACACAGGAGGAAGTGATTCCTTCTTTCTTTTGCATTCAAAGAAAACTTCTCAGAAAAAGGACCTTTTAGTTGTTTATTAAAAGAGGAGTAAGAGTTCCACATTTATTAAAAAAAAAAAAAAAAAAAAAGAGAATTATAGCTTCTGCAGAGAGAGAAGTGTACCAAGGACAAGAAGAAGCTTCGTCTTGCTGGAGCCGTGTGAATGCTGAATGCTTATAGAAACTTTTCTCATTATGGTACATTTAAAGAATCCTACCAAGAAGCAGCCACTATTCCAGAGAAACACAAAGATAAATGCTGACCTACTCTTTGGCCTAGAGTTCATACTTGGGACAGATGGCAGTCACGTGTGCGCATATGGTACAGAATAAACAGTGCACCTCTGGAGGGATGCAAGAGTTGTAACGGGAACACGGATATGTGGAGTGACAAACTCGGCCTTACGAAGGGAGAGAAAGTTTTACAGAGAGTTACCCCTGACCTGTGAGGAGTTTATCAGGAAGGGAAAATGTAGGTGGTGACTTTCCAAGCAGGTGGAGCATCATGCGGCAACAAGCTTGGGGTTTGGGCAGCCCATGGCTTCATAAGGGATCGTGAAAAAATCATTAAGAATTTCAAAACAGGGACAGCAGAGCATTAAACTAAGCAATAGCCCTTCTAAGTGTGAGGGCCTATGGGACAAAGTTACTCTGCCTACGGATGGATGTGCATGAAGTTTGCCTCTGCTGCTTTTATATCTTAGAGTCTTTTGTTCAAATCTGTGTGAAGATCATTAGAAGCATGACTGTGGGGATGTTATTTTTCTGCAAAATAAAACTCTTATGCTGGAAAACTTTCAACTAAATAAGGCTTTATTGCTACCAAAACCAGTCTAAGTAAACTTTATTAAAACTCGGTGCAATAAGCAATAGTGAAACAAAAGGAAATAAGAGCAACCAGAGAAAATTTTAAAGGAACCAGGAGACTAAAACCCCAACTAGACTAACTCCTGTTGAGCAAAGTAATTGTCTAAGATCAGAGGCAGCAAAGAACTCCTTGAGTTCCAGAATTCCCTCATTATAATTGAAAAACACTTTAGCATTTCCTGAAATCATTGAATTTTTTTCCCGAACAGGGTTTGAAAGTACAATGCAAGAAAAACAGAAATATCATGAAAAATTGTCTGGGAATTAGAAACATAAAACCTTTTATGTTTCAGAAATAGAGGCCATAAAAACAAAATATCTACATTTAACTGCTCCTGTGGATCGTAATGAGATCTTTGTAGAAGAGAAAAAGCTTATAAGGCATCTGTGCGCTGCCTTGTTTAGATCAGGTTAGATTACAATGGAATGACTAACTAACTGCAGGTTTTATGGTTAAACAAAATTTCATCTTATTTATGTGTGTGTTCTCTTTATTGCTCTGCAAAATTTCTGCTTCTTAGCATTGAATATGGACTGAACTCTCATCTACTTAACATTCAGGAAAGCAGGGTCATTTTTTTCTTAAGGGATCAAGTGTACCAATTGAAATAAATTACCGAAGTAAAGTAGTCATGGGGGATCTCAGAAAAGGTTCCAGTCTTCCCACTCAACAGCCTAGGAGATGTGCTCATTAGCTAAGCCTTGGGACCTCTGCCCAGACCTCAGTCTCTCTTGGTTTCTTCTGAGTCTATGACCTCCCCTTCCTGTAAACATGCGTCTTGTTGGGATCCACCTCCACATCCAGGCCTACCAGAACTCCTGTGCAAGTCCTTGAGAATGAAACAGCAGCCTGAGCGTTCCATTCAATGGCATTTAGAACACCAAGTAGGAGTTGAGAAGATGGTAGTTATGTTATTAGAGCAATGATTAATAATAATTGCCATTTACTGAAAAGTCACAGTTGATTGCCAGAGGGTTTAGCATTTTGCACGGATTATGTATTTCATTTACTCATCACAACAACTCTGTGGGGTAGGTACTATTTTAGCCCTATTTTAAAATGAGGAAACTGAGGCCTAGAGGAGCCAAACCCTTTCCCAAGGCCATTCAATTGGTTTATGACAGAGCCAGGATTAAAACCCAGCCAGGTAAACTACAGAGGTTGTGTGATTAGCCACTGGGTCAATGTTTTCCAAACTTTGGTCAGTTTTACACCACTGTAAATGTCTTTATTTATTTCCTTAAAATTCCATTTTTATTAAATTGTTTGAAATAAATGTTTAAAAAGATGTAGCTACCATAATGTTACCTGACATTTTTATATAATAGTTAACAATTTTTCATGTTTAATAATAAAATATTTATTAGATTTGACTATGCTAGAGAAGAAAACTTTGCAATCATTACAGATGAACATATATATTAATACTTTCAGTTTATATGTTTGGTGTCTTTAAAAAGACATTCATCTATTGATTCCAGTTATATATCTTTCCTACAACATTAAAGTTAATATTAATACATGGAAATGTAAGTTGTTTACCACATACCTTCTAAGATCATCTTGAACACCACTCAAATTCATTCGACAAATATTTATTAGGTCTTTGCTAATGTGCCAGGCATGGCATTACAGCAAGAAAATAAGAAAGGCAAAAACCTTTGGAGAAAGACATGATTATTGAAGAATAGAACACTCTGCCGATGTCCCATAAGGAGTCCAAGGAGACAGTTATTCTAGAAGAGCACAGCTGGGTTGGAGTGGACAGATTTGATGGGAACAAAGGAGGCATTGTCCCATTTTATGTTATGACTAGTTGGGGGCTCTCAAGACAGGACACCAGAAACAAAGAATAGGACACAGCCCTACTGTAAGTGACCTCCAACTGAGAGAAGGTAGGACCTATGCCGAGTTTGTCACTCCACATATCCGTGTTCCCGTTACAACTCTTGCATCCCTCCAGAGGTGCACTGTTTATTCTGTACCATATGCGCACACGTGACTGCTATCTGTCCCAAGTATGAACTCTAGGCCAAAGAGTAGGTCAGCATTCATCTTTGTGTTTCTCTGGAATAGTGGCTGCTTCTTGGTAGGATTCCTTAAATGTACCATAATGAGAAAAGTTTCTATATGGTGGAGCATACTGGTTCTCCTCAGGTATCCATCCCCGCTGGTTTCTGGATGTGCAGTCAGAACCAGAATGCAGCTCAGCTTTTCAAAAAAGAAAAATGTCCAAAGGAACAAGCGTGTGGAAAGGCCTAAGATCTTTCCACCTAGGCAGAGAGCAAATGAAATTGATTAGCCATTTCCCTGTCACCTCTGCAGGGTTCTTACCTAGCCTGGATTTCTACCTCCTAATCATCTGTGAAAGAAGCACAACAGCCAGGAAGCACAGAGATAAACATTAACAACCACTGAGATGAATCTTACTGGAATGGACGCTCCCTGTGGGCAAGAACTTGCTGTATCTTGATGCCTGGAACCTCCCATGGCATAGGGTTGATGCTCAATAGCTATTAGTTGAATTAGTAGATAAATTAGAACAGGTACCTTCCTTCCTTTGTAACAGTAAGTTGAAGAGGTAAACAAGTGATGTGAGTCAAAGATTCACTCATGTATTGTGTAGTTTAGACTTTTCCAGTATCCCCTGAAGAAATACCCCTGCCCTAAGAGATGTGATATTCAATCTAGTTTTATACTGATGCAAGTTACTACACTTTCCCAGAATACCTTATCTCCCCAAATCCTTCTACCATAAAAAATTCAAAATTTATTGGGGATTTACCACTCTGAGTGAATCATATATATTATTTAAATATTTTAAAACTTACATCCCAGGAGGCAGGTAGTACATTATCACAACTTTACAAAAAAAAAAAAAAGAAAAAATTTGGTTACAAAAAGTTTTTAAAACATGCTGCTTGTGAGTGTTAGAAACAAGAGTCAAACCCAGGCAATCCATGTTCTTAACTACTGTTTTATTGCCATCCCAATGCTCTCAACCCCAGCTCTAACCCCAGCGCAAAATTGCAAGATACCGGCACCCACCTTCAGGGCTTCCTCCTCTCTTCTCTGTGACCATTCATCCATTTCAGCCTTTAACACCACCCTCACTGCTCTGTCTAGAAACAGCATGCGATGGTTAATTTTATGTTTCAACTTGACTGAGCCATGAAGTGCCCAGACATTGGTTAAAATTATTTCTGGATATGTCTGTGGGTGTTTCTGGATGAGATTAACATTCAAATCAGTAGACTTGAGTAGAGTAGATTGCCCTTCTCAATGGGAGTTGGCCTCCTCCAATATGTTGAAGACTTACATAGAATAAAAGGTCTCACTATCTTTGACCTGGGCTATTGGGTGTCTCCTGCCTTTAGACTCAGGCTCAGACTGAAACTACATCATCAGCTTTACTAGGTCTTAGCCTCTTTAATTGTGTGAGTCCATTCCTCCATTCATTATAATAAATGTATTTATATGTATAAATAAACAAACACACACACACATCCTATTGGTTCTGTTTCTCTGGAAAACACTACATAGCCCCACCAACCTATTCTTATTTCTAAATAGGAAGATAAGTCATTTATCAAAGCATACATTTACTAGGGCGTGATTCCCAGGTTAACTGCCATGCATCTGCTGATGAGTAGAAAGAAAACGGATCATTTTTTAGGTTAATAATTTATGTTCCCTCTTTCTCCTCCCATTTCATTTGAATGAGAGGGATGTTAAGTCTTGAGCAGTGCACCAAGACGGAAACAGTATGTGTGGAATAAACTAGACCTCTGCAGTTAGACCCAGTCTACCAGATCCCATCTTGTTCACTTCCTCTTGTGCTTCTCCATGATGGTTTCTCACGTCAAACTCTATGCTCAGCTCTAACGTGGTTCCTCCTGTGTCTTGGGTACCATCCTAGCGGTCTTTTTACCTCCCTTAGTTTGTCAGCCAAGAAGATGGCTTTCCTTTCCTTTTTGGGTCTGATCTCTGTTCCTGGCACCGGATTAGTTTAACAATTTGGCTTAAGGAGCTCTCCAGGAGCTGATACATTAAGGCCTCAACCCCCAATTCCCTTCATAAGTCAATGTTTTGACTAATTAGCTGCGATCATGATGTCTCTTCCCTGTCTCAGGTTCTACAATTCTACACACTGAGGGACAACTATTAAAAAGTTACTGATTTTTCACTTCATTATCTGTATAATCAGAAGCAGCAATGAGTCAATGAAAAGGTCATTGAGATTAAAATCAAAAGAACTAAATTTAAATCTCTGCTTTATTACATTAAGTCCCTTAGATTCAGTCATCTCATCAATGTAAATGATAATAAAGCCTCACTCACTGATGTTTTAAGGTTTCATTAAGATAATGTGCATGAAAGTGTGTGTTAATTATTATAAACTCCAAAAAAAATGTCAAATGCATTTTTATTATTGTCAGCTTCATCCTGTACTGAGATTTTCTAAACATCATTGGAACTAAAAGAGAGGATCAATTCAAAGCAACACACATTTCCTGGTCACCTGCTTCTATGCCAGACTTTGTGTCTGCTGCTAGACACAATGGGCAAAAAATGAGCTCACAGCTTGGGTGGCACCAGAGATGGTAAATAACCCCAGTTAAGATTTGGAAATACCTAGTACCCAATAGGTATTTTTTCAAAAAGAAAGAAAAAAAAAAGACTTGGAAATACCAAATTATGCCTGAAGATTAGTGAAGACTCATTTGTCATTTGAGAAAGCAAGCCAGGCATGAGTCTCTCCAAACAAGTCTTTTAAATACCTGTATATCACCTTTAAAAACAAGTGCTTCCTGGAATGATGTCTGATATGTCTTCATTAACTAGATTCAATTTGTAGTAAGCCCTCTAGAGGTCAGTTGACATTATCGTCTGCATTTTCTCCTAGGAGCCATTAGTTCTTGCTTTAAGCAGTAACTAATTTCCAGGTGTGGACTGCTAGATCTCAGAGAATTCAGTACTCAATATCAGCTTTTAAAAAGAAAACTAATATTAAAATGGTAAAAATATTAATTTACTTTAACCTCATTTATATTTTCAGAAAAATGAAAACCTTGGAAGCAAAATTTGAAGAAGCATAATACTCTCATATCCTCTGGTATTTTTATTCCTAACTTGCAGCTATCTTTATTCTTTGTTTAACTGAATTCTTATTTTCTCCTCTTACTACTTAGCAAAAACATATTCTTATGAACTTTTAAGTTTGTAAAGAATACTGTCTGTTGAATGTTTGCTCAGGTTCTTGATTAACCCTTACATGTTCACTTTCTTTTGTCTTTCAGAAAAAATTAAAAAAAACTTTTAGGCTTTAGAAAATAATGAGCTATTTTTACTGCCCAAGGTAATTTATAGATTCAATGCCATCCCCATCAAGCTACCAATGACTTTCTTCACAGAATTGGAAAAAACTACTTTAAAGTTCATATGGAACCAAAAAAGAGCCCGCATCGCCAAGTCAATCCTAAGCCAAAAGAACAAAGCTGGAGGCATCACGCTACCTGACTTCAAACTATACTACAAGGCTACAGTAACCAAAACAGCATGGTACTGGTACCACAACAGAGACATAGATCAATGGAACAGAACAGAGCCCTCAGAAACAATGCAACATATCTACAACTATCTGATCTTTGACAAACCTGACAAAAACAAGAAATGGGGAAAGGATTCCCTATTTAATAAATGGTGCTGGGAAAACTGGCTAACCATATGTAGAAAGCTAAAACTGGATCCCTTCCTTACACCTTATACAAAAATTAATTCAAGATGGATTAAAGACTTACATGTTAGACCTAAAACCATAAAAACCCTAGAAGAAAACCTAGGCAATACCATTCAGGACATAGGCATGGCCAAGGACTTCATGTCTAAAACACCAAAAGCAATGGCAACAAAAGCCAAAATTGACAAATGGGATCTAATTAAACTAAAGAGCTTCTGCACAGCAAAAGAAACTACCATCAGAGTGAACAGGCAACCTACAGAATGGGAGAAAATTTTTGCAACCTACTCATCTGACAAAGGTCTAATATCCAGAATCCACAATGAACTCAAACAAATTTACAAGAAAAAAACAAACAACCCCATCAAAAACTGGGCGAAGGACATGAACAGACACTTCTCAAAAGAAGACATTTATGCAACCAAAAAACACATGAAAAAATGCTCGTCATCACTGGCCATCAGAGAAATGCAAATCAAAACCACAGTGAAACACCATCTCACACCAGTTAGAATGGCCATCATTAAAAAGTCAGGAAACAACAGGTGCTGGAGAGGATGTGGAGAAATAGGAACACTTTTACACTGTTGGTGGGACTGTAAACTAGTTCAACCATTGTGGAAGTCAGTGTGGTGATTCCTCAGGGATCTAGAACTAGAAATACCATTTGACCCAGCCATCCCATTACTGGGTATATACCCAAAGGACTATAAATCATGCTGCTATAAAGACACATGCACACGTATGTTTATTGCGGCACTATTCACAATAGCAAAGACTTGGAACCAACCCAAATGTCCAACAACGATAGACTGGATTAAGAAAATGTGGCACATATACACCATGGAATACTATGCAGCCATAAAAAATGATGAGTTCGTGTCCTTTGTAGGGACATGGATGAAACTGGAAAACATCATTCTCAGTAAACTATTGCAAGGACAAAAAACCAAACACCGCATGTTCTCACTCATAGGTGGGAATTGAACAATGAGAACTCATGGACACAGGAAGGGGAACATCACACTCCGGGGACTGTTGTGGGGTGGGGGGATGGGGGAGGGACAGCATTAGGAGATATACCTAATGCTAAATGATGAGTTAATGGGTGCAGCACACCAACATGGCACATGTATACATATGTAACAAACCTGCACATTGTGCACATGTACCCTAAAACCTAAAGTGTAAAAATAAAATAAAAGAAAAGAAAAAGAAAATAATGAGCCATTTTAATGTCTCATAAATTCTAGTGCTCTGGCTTATCTTTATTTTGTGACAGGTATAATTTTTGCACAAGAAAGTTGTTTTTTAAGTTCCCTCCTCTATCATAACCTATGGGCCATATAGTTAATCTGGCAGTTTATCCTGGGCCATCTTTTGATAGTTGTATCTTGGATACATTTTTTTTTTAAAGTGTAAGAATCAAACTTAATATTACTCTTTTTGAGGTCGATCAGGATTTATACATGGTAAAAAGTCAGTGAATGGCTGGTGATTGAGTTGAAATAATTCTAGGTTCCCAGCTTCTCTTCCCACCTTAAGCATCTGAAAGAAAGAAAAAGGTTTTAGAATTTGCTTGTGCACAAGAATAGATTCTTGGTGATAGCCATGGATTTTCTCTGACCTTGATGGCCTTGAAGCTGTTTAGTAATTATATCTATATTGGAATAATGAATGTCGAAGCTGTTTAGTAATTATATCTATATTGGAATACTGGATGTTTGAACTACAGATGATAGATAGACTTGATATCCTAGTCAGTTCTGGGTATAATTTTTAAATGTCACTTGTCCCAGGAAGAGGGAAAGAATATAAAGACACTGGGACAGATACCCAAAGTCCATGTGAGAAAGAAAGGAGTTGCTGAAATGGAATGAGGGAAGGGGCAGAGGCTTGCCATTTATGCTAGCTACCTTGATGGAATAATCAGATCATTACTTGATTTTGTCTTTTTATTTTCTGGAAGATTTTCTCTTTCTTCTCTCTCTTCCTCCATTTCTTTCTGTATACCTGTTTTGGAAGAATTTTCACTCCCCTGAAAGCTTTGGTTTCCAAAAGAAGGGACTTACACTAGACAAAAAGGGTTGACCTCTTTTAGCTCTCACTGCTTCCCAGGTATATTCATCAGGGCTCTCTAGAGAAAAGGAACCTTCTTTAAGCTTCTCCAGAGAAACATAGCTTTCTCTTATAAACATATTATCATAGATAGCAACAGGCTGGAGCCTGTGGCATGGGCAGTTATGGAATTTACCAAGACATTTGTAGGTTAAAAAAAAAAAGACAGAATTTTTTTTGGAGAAATTATGAAAATACATTGCAAGGGCCAGGCATGATGGCTCACATCTGTAATCCCAGCACTTTGAGAGGCCAAGGTGGCCAGATCACGTGAGGTCAGGAGTTCAAGGCCAGCCTGGTCAACATGGTGAAGCCTCATCTCTACTAAAAAAAAAAAAAAAAAAAAAAAATACACAAAATTTGACCAGGTGTGGTGGTGGGCACCTGTAAGTCCAGTTACTTGGGAGGCTGAGGTAGGAGAATCGCTTGGACCCAGGAGGCGAAGGTTGCAGTGAGACAAGATCACGCCATTGCACTCCAGCCTGGGCGACAGAGCAAGACTCTATCTCAAAAATAAAAATAAAAAAATATAGAAAATATGTTGCAAGGATGCAAGGGGCAGGCTAGCAAGAGAGGAAAGAGAGGAGCTGACTGCAAGGAGACAAAGGCTTGCTGGGAATTTTATAGGATGGTGCTTGTGCTGGAGAGGGCTACATGCAGTACTGATAATGTCAAGGTTGCAGTGAGCTAACTTGTATTTTTCTATCAGCCAAGGGTCTGGTGGTAAGTCAAGTGCAGGATGATTGTGAGTTATTTGTGCAGGAGGGCTCTGAGTCCTGGACCATGAAAAAGGCAGATTTATATCTTATCTCCATTTTTTTTCTTTTTGCTTTCCTGTGCTCCCACGAGCCTGAATCCTTTTTGTTATTAGTACTCCACATATATCTATAAGAGAATATTTTATTAAATATAACTGTAGGGGAAGATTTATTATAGGAATTGACTTGCAAGGTTATGAAGGCTAAGAATTCCTGATCTGCTATCTGCAAGTTGGGGAAACATGAACGCCAGTGGTATAATTCAGTCTGAGTCTGAAGGCCCAAGAACCAGGAGCACTGAGGTGTGAGAGCAGAAGATAGACATCCCAGCTCAGAGAGAGAGAGTGAATTTATGAAATTTAGGCCCTCAAGAAATGGAATGATGCCCACTCACATTGGGGAGGGTGATCTTTTTTACTCAGTCTACTGATTCAAATGCTAACATTTTCCAGAAACACCTGCACAGATGTTCCCAGAAATAATGCTTCATCAGCTTTCTGGGCATCCCTTAGCCCAGTCAAGTTGACACATAAAATTAGCCATTACACCAGCAGAAGAGAAGTAGTTTGTCTAAGAGGTGAACATGTGAGAAGTAATTAAAAAGGATCAGCTCAGCTCTTTCCAGGAGGAGCCTGTGGCTGCCTGTCTGTGGCAATGGCTAGGTTTATAAGTCTGTGTAATTTGGGGGTAAAATATAAGCAAGTCTATTTGATCATAAATCTAAAGTCATATTCTACCCCAGACTTTCTCCTGCATCTTACCCTCAGTGGTTCTTGGGAGTATTACATTACAGCTACCTGAAATCTGAAATTTCCTTCCATGTCCTTCTGCTTTGAGGTGGATTTCAAAATTACATATAAAACAAATAAGATAAAATACTAGTAAGGAGAAAAACAGAAGAGAAGGATGAAAAGTTAGAAAAAAAATAGAATAAAGCGAGTTGATTCTTTTTTTATTTTTTATTTTTTTAATATGTATTTTTTATTATACTTTAAGTTCTAGGGTACATGTGCACAACATGCAGGCTTGTTACATATGTATACATGTGCCATGTTGGTGTGCTGCACCCATTAACTTGTCATTTACATTAGGTATATCTCCTAATGCTATCCCCCCCCAACCCCACAACAGGCCCCGCTGTGTGATGTTCCCCCTCCTCTGTCCAAGTGTTCTCATTGTTCAATTCCCACCTATGCGTGAGAACATGCGGTGTTTGGTTTTTTGTCCTTGTGATAGTTTGCTGAGAATGATGGTTTCCAGCTTCATCCATGTCCCTACAAAGGACATGAACTCATCATTTTTTATGGCTGCATAGTATTCCATGGTGTATATGTGCCACATTTTCTTAATCCAGTCTATCATTGTTGGACATTTGGGTTGGTTCCAAGTCTTTGCTATTGTGAATAGTGCCGCAATAAACATACGTGTGCATGTGTCTTTATAGCAGCATGATTTTTAATCCTTTGGGTATATACCCAGTAATGGGATGGCTGGGTCAAATGGTATTTCTAATTCTAGATCCCTGAGGAATCACCACACTGTCTTCCACAATGGTGCGAGCTGATTCTTTATTCATTCATTTGACACATGCTTTTTGCGACTCCATTGTGTCAGGTTCTATTCTATGATGGGCTGTGTAACAAAAGACAGACAAGGTTCTTTCATCATGGACTTTACAGAGCACATACACAGGACCATGAGATCCTACACTTTCTTGTAGAGGTAAGAGGCAAAGTGTGTACTGATCTTAAAATAACAGTCCAAGAAAAGAAAAATCATGATGAACAACTATGTGAGGGTCATTTCCACTCTTCCACTAGGAACTGAGCTTTGAATAAGTTTAACTGCAGTCACAGAGAAGTACAACTATTTATTTTCAGTACTAATGAGTTTCACACAACTTTTTCTACTTATCTACCTGCCTCATTCACTTTCCCCATTAAAAAAAATATCTAAAATCTGTGACAGCTTTGACACAATGAACAGTAAAACCCTAAAGCAAATACTGCACTTTGGCTTGTTCTTTTTTTTTTTTTTTTTTTTGAGACAGAGTCTCGCTCTTTCACCCAGGCTGGAGTGCAGTGGCACAATCTCAGCTCACTGCAGGCTCCGCCCCCCCGAGGTTCACGCCATTCTCCTGCCTCAGCCTCCCGCGTAGCTGGGACTACAGGCGCCCACCACCTCGCCCGGCTAATTTTTTTTGTATTTTTAGTAGAGACGGGGTTTCACTGTGTTAGCCAGGATGGTCTCGATCTCCTGACCTCGTGATCCGCCCACCTCGGCTTGTTCTTAATATCTATTAAAATGCATCCCTTGCTTCTCTTTTCTTCCATTTCCTGCCATGTCTTTTGTTGATTTTTAAAAGTGCTTTTTATTAATTTATTTCTCACTTATGCATCCTGGACCCTTTCAAAAAAGTACCAACTGATGTAAGATGGTTATTTAACTTTTCAGAACACATTGGGGGCTTAGCATTTCATCTCTTCGTCTAATTTCTGACTTGTCATTAAAACTGATTCTGAACAATCACTTCTGACTCCCAACAATCTTCAGCATTTGACGTTGTAAATATTTCTTCCTTGTGTAATTTAAACCTCACGAGAGGCTAGAGATGAAATGTGGTCATTGACTTTTCGCAACTTAGAAAAAAAAGAAGAAAGATATTTAGATTAAATAAAATGCTATGTTCATCCTGTTGGAGCCATAGCAGCTAAAACAATATTCCACATAAAAGAGTAAAACAGTCTCTCAAACCAAGATTGCTTTTCCACTCTAGGATGTTATACTTTCATGACAACACCTGGACATAGTTCACAGTGATGGTCTACGATTCTGATAATGGCTTCTAAGTGGTTTCCTAATAGGAAACCAAGCCAATTTTCTTTTGTCTAGTCTGTGATTAAGGAAACTGAAACTGAAGTATAATACACAAATCTTCCTCATATTAAAAACAAAGAACATCAACAATAAGAAAAAAGAAAATCACAGCTCAGAGGCAGTGGTGAAGCCAAAAACACAACTGTGTTGCAACATCTGGATAATCCAGACATTCTCAATAGTTGGCAATGAGAAAGCTCAGTTGGAAGTCACCATTAGAAGTTCTTCAGCAGTGATGATCAGAAGCCTTGGCAGTTCAACAAATTTGTGGGACTTTACCACAAATCTGCATTGTTTTTTCTCAGTGGTAGCTCTCTTGATCTGAAATCTTCATGAAATTTTGCTCTTTAACATCAAAAGTATTCAGTTAGCTATTTAAACTATTGGATTTTGTAGCAGTAATGCAAAAACAGGCTAAATAAACCTAATGAATTTTGTTCTTAGAGGCCTAATATTAGTCACTGACCAATTTTAAACAATTCGGTAAGAATACAATTATTGAAACGTGGTGTATTCTGTGAAGCACCATCTCCATGTTAACCCCAAACTTGTATCATTGAAAGTGGTTCAAAATTTCCATTTCAGTCATTTCCAAAGGGAATACCTTCCCACAGAGCCCAATAGACCCAATATTACAGAATCTGTTCACATAGTTACAAATTGTTGGGTGTCTCTGGGATGTTTTTATCAATTTCCAAAATTCTTATGCTGTGCCATCTTCTTGGCTACTGTCTTTTGCTTCTGGTTGAATCAGGTCTTCTGGAAACTCAGCCTCAAAGATAGAGCAGATGCTAAATGACTGAGATATACCCATAGAGTTGGAACCTAAAGGCAGACACAAAAACATAAGGTATGATTCATGCCCATCAAACCTATGAATTGTTTCTGAAATTAGGTTTTCATTTCCACTGAATAGCTCTACAATTCTTTGACAGCTGTGATTCCATTGACTTCAGGGTAGTTTAGCAATGGGAATTGGCTGTAGTCTCGAGTCACCATCTGTTCAATCCTCATGTCCAGCTTTCTCCTGAGTGGCTTTACTTTCTGAAACCAATCAGCAGAATTGAAATATAGGCTGTCTTTTTACAGTATCAAGTTTGGCGAATCCATATCTCTGCCATGGCAGTCTAAAATTATAATTGAGGGTTTAAAGATGTGGGTTGTTTAGTCATCTGATTTACCAAACTCCTTAATCTGAAAAAGCAGATGAAAGAACCTCTTTCAAATTTTTTCCTGACTCAATCATCCACCTATATTAAATAAACAAATTTATATTTCAAGTTTTTTAAAGTAAGTAGTAGTAGGTATGCAGAAAATGTACAGCCTTTATCATCTCCTCAATTAAAATACTCAATAAATTAGTTTTTACAAAATTCAGAGCCCTAACTCTCTTGATGCTTGGAATAATTGAAACCAAGTTCACCAATATACTCTTGTGACTCACATTTATTACATAACTCTTCTTTTATTCCTTCATCATAGGTCTTCCTATAATAATTGAATTCTGCTTTTAGTGCAGACCAAAATGCTTTAATTTCTTATGGGAAGGTAGGTTTACCCATTCTATGTCAGTAGGTAGCGTTTATGTTTTGTAGCATCCTTAAGGTAAATGCATTTGGCCTTATGTTGATTGTCCCTCTCAGGTGGTCAGACAAGTGAGTAGGGAAGAGCTGGTGTCATAGTGCGTTTTGGGCTGCCATAACAGATGACTGGGGACTGCCTAACTTTATATAGAAAAGGGATTTATCTGTCACAGTTCTGGAGTCTGGAAAGTCCAAGATCAAGGCACCAGCATCTGTGCCTTGTCTGGTGTCTGGCGAGGGCCTTCTTGCTGCATGCTTACATGGCAAGTAAAAAGACAAGGAGAGACCAATATTATGTCTTCATATGGCAGAAGAGTAGAAGAGAGTGAACCCACCCCCATGAACACTTTCTGTAGTGGCAGTATCTATTCATGAGGAACGAGATCTCATGACCTAAACACTTATTAGGACCCAACTCCCAATGCTGTTGCATTGGGAATAAGTTTCCAACACATATGTTTTGGGGTACATTCAGACCATAGCAGCTGGATATTGGAACTGGGGTTCCTGTGAATGCCCTTGATGCATTGGTATCTGATTTTAAACTCTGAGGTCTGCTACTTTATAGAAATGCAGAGGGGGCCCCGGGGGAACTAAATCAAAGCCATTCACAAATGGTTTCCTCCTGAGGTCCCTCCTTGTTTCTGCAGCTCCTTCTTTTTATCAACACCTGCTAGCCTGGCTTGTCAACCTCCTTTTGGATTTGGATAACTGTTCCTATACACCCCCGTGTTTGTATTTGGTAACTCACTTACCAGTGATTCTTCACTCCACTTTTCCCACTTGTTTTTGGTCACTTTATGTATATTGTGCTTTGGTGAATTGCTTAAAATCTCCTTGTAACTGAAACTGGCCATGATCCCATTTGGAACTTTGCTGTTCCTGCATGCTAGTGGTTACCCAAAGGGCCATTGTTTTACCCAGGAGGGGCCAGGAGAGTCCTGACAGTGTCACAGAGAAGGCATTAAGCTGGGGTGGGAGTGAGATGCAGATGGTTTCTAGCCATGTTCTCTTCCCACTAAGGAAAAGCAGGCTTGTTTGTTTGTTTGCTTATTTATTAGTTTTTATTCTACTTGTGTCTGAGAAGTCAATATCTGAACAAACACTGTGAAGTTAAATTCAGACTGTTTTCTGTCTGGTGTTAAACCAAAACACTTTTCTTTGTGCTCCCTAAAATAATGCAACATATTAGGATAACGAGGTTAAAAAACAAGCCTTTAGAGTCAGGCAGGCCTAAGCCCGATCTATCCCATCCCTTTCACTACTCCTCTGAAGCCATGCATGCTTAACCTAGGTCCTCGGCCCATCTGTGTCAGTTCCTGTCTACAAAATGGGGATAAAAGTAGCACCTACCTCAAAAAGTGTTATGAACGTTATATGTAAAATCACATACAATGTGTCAAGCCAAGTACATGGAATACTTATGATGATAACAACATACCACATTCTGTTGACCAGGTTTTATTCTCTAACACTTTACATAGATTTGCTCATTTAATCTTCAAGGTGCTATCTTTGTCTTTATAGATGAAGAAGCCAAGGTTAAGAAAGATTAATATATATTACGCAAGATCACAAAACCGGCAAGGAAATGGGCTGGAGTTTGACACCAGATCTCTTTTATTCCATAGCTTCTGTTCTAAAGATAGTGCTTTAGAACAGAAAAGTAAGGCATCCTGTAGAGCTTTCTATTAAGCGGTGAAGTGAAGGCAGACCTCTAGTGAGAAATTGAATCTGGAAGCCAATTTTCAGGTAAGTGTGCTATACAGTGTACCAGGAGGAGAGTGCGAAAATTATTGGTGAGATATTTGAATTCTCAAAAGCAGTCTTTCATTGCTATCAGTGTCCTTGATGCTTTGTGTGATTTTCTGCATTGATGAAACAGGTATTGGGTGTCTATTCAGTACCAGGTGGTGTAAACTACCATTTATACCAATAGAAATAATTGTTACCCCAACCCTCACCTTCTTAGCCCCATTCCCTAAAACACATCTTTTACTATGGCTTTTTAGGAGACCACATGAGCATTAGTTAAAAAGAAGTTTTCCAGAATGGTATAATAAGAAAAATTTCATTAGGACTTGGGCCTGGGATCAAATCATGCCAATAAAACCTGACATTTGAACATCCTAAGACTTGGTTTTCTCAGATGTAAAATATGAAAAACCAGGTAGTGAAACATCAGATCTCACCCTACTGTCCGGAATCAAATCGGGTCCTCCCACAAAACATGTTGAAGTCCTAACCTGCAGTACCTGTACAGGTGATCTTCTTTGGATATAGGGTTTTTGCAGATTTAATTAAATTAATATGAGGTCATTACATTGTGCATCAATTTAATATGACTAGTGTCCTTTTAACAAGAGAAAAATGTGAACACAGACACAGAAACACAGGAATACTATCATGTCAATATACAAAGACATACAGACACAATGAGGAAGGCCATGTGAAGATAGAGTCAGAGATTGGAGTGATACATCTACAAGCCAAGGAATACCAAGGGTTGTTCGTCTACAGCCACCAGAGAGTATGAGAGAGGCCTGGAACAGATTCTCCTTCAGAATCTCTGGAAGAAATCAGCCCTCCCAACACCTCGATCTTGGACTTCTGGACTCCAGAACTGGGAAACAATAAATTTATGCTGTTTTAAGCCACCAACTTTGTGATATTTTGTTACAGGAGCAATAGGAAACTAATACACCTGCCAAGTAATGAAGTCAGGAAATAATTTCTTAGGAAGTTTAAAATGATAGATGCAGGAGGAGAGAACCCGCTCTTAGGTGGCTTGCTGCATCAAATAATGGAAGCCAAGTCACAGTGTGTTGAAGTGTAGTTTCTATTGGGGATTAGAAGATTATCTGTTAACACCTTCCCCCTTAGTCCAATTCTTCTTAGAGGAATGTAATCCTCACGCCCACGAACCCACTGTTTTCAGCTTCTTCAATACATGCAGTTGTCTTCACCCACCTGCCTTTTCCTTTTTTTCTGTTTATCTTTCTACACTACTTTTTTAGTCCACCTGTACCTCAACTCAAACTTCATCTACTTTCTACTACTATGCCTTGTCACTTTAATTTAACTTGAGCACAGATACGCTGCTTCTGTGCCCAATAATTGATTTTGTTCTATTTGTCTTTAAACATGACCATGTGTAGGGTCCCATCAACTCTCACATTTCACTCACTCCTTGAAAAGCCTATTTCAACACTTTTGTAGACACAAGGAAGCTAGTAGCTTAGTTTTGTATCTAATGTGTTTTAAATAGTCCCTAGATGTTCCATTCTTTGTTGAAGAAAGAAGCTAAAGGGAGGGGAAATGAAAGTGTCTTTTCCAAATTAGGTGATTGGTGAATTCTCAACAGGCCCAAGATTCCTTAATAAGAATAGTAACATCCAGATTCAGACAAGCTGGCTTTGAATTCCCAAATCTCTGCTCTGGCACTGACTAGCTCAGTGCCCTTGCAGGAATTCCATAATTTCCATATGCCAAAATGGTCAGGCTATAAAGTGAGGTAACAGTTGCGCCGGGCATGATGGCTCACACCTGTAATCCTAGCACTTTGGGAGGCCGAGGTGGGCAGATCATCTGAGGTCAGGAGTTCGAAACCAGCCTGGCCAACATGATGAAACCCCGTCTCTGCTAAAAATACAAAAAATAGCTGGGTGTGGGGGCAGGGGCCTGTTATCCCAGCTACTTAGGAGGCTGAGGCAGGAGAATTGCCGGGAGGCAGAGGTTGCAGTGAGCTGAGATCACGCCATTGCACTCCAGCCTGGGCGACAAGAGCAAAACTCCGTCTCAAAACAAAACAACAACAACCAAAAGTTGGGAAGGTAAGTGGATTAATAATGCATGTGTATTTTATGCCTGGTTCTTAGTAAGGTCTCATAAACATTAGCTCTTCCTATTTGTTGCCTAGATTTTTGGCAAATATTTCATTTTTACAATAATGCATTCACACAGTTGTCTTCATTATTTAACTAAGACCTTTGCATACTTATTTTTATGCAGTCTCTTAATAAGAAATTAAAGCATTAAATTGAAATATAAATCTAATAAAAAATGGAATAAATTTTTAAAAATTCCATGCTAGTAAATCTTAGTGGAGTGTTTTTTTTTTAACTGCTTGCCGCAGTTGATTTTACACCAGGATTTTATGAAGCGTATTTTATTTTTTCTAAGTATTCAATTACATCAAATAGGTATACTAGTACAGGCTGATAGCTATAACTAGAAATAACAGTAAATTTTAAAAAGCTTTTTTTTTAAAAGAAAGAACCTTTCAAAGTTACTGTCAAGGCTTTTCCTGTTTGTCTGAGATTGTGCACTTTAGTAATGAAAAGAAAAATTGAAATATACTGGAGGGAAGTTATACTCATTGGCATGAAATATAGGAGAAAAGCATGCAAAGAAAGCAGTCTAATATATCAAGGCAATTCTAGCTCTGGTCATTATACAAACTTAACATTACATCGTGGATATAAATTTCTTGAGTGAGTAGTTGATTCCTGCTGGGATGGAGAAAATGTAAATGGAGCAGATATGCTTTCAAATAGACAATCTTTAGTTTTAATTTGAATAAATTTGGCCCAGAGGGTTTTTATTTGTTTCCTTTGATGAGGTTTTTTTCTTTTCTTCTTTTATTTATCATTTTTTGGAGTGGGCTACTATATGATTTAGCAATTAAATGATTTAAGCTAATTAATGATTGAATGGAAAGATGAGTGAATCAATATATTTATAAAAGTCTGTTCTCTCCAAACATTCTAAAAGACAGATAGCAGATGTCTAGCATGTAATAGGCACTTGATAAAACATTTTGAATGACTAATTCAATTTTATAGATCCTTTATTCTCCCAGATACCTGGTAAATTCTGCATCCAATAGGCATCAAAGTTGGCTGTTTATGTACTGTCATTTGGCATGTATCTGTCTGACGCAAAGACAAAGTTACATGAGCCAGTGCCAATGTGAACAGATTCTGATCATCAAGATCTACTCCCAAGAAAAGGTGAGGATACAGGAGGTGGAAGTACCAAAGGAAAGAGGAAACTTCCCTCTTCCCACCACTTACTTTAATGGAGGAAGTCAAGCATAAGACTTTAAAATTAGAAAGAATGAATTTAGTGTCCATACTTACTTGCTGTAAGATATTGGGCAATTTTCTTAGCTACCCTAAATCTCATTTTTCTCACTTGTAAAATGGGAAGTATGCTTTCTCAGTGTTTTCCCAGTGGTGAGGATTCAATCAAAGAAATCTCATGAATGTGTGCATTAAAATTTAATGTGCTTCACAGATATGAGACAATAACCACATCATCCACATTGGATGCAATAGAGAAGGTCAACTCTGTAAACTGTAAAAGCATAAAAGGTGAGAGACCTTCCACAGACAACTGAGGTTTAGAGACCTGTGAACTTCAGGACCACATGACTCTGTTGAATGAATATTTTAATCCTTTGTTTTTAAGCAATTTCTATAATGTGAAATTAAATAGCAAAGCTTGACAGCAAAAGGAACAACACAGGTATATTTCAACCACCCAACCTCTTCCACAGTCATTCCTGTAACTCCTAATCATATTTTTACTAAGTAATAAAAAAGGTGCTTTCTTCCTAGCAAAACCCAAACAGCCACTATCTGGACTGTGCCTGGAATCTCAGATGTTGTGTAAGACAGAAATGCATTATAAAACATGAGCTTGCCTCCCCTCAGTGCAGCTTTATTGCATATTTATGCCTGTAGTTCCTGGGTGCTTCTGAGGCAGGAGATATGCTTGTTTACCATTTGGACTGGTTCCATTTCTACTCACCTGTGTGGAGTTTAATCTGGAAACCCCCTTAAAGCTTTTTTTAATTTATTTTTTATTTATTTATTTTTGAGCCAGAAGGAGCCTGGGGAGTCTGCATAAATCCAAAGACTCCACATCAGGCACCGGCAGGAAGAATGTGTCGAGCTATGAGGCTTTTCCAGAACTTGCAGGATCAAAAACACAAGGGTGATATAGCAAGTGCACAGTGTCACAAAAGACAGGCACCAAATCACACATGCTAATCAGAATGTCTGAAGGTTGGCAGAATTCAGGCAGCAATTTCTCTTCCACCAATCTCCACTTGACTTTTCTTGGGAACCAACAGGGAGATGTTGAATTTGACTATTAATGAGTCAGTACACACTTTATTGGTCCTAAAGCACATTTGTCATGGCAATTTACATGAGTTAGCACCATGTTTCTAAAGCTTGCTACAGAATCTAGCAAGCATTTGTTTTAATGAGCTAACACACCCAGAATGACTTATACTTTTTATGGTATTTATTACATATTGTCATAAACACTATTAACTTAAATTATGGAACCATTTGCACACTCAAAGAAAAAACAAAGTGTTCATCATTAGAGCAAGAAAGAATCTTTAGAGATACCCACTCCCGCGCTTTGTATTCTGTTATACAGAAGAAAATCTGGTGGCATTCTTTGTCTCATCTTAGCTAAAAGGAAATCTGAAGATCTGCAACTTCGCTGGGGTCCTGGAAGTCTGGGATGGAGAGGTAAGGTCCATGGACTACAGTGGGTTAAACATAGGGACCTTCCAGTGGGTAGAACCCACGAGAAAAACTGAAGCCAGCTTTAGATAAACAGGGAGCCAAGTTATCAATCCTTAATAATTAGGAAGGATAGTCCAAGTCATGGGAAAATTTAAGGATAATATACAGATTAACGGAGTCTGGAGAGCCTCCTGGAGTAGGCAAAACATAGCACCAGGCACATTTCATGTTAGACTGTATGCTTGGCTGTGTGGTAAGAAGCTCTGTCAACTTGGACTTAAGCTTTTCATAATAATTACTCATTTCCTGGCTCTTAATGTACATGTCCACTTGCGACTGGAGTAAACTGGTTTTAAAGGCCTTACTTTGATGTGATGTGTCTCTCTAGGATTTTCTGGAATGCTAATATTCATCATCTCCCACTTTTTGTTAATCTCTCACACTCAAAGCTCTTTCTTGATGATGCTGCCTTCCTGAGAGTTAATGTGAAATGGTGATTTAAGAGTGTAGACTCTGGTTCACCAACAAGCTATTTGTCTTTGGGACACTTACTTAACCTCTGTGTTGCAGGCAAACAACTCAACCTCTGTGCTGTATGTAAACGGGCACAATAGTAATCTCTTTAGGGTTAGTGTGAGGATTGAGTTATAATATGCCAGGTCCTTAAAATAGTGCCAGGCAATTAATGAATGCTATTTAGGGGTTTCTAATATTTATTAATTTTAATTATGTATCATCCCTCCTCTATTGTCTAAGGCTAGCAATGTGCAGGGAAGCAAGCACGTAACAGTTTAGATTTTAAAAAAATTAACAGCATTTGATTTTCAGCTTAATGGATTTTTTAAAAAATGTTTTTCATTTTGAAATAAGAGAATGAGACACATTGGTGTAAATAAGCAGAATCCCTTTGAATGTAAACTGATGCAGTTATGTTAAATTGGTGACTCAAATTACATAACATTGTTATTACTTTTTTCCACATTTTTTTAAGACTATAAACCTTTGGATTGAAAAAAGTTCAATGAACCTCAAATTGAGTAAATGTAAAATTCAAAATCATGCAAAGCAAATCACTATATCATTTAGAAATAGATATATATATGAGTAAAAGCAATAAATAGGAAAGGCAAGATTAAGAAAAATTCAGGATTGCAGTTACCCCTGGGGAGAAGAATGGGGGACTCAAAGGCTTTAAATATATGGGTAAATTTTCTTCCTCAAGTGACCTAAGGGGTAAATAAGTAGTATTATTATTCTTTAAATTGAATATGTACAAAATATGTTTTGCAAGTATGTTAGATATCACAATAAATAGAAAATAAATTAATGAAGTTCATCCATTCTTTTTATGTGTTACTTATAATAACACTAGTCAGAAAACTGGGACTCATTCTTGACCACCCCCACACCAAGCAAATCTAATTAATTATCACATTCTACTTCTCCCTACCTTCACTATCACACCCAGGCCCAAGCCACCTTGACGCTCACCAAAAACACTGAAGTCCCTTCCTCTCTCTTAAACCCCTGCTCTAATCCATCTCCAGATAGCAGCCAAAGGAAATGCTTTAAACCTTATCTCTCTTCAACTTCTCTATCCCTCCATCCCCTTTGCTATCAGAAGCCACAGAGTGACAAGTAAATTGCCCAAAGTCGCACAGCCGGGAAACAGCACAGGCAAGACTTTGGGTGATATTGGGAAAGGCTTAGCCACTGCTTCACACAGGGTAATCTCTGGATAAAGGACAGATTTATTTCTCCTTGAATCACTATCTCACCTTCTTTGTCTGCTTAGTTTTCCTTAACTCTGACCTCAAACCACAATTTCCAAGAAATGCTTTCCTAAGTCCCTGGCCCCATTGCAGCAATCTCCACTGGTTGTCCTCCAGCACTTTGTACATTTCTAGTAACATCCCTCCTCCACTCTATTGTGACCTCCACAAGGGTAGGGGCCTGTTTTGCCCACCTTCATAGTGCACACCTTACACCCTTGCTCACTCTGGTACTCTCCATGTCCATCTCTCAGTGAAAATGATAGGTCACCAACCAGATCTCTCATCTCATATTCCAACAATAAGCAATCTGGTCTGCTGACCCTACCCACAGCGCTGTGTGTGAGACAGGTGGGCTGGGGACAGAGATCAGCCCTGGCCTATGGAACCCGAGATAGCCTGCCCTGTGGAAGGGTCCTGGTGCCCAGGTGGAAATGAAAGTGAGTTTGGATACCCAAGACCTCAATCTCTAGAGCCAGTGAACAGGTCACAAATTAGCCCCTTCTGCCCCTGTTCTTTCAATCATATCCACCCCTCTCACTTGGAGATTGGGTGGAGGGCATCTGATGTCTACCACAATTATGCTGGGGCTACTAGTGACACAGATCAAGGTGGCCAAGCAAGATAAAGTCAGGGTAGGGGTGGAAGGGCAGGGGCAGGCATGGCCAAGGCTGTGGAGCTTCTCCAGAGAGCTGAATAAGCTTGATCCTGCTGAGGTCTGGCTCTTTTCCTTGGCAGCACTGAACATATTTACAATTATTGTCCATGATCTTTCTGCTCCACAATAGAGGCAGGGTACCTTCACGCTCCTCTGAATTCTTGTGTCCAGCACAGAGCATGACCAAGGGCATATGTTCAAGAAATGGGTGGTGCGGCCAACCCCCATGAGTCCTTCAGGTCTGATGCAGGTCCTTCATGGACAAGTCTTTATTCCTTGACACATTTTTTAGTTGTTTTGATGTTCTTCACCATGAGACCCCATAGCCTTGGTGCTCTTGTATTGTGAGCTCAAAAGACATCTGCTGAATGAATGAATGGACACTTGCAGGCTGACTCTCTCCTGAACAGTTGCCAGGTCCAATGCTCTCTGTCTGGAATCCTCTTTCCTCTTCATTTACCTGCTCAGCTTATCTCAACATTTGAGGGATTACTAGATGATACACTCTCTTACTGGGCTCAAGGGTCACTTCCTCCAGAAGGCCTTTCTGGCTCTTTCCTTTAGGGGCTCCTCTACTCCATGGCCACTGCACCTAGGTGGCCCTGTCTGCCCCAAGATCAAGATGGTACCTTGAAACCAGATCTGATTCATCTTTCTGTAGCCATCATGTGGCCATGCTTGGCACCAGTATGGGTTCAGGAAACACCTACTGCCGGCATCATCTCTTAGGAGAGAGACAAACTCTGAAGCAGACTGATCCTGATTGGGATGCCAGCCCTGCACTTGAAAGCATAGCCAAGTTCCTTTCTCTCTATTAGATTTCTGGGATAAAACAGCCTGCTGAGCCTGGAAATGAGGTCTAAACTATCTGGCAGAGTTGCCAGGATAGTCATTATCCCCTCAACCTCAGGAGACAGCAGGACAGGATAAATCCCTTAATATCTGGTACTTGGTAGTCCAGATAGCTGGGAAAGGTGGGAGGAGGAGGAGAAGTTAGAGTGGAATTCATCCTTTTCTGCCCTAGTCTAAGGTTCTCCTTTCCCTCCACCCTCAAAGTCACCTAGAAAACAGAGCCCAAAAACTAAATACTGATGTTTTATTTGAGGAGGTAAAAACTCAAGGCATTAGGAGTGAGAAGCAAGGGAAGAAGCAAGAGAGGAAATAATGGGAAGTAATATAAGATGATGTATTACCAGGCTGGGCACTGCTTCATGACAAGCCTTGAGGAGGAATAGCAGTTGTGTGCACCTGCTACTTGGGAAATCTCCCCATAGACTGTGCTATTTGGGAGAAATGGCACTTTGCAGCAATTCATGGAAGGGAGGGAAGAAGGGGGAATTTATCCGCCTGGCAGTTAGCTGTCTCCCGTTTTCCATTACTCAATTTTTTACCCCATAAGTATTAACTCACTCACACTTCCAGGTTTGCTGGTGGCAACTTGGGATGCCAGATCTCATGCCTTGTGGTATGGCATTTTATCAATGTCTTTAAAGTGGTGGGAAGAGACAGAGACTCTATGCATGTGGCCAGGGAGAATCTGATAGAGTACATATGTCCTGTCCAGTACAGTCCAATATTAGTTTTTTCATTTTCTGGAAGAGAACACAAGGCACAGTGATCAAAGACTTTTCCCAGGGTCACATGCTCATTAAGGATTTGAGTGCTGTCTGGCTCTGGAAACTGTGGAAGACCAAGATAAATAACTTGAATTTTATGTAGCAGGTAAAGGAGTCACTACAGGGTTTTAAGCTTGAGAGGCACATGAGATAAAGAGCTTTTTAATGAAGCTCCCAATCTCTACTGTGCCCTACCTTCCCAACTGGCTAAACTCCAGTAGAAGCAGGTGGCCGCAGAAGAGTTAGAGCATTGAAGACAGGTTTTGAGAAGTCTCTGGGTCCAGAGCTTCATTTGGGCTTTAAGTATTGCTCCATAATCATCCTGTGTTCATCTAAGCCTCCAGCTACCAAAGAGACAAGCTGGTCAGAGACAGATAATGAGCTGGGTAGAGAAGCCAAAATGAGAAGAGACTGACCTAAAGATGAGGAGAAGGGGGACCATCCATCTCTTCATTATCAGCCTATGGATCTGTAGATCTTGGCATCTGTTGATGAATCCTTTGATGTTGCCTGAGGTGATCAGATCTCATGAACTGTCAGCCCCACTGATCACATCTATGCGATCTATATCCATTATATATCCACATATTTTGCCCAAGCTCATCAGAAGGGAAGAAAGGCCATGTACAGCCTTCCCATCTGCATGTGTAGGGCCTCTTACTCGGGCAGCCTGGTGCACCACCTGACACTGGCTTAGTTCCTCAGCCTCCTGATCCATTTCAGCCTGGTATCAGCTGTACATGGGAACTGTGTGGGGTCCAGATCCACTTCAGGCCAGACAGGAGACCAGTCACCGCAGTGTCACAGGTGGGTGTCCGGAAAACACCATATCCAATATTGCCATTTGGATCAACTACCCCTAGTAAAGTTCTGAAAAACTAAAACAATTGCTTATTGATTTGTACATACATTGCATTTCTGGAATTCAAGCATGTAATAAAAATAAGCAAAAAAAATACTTTAGCATTTTATAAAAACTAGACATATGTTCTAGGCCCATGCAATTATAATCAGGTTTTTTACTTACATGAGTGTCAGGTTGGCCATTCAAAATCATGTGGGGCACGGGATAATTATCTATTTCGTGGGAGGGACTATGCAATGTATTACAGGATGTCTAGCCTACCTAAGCCCTGCCCTCCAAACACCAGTAGGCCCCTTCGGTCATTCATCATAATAATACAAAACCATCTCCCCAAATTTTCAAAATGCCTCATTGGGTAAATTATTGCCCTAGAGAGTATCCAGGACTGGGAGGTAGCTTATTGGTGGAGTGAAAGCCACAGAGTGGGCAAGATTGCCCGGGAAGCTCAGAAAGAGTAATAAAAAAGACCAGGGACAAGGTCAAGTGAAATACAAACATTTAATAAATAGGAAATGGTAAGAAACAGCCTGAAAAGACTGGAAACAGACAGAAGGAGAACAAGTTTCAAGGCCAAAGGAGAAGAGGAACAGAAAAGGGGAAATAACGTTTTCTCTAGAAGAGACGAGTCAATAGTGTCAAATGAAATAGATAAATTAGGTGAAATGAGGAACTGATGTAAGTCTACTGAATTTCACAATTAAGAAGTAATTTCTGAATTATCCCAAGGCTGTCAGTGCTGCCTTTGTGGATTGAGAATGTATTGCAGCAAATTTGAAACTGGATATCAAAACTGGAGACACTACACTGTCAAATCTTTCTGAAAGGGGGAGAGAGATGGGAATTACGATTGACATGACTCATTGGATCAAGGCAACTGAATTTTAATTCACATTCCATCGCATTTCCTTCAAGAAGTACCTTATCATTCCATGCTTGTAAAATGCACAAGCAATGCCTGGCTTCGATCAAACTCTAAAGAAGCGTGTTTACCTGTTCATATATTTGCTTTTAAAACAAAAACATTTCTGATTTAAATAAGTGAGACTTTCTTGAATAAATTCTACAGTGGGAAATTGAACATGCATAGACCTCTCTCTTCCTCTTTTTGAAGTCTCTGGCAATATCTTTAAGTGTGGTCTGTGTACAGCTACAAACTACAGCTCATGTAAACAATAGCATGTTTCTTTCTCTTTCCCCAACATTAGCGACTCTGACACTTCTTCTGTTTCTTCCCAGGAGACAGAGGTCAATATTGCTGTGTCTGAAATTCCACTGCAGAGCTTCACTAGGGCTCTTCACAATAACTACACCTCTTTTCAGAAACGTCAACAATACCTGAGCTGTAAAGAATCTCTTTGCCAAAATGTGTCTTTAGTCTTGCAGTTGAATTGGTAAAGAATAGCATCCTCAGCATTTTATGTTAAGGGTAGAAAACTTGAGCATGTTTATATGCCAAAGAGGGCAAGATAAAGAGGGGGAGACTGATGGAACAGGTGTTAAAATGATTCAATGATGCAACAAGAACATCAAGACTGGAAGAAATTGAACTAAAACTCTTAGATAGAAGGAGACCCTCTTTCAGTTTATAGAAGGAAAAAAGAAAGGTATCATCACACCTCTAGGGAGTGGGGCTTGGAGGGTGAGATGGTGCTTTTTAGAAGCTCATATAAAGGGGCCATATCACTTGAGATGCATTAGACTGCAAATAATGGATGTCCTAAGTAAACTTGGGTTAAACAATAAAGATACTTATTATCTCATTTAAGAAGAAATATATCCAGATTTATTTAAAAATAATGTGAAACAGTGAATCGAATTATCTGAAAATGACCATAAAAACTCACTCTCAGTTGCTAGGAAAGCAGGCCGGCTGTCATGAGGGAAAGCAGAGTGGTTGCTACCTTCTCTAAGTGGGCAGAACAGTAACCAGCCTAAGCATTCTGTGTAGTGTGACCATTGGCTCCCTTCCCCTAGCATTCCCAGACAATTTTTGTAAACTCATCGTTTTCAATAGATGATCCATGGTCCCTAAACCAGCAGCATCCACATCACCTGGGAACATGTTAGACATGCAAATTCTCAGGGCCCACCTCGGAACACTGAATTAGAAGCTCTGGGAGTGGGGTTCAGTAATCTGTATTTTATCAAGCACTACACGTTCATGCTAATGGTTGAAAACCACTGTTGTGAACATCTGACACCCAAAATCCAGATGCAGGGACTAGATCATTGAGGGTTTCAAAAGTAATGAAAAGAACTTTATGGAGTCAAGCAGGAGAACAGTTCTGTGTAATACATATGCCACGCTGCTAGTAGCCACCCTCCTGGAGTCATTTCAAATTAATTCTCAAATTCAATTAGGAAAAGCAAAGGTTGCTGTTTTTTAGCAAATGTTGCACAAATTTGATCAATCACAAGGGTATTCACAAGAGTACTGCAGAGACAATGCCCTAAAGGTCATGCTGATTCAGTTTTACCTGATAATTTGCCTCAATAATATAAATCTGAGAAGTATAGTAAGAGAACATGAGACAGACCTAGACTGGCATCCGAGATCTATTTTTCACCATGTGTATCTTAACTTCTCTGAGATAACTTTACTCATAAAGCTCATACACACTGATCTCTTAAAGTTACTGTAAGAGAAAGAGGATAACATGCACTATACATAGCACAGTGTTTGATGTGTCAGAAGAGCTTAGTAAATGATGTGAAAAAAAGCTCATTGCTGTGTGGTTTTTGTTGTGACTCTTGTAGTTACTGGTGCCTGGGTGTGATATTGAAAATGTAAAGAGGAGGAATGATAATAGCTGAAGGGAATGTCTTAGAGCTTTCGTAGGAAGTGCAGACTGGGAGAGGAGGGACACGTAAAAGGCTTCCAATGCTAGAGATGCTTAAAATAAATCTTGAAGAATGAGTAAGAGAGAGAAGAGGCTCAAGGAAAGGTGATTCAAAGCTGAGGACACAACATAGATATTGGCATGGAGGCACAAACAACACTGCCTTTTAGGGAATATCTAAGGAGTGTTGTTGGAATGAAGAGTAGGACCCATGACAAAGAGAGTGATGAGATGAAATTGCAGGTTAAGCCAGGGTCCTGACATGAAGACCCTACTTGGTCTACCTAAGGAATTGGATATATATTTGAAGAAAATGTGAGGACTGGTGTGTTTTTAGCAGGAAAATAAGATCTGCTTTCAAAACCCTGTAGAAGCTAAAGGGAGGAGAATGTATAGAAATGAGGAAGAACTTGGAGTCAGAGGACTTGTTTGGAGCTTGTTATCATAAATCAGGAGAGCAAGATGAGGGCCTGGGAAAAGCCGTGAGGGGAGTGTGAGCGATTACCCTAGGAGATTTTAATTAAAAAATGTTTTCTGATAGATAACAGTATCCTGATTATCAAGACTTTCCACATTAAGAAAAAAAGAATAAATGGAATGGACTCTGAATATGTCTTATGTGACTATCAATGTGCCAGGAACAATGCGGCTTGGTTCTTGAGTTTAACACCTTACAGCATCACATGCAGAACAAGCCACGCGTGCCATGTACTGTTAGGAAAAGTCAAATTAAGTACGTGCTAAGTGCTAGTAGGTGTGCTTGAGACACAACTAAAGCAAGGTCTTGAAAAAACTATTCTGGCCCCAAACCCAAAGTCCCAGGATATAGTTTCAACTTTGTCATTGCTTTAGAGAGTAGTGACCTTCACTGTCCCCTCTGGGTCTTATTTTTCTCCTTTATATAAAAGACGAGATTGATTTGAATTGAAAAGACAAGAAAATGACCCAGGCAATGCTTCTCCAAACAGAGCTTATGCCTGCAACCTAGCATACTGAAAGTTACAGAATAGACAATATGCATCATCTCCTGATAATAAATAATTCAGATACTATCCTTCTGTTGAAATAAATGTAGACATAATGATTTTGTGTATAATGTAAATATTCATACATTTTAAAGATAAAACACAAAGCTTCAAAGACATATCTGGCTTGCAAGGTATAATAGACAGACTTCTAAGATGGCCCTCAATGATCTACACCTCCTGGTATTTGCATCCTTTTGCATTTCCCGTCCTTTGAGTATATGCTAACCCTAGTCACAGAAAAAGAAATAATCAATAGGGTGAACAGTCAACCTGCAGGATGGGAGAAAATATTTTCAATCTATACATACAACAAGGGTCTTGATATGGTTTGAACCTGTGTCTCGCTCAAATCCCATGTCACAGTATAATCCCATGTCACAGTGTATTCCCAAATGTTGGAGATGGGGCCTGATGGAAGGTGATTTGTTTATGGGGATGGTTTCTCATGAATGGTTTAATACGATCCTTTTTGTACTGTTCTCATGATAGCGAGTGAGTTATCATGAAATCTTGTCATTTTTAAAATGTGTTAACACCACCCCCCTCTCTCTCTTCCTCCTGATCCAGCCATGTGAAGTGCCTGCTCTCACTTCACCTTCCACCATGATGGAAAGTTTCTTGAGGTCACCCCAGAAGCCAAGCAGATGCCAGCATCAGTATTTATAGCAGTATTTATAGCAACATGAGAATGGACTAATATAGGTCTAATATCCAGAATTTACAAGAAACTCAAACAACTCTACAAAAAAACCCAAGTAATCTCATTAAAAAGTGGGCTAAAGACATTAATAGACACTTTTTAAAAGAATACAAATAGCCAACAAGCATACGAAAAGATGTTCAACATCACTAATTATCTGAGAAATGCAAATTAAAATCACAATGAGATACCTTTTTACACAAATCAGAATGGCTATTACTAAACAGAAAAAAAATATCAGATTTGGCAAAAATTTGGAGAAAAAGGAGCGCTTATACACTGTTGGTGGGAATGCAAATTAGTACAACCTCTGTGGAAAACCGCATGGCGATTTCTCAAACAACTAAAAATAGAACTACCATAGAATCTAGCAATTCTCCTACTGAGTATCCATCCAAAGAGAAAAAAAAATCATATCAAAAAGATACCTGCACTGGTATATTTATCACATACCTGCACTGGTATATTTATTCACAACAACAAAGATACAGAATCAACCTAAGTATCCATCAATGAAAGATTAGATTAAATGAGGTATATATACATAGTGAAATACTATTCATTCATAAAAAAGAATGTCTTTTACAGTGACATGCATGGAACTGAAGGCTATTATCTTAAGTGAAACAACTCTGACACAGAAAGTAAAATACCAAATATTCTTGCTTATAAGTGGGAGCTAAAGAATGTGTAAACATGGAAACAAAGAGTAGAATGATGGACAATAAAAACCCAGAGGGGTGCTGGGGTGAGAGGGGGGTAATGATGGGAGATCACCTGGTGAGTTCAATGTGCATTGCTCCAGTGCAAGCCTTGACTTCACCACAATGAAATATATCAATGTACCAAATTGCACTTACACCACATGAATATATATATTAACAAAAATAGAATAGAATAGAATACAGCAAAAGTAATAGAAATAAATTTGCAAGTTTGGGTTAGAAAAAACTAGAAACACTCACTCTCTCTCTTTCTTTCCTCTCATTTAATCCCACTGATGAAGCCAGTTTTCATGCTGTCAGCTGCCCTACTGAGATGACCACCTGGTCAGAAACAGCCAGCAAAGAACTAAAGCCCTCAGTCAGACTATCCACACAGACTGAACTCTGCCAGTGAGTAGATACATGAACTTGGAAGCATATTCTTCCGTATTCGAGTCTTGAGATGATTGCAACCCTGGCTGACCCTTTGATTGGAGGAGATCCAGTGACCCCAGATAAGGTGTACCTGGATTTCAGCCCCATGGAAACGATGAGATAATACATGTTTGTTACAGTGGTAATCTGTTATGTAATGCAACATACACAAGGGATCACTTTGGGCTGTGGTCAGAAACACCCACTGAAATAGTTTTTCCCTTGTCTCTGCCCTTAGCAGCAGTTGGTGGAATGTCTATGAAACATCTTTAAGAAGAGCAACCTTTAATGAGGTGAGGGTAAGTGAAGGAGTGTTCCATTGAAAGGGTGACCTCAGATTCCAGATCTCTAGAAAAAAACTTCTCTGGGTGAGAAAGAGTTTATTTCTGCTGCTCTTTCTCATGAACTTTTTTGAAATAAATGAAAGTAAGGGAGATCTGTAAAGACTGTCTTTAGAGATAATAAGTGAAATTATTATTGGCATCCATAACTCAAAGACAATGTGGATGAAGATGTGTAATGTGAATGTAAACTGTGCAATTTTATATGTGTTTTATTTCACTTTAACGTGGAGGTGTGGGTTGGCAGACAGATGTATATGGGTGGCAGCTATTTCTTATAATTAGCAGAAATTATTTACTAGTTTGTGCTTATCATAGGAAAAATGAAGGTTCTAGAGCAGGACAATCTGAGTTAAAATTCCAGCTCATCTGCTCACTAGTAGGGCAGGTAAATTGCCTCTGTTTCTTCCTCTGTAGAATGAGTATAATAATAATAATAATACCTCTTTATTGGTTTGTTTTAAGGATCAAATGAGTTAATTTTTGACATAGTATATAAATTGTCTATTACTACATCTATGTAACAAACAACCTAAAATTTAGTGGCTTAAAACAACAATGCCTTTTTGCATGTGAGTCTACAGGTCACCTGGATGGCTCTGCTGATCTGAACTAGTATTGGTAGATCTCAGCGGGACTGGCTCATGAGTCCGAGCCCAGCTGGTATGGATGGGCTGAGGGCTGGTTTCTCTAGGGTGGTCTCATTTACATTGTGGGGAATTTGGATAACTGTTGGCTAGGGTAATGGAGTTTGAATGGGCCACATGTCTCAGATCTTTCAGTAGCCTACGTTGAACTTGTCCATAAAGTAGCAGCAGTGTTTCAAAAGAAAAAGAGGAAGCATGCAAGGCTCTTGACACCTAGGCTTCTAACTGGTAGAACACCACTTCTGCCTTGTTTTATTGGTCAAAGGAAACCACAAGGCCAGCCTAGACTCTACCACTTGATAGAACTACAAGCTCATACGACAAAGGGAAGGGAATAATTGTCACTGTTTTGCCAACAATCCGCCATAGTTGTTGGAATTGAAATGTTAGCTATTGTTATTATGATTAGATGAGGTTGTGGCATAATAATACATAAAATCCTAGAATATCAGAATTTTAAGAGCCCTCAGAGAACAATTAATTTATATATTCAATGCTTTTATTGTATACACAGGGAATGTAAAGAAAGCCAAGCCATTTGTTTAAGTTTCCTGGTTAATGATGAGCTTGGACTAAAACCCAGATCTTCTGACACCTAGGCAATATCTTCTCAAAGACTCTGAACCCTAATGTATATGACTATCTATGAATGTACATGACTACATTATTATTATTTTTATATATATGTACTTATAGTCATGTTTTTACTTAGTCTACAAAATGTTTTCTAGATATTTGCTTCTCTACTTGTTAGTTTAAGGCATCTGAATGCAAAGATTTTGTTTTTTTTTGTGTGTGTGTGTGCTGATTGTATTCAGTGACGCCTAAAGGATGCTATCAAGGATCTTTGAACAAGGATCACAGAATGTTGAATTGAAAACATTTCCCAAAGCCCCAAGACATATTTCAACACTCACCTCCAGAAACCATTGTTGCATGGCTGCCCAAGATAAGACCGGCCCTATTTTATAATTCAGCTTTACTTCAGGGAAGAGAGAGTGAGGCAGAGCATCGTAAACCCAGCCAATGGAATGTGTTATAAAAGCCCTTGTTCTTTCACCCTAAGGACAAGCTGTGGAGAAATGATATGGGAAATGTGGACAGAGAGTCCCTGCTTCTAGAGAGCAGTGAATTCTTAGAAAAGCCAGTCCAACCCTCCCAGTGACTATCACTGCTATGGAAGCCCAGAGGGCTACGCATGGAGACACAATTGTGTTTGCTGCTGCTGATGGTGTTGTGTTGCCATTTTTGGTTCTTGTTCTAATGGTCCTCGGCACACGGCATGGTGTCATTCATCCATTTGGGGAATATCTCAATAATGGGGAGCCAAGTGTTTTTTCCTTGTGTGTTGCTTTTGTCAGGATGATCTAGATTATGCTGCAGTAACAATAAAAAATTCCCAAACCCCAATACGTTAAAACAAGAAATGTGTGTTTCTTACTCTCATGAAATTCTCATTATGGATGAGCTGGAAACTGTACTGTTTCTCTCTTCAGTGCCCAGGCTGGCAGAACAGCCCACTCAAAATCACTGCAGATTGTTGTGGCAGAGGAGAAGACAACGTAGTGACTGAGAACTGATTCTAAGCTGTTTTCCCGAAAGAGATAGCCTGGCATTTAACTGGGTGGGCAAAGCAACTCCTACAGCCATGCCTGACTGCAAGGGAAGAGAGAAGTGCAATTTTATAAGATGCCCAGAAAAAAAACCCAGAAACTATAATACTTTGAGGAGTTTGAATGTCTACTAGGCACATACCCTCAAGTTAAGGTTATAGTAGAGGCTAGTGAGTGGCAGGTATATGAATATGTGCATCAACATTAAACCCTCAGATTTTATGACAAAGCTTACAATGTCCCATTCTCTTTAGGCAAATGAGATTCTCCCTCGCTTCACTACTTATTAGAAAGAATACAGACAAGGCAGTAAGACTTCTGTTCATGGGTAATCTCTTTTTTACTCCCATCCCATGGTAACCACCTCATTTGCTATTTTTATGGGATTTTGTTTCATGAAATTCCCTCTCTCTTCTGTATCTCCAGACATATCATGTATCTGATGTCCCCATTCCCAGTGATCACCCTTTCTCTTCCCATCTTTTCACAATCAAGAATCTTTTTTTTTTTTTTTTTTTGAGACGGAATCTCACTGTGTCTCCCAGGCTGGAGTGCAGTGGCGCGATCTCCACTCACTGCAAGCTCGGCCTCCCAGGTTCATGCCATTCTCCTGCCTCAGCCTCCCAAGTAGCTGGGACTATAGGCGCCCGCCACCACGCCCCACGAATTTTTTGTATTTATAGTAGAGAGGGGGTTTCACCGTGTTAGTCAGAATGGTCTCGATCTCCTGACCTCGTGATCCGCCTGCCTCAGCCTCCCAAAGTGCTGGGATTACAGGCGTGAGCCACTGCGCCCAGCCTAAGAATCTAAGCATACTCAGAATCAACTCTGTTCACTTTCTAGTCTCACATTCATCACATTTTCAGGTTCTACTCATCCTCTAAGGGGAGGGAATAAGAAAAGGGTGAGAGTCAATGAGGTTATCTAAGAATTCTGTCTGCCACAACAAAGGCCAAAGAACAATAAATGTCAAGTATAGGTGGGAGCACTATTTCACTTGCTTAAAATCTCTAAGCCAATAGGATAATGCCTGTTGAATGAAAAAAAAATTGAATGAATGAGCACATGACTCAGGCCTCTGAATCATCCTCTATAATGCTACCTTTATCCCTAACAGATAGTATCTGTAGTACTTGTTAGTAGTACCCTGGAGGGGTGTACTACCTGTTAGGGGTAGACTACCCAGACATCATGGATATCTTGGTCATCTGACACCCCAACAGGAATGCTTCTCACTATCTTACCTTCAACGTAGCATAATGCCCTGGCATAAAACCTCTGCCACTGAATGGTCAGGGTTCACATTCCACCTACCCTTTTACTATTTTGTCATGCTATCCAAAGTCACTGAACCTCACATAGACTCAGCCTTTTTTTTTTTTTTTTAAATATAACAATAATAACTGCCTCATAGTGTTTTCACAAGAATTAAAATGTTGTAAGCACACGTCTAGGCACACACTGAGTGCTCAACAAATGTTAGTTAACATTGTTATTATTGCTGTTGTCACTTTCATCGATTCCTTTAAAGCATCAACACCTTGTTGTTCACCACTTTTCTTTCTCCTCCCTTTAGTCTTCTTCTTTCACAGAAACAATCAGAAGCCGATTACATTTGCTAAAGTGCTGATACCAAAAAAACAAAATCACCTTTTAGCCAGCTCACTCTCCCAAAAAGTGATAGGATTAATTTGTGTTCCCTCCCCATCACCCACTTTCTGGAACTAGACCACAAGGCAGAAAGTAGAACATGCGGGCTAAGAAGGCCTATTTTTTTCTTTGTTTGAATACAGTGATGTGGATAGAAAGGGCCTAAAGAGAGGCTAAATGTCTCAAAAAGAAAATCACAGATGGTTTATTAGAAATGGCTTTTCCATTAACCATCTGTGTGACCTTGGGCATGTTGCACTTCACCACTGCAGTCCTGTGTCCCCTCCTCTGCAGAAAGAGGAGCTTACCCTGTGATATCTGGCATCTCACACTGACATTCTGACATCCATGATACGAGGGCAGCACTGCAAACAGCCCAGAGCCTCCTGGCAGGAATGGAACACACATTGTCCTGATGGCTGAGGAAGGCTCGGCTCATTGATTTGACCAGCCTTGTATTGCCAGCAAAGAAAATGGTACCTCCCTCCATGAGATAAAGCTGAAAGTCATGGAGCAGAAAGGCAGCAGGAATGGGAACTCATTGATACCAATAGTCTCCAGGTCTATAATATTACATTGGATTCTACAGAGCACTTCCATGTATATCATCAATCTGGATTTCACAAACAATGGCATGGGGTAAGTAGAGTGGTTATTAGTATCTACATGTGTGAGAGACCTAAGTTCAGGTGTCTGCCCAAGATGAGAGAGCAAAGGTTAAGACCGAGATGTAGCATGGTAAACAAGTTAAAGAGATTTTAGGTCTATAGCCTTAGATTTTTGTCTATTGTCTCTCTGGTAGTTGACCTTGGAACATGACCTTTTACAAATTCTCTACTCTGAGTCTTGCACTTTCCTGACCTATAAAAGAGGAATAATAATAATAATAATTAAAATATCAAAGGGTGGTTGCAAGGTCCACATCAGATCACATATATGATTCCACTTCACTGACTATAAAATTGTGAGCTTAGTTAGTTTTTTTTCGAATTGTCTTGGCACCTGGCACTGCATTGTATTCACTCTTCCAGAAATGATAACTCATAGACAGGCAAAACAATCTACATCATGTGTCTGGAAGATTTATATTCCAGAAACTACTCCTTCATCTGTCTCATTCTATGTGTCACATCACAGGCTTAGCAAGCCCCTGACACTTCTCTCCCCAAATCTATGTCCCTGTCTTAAAAACTATCATAAGCTTCAACCCCACCAAGGACTTTTACGGTGATTAGACCCTCTTAATTCAGCCACTGCCCCCTCCACTGAACTCAGAGATGGATTGTCGCCTGTCAGTCTGTCCAATTGCGCAATATCTACCTTGGTAGAGAGACACTACCTACCTACCTTGTTATTGGCAGGCCACAGGAAACAGAAGGAACACATACTTGGGAGGGGTGAAAATAAGTAATTCCAACTCTAAGCTGTTGGAACTTCAAATTATTTTGAGCCTTAAAGGAATAAGATCATAGGGCCTGAGTCAGGTGATAGGCAGCTGCAACACAGGCAGCTGTAACATAGGCAGCTGTAAACTTTGTTTCTTTTACTGTGGATTAACCTCCTCCTTCACCTATATTGTTTTATAAAATGTAAATGACTAAAGGGCACCAGGGAAGGGAAGAGCCCTACCCTCTTATTGTTGATTTTTGTTATAGAGTAACTTCCCTCTTACCTCTCTCACACAAAGACCACAGCTGTCACATTAATCTAGTAGTCCTAACTTTTTTGACACCAGGGACCAGTTTCGTGGAAGATAATTTTTTCATGGGTAGGGGTAGAGTGGGAGGAATGGTTTCGAGATGAAACTGTTCCACAAGAAGTACACATCATAGATCCCTCACATGCACAGTTCACAATAGGGTTCGTGCTCCTGTGAGAATCTAATGCTACTGCTGATCTGACAGGAGGCAGAGTTCAGGGGGTAATGCTTGCCCACCCACTCTTACCTCCTGCTGAGTGGTCCAGGACCACTGGTCTGTAGCCCAGGTCTTGGGGATGTCTGGTCTACTGGAATGTTAAATATATTCTTTTAAATTGGAAAGGAAATGAAAACAAGTTGTACAGAAGAGAAAAACTGTAACTAAATTGTTGTAACTCATAAACCAGCCTTGTATAGAAAATGTTGTAATCCTGTTAAATTTTTTTGTTTTCTTCCTTCATAGGCAAAATCTTAACTTTTAGCTTCAAAGAACTGACCTCACTTCTCTGATGTCTGTTTTCCAGGTGGCCATTCCCAGCTTTTCATGTGAATACACTCTTTAAACTGTATTCTGATCTTTCTGATTATTTCTCTCCCAGCTCTGCCACTGGCCAGCTGGGTGACTTTGGTGAAGTTACTGAATCCACCAGAAGCACAGTTTCCTTTTCTACGAAGTAGAAAATACAATTCCTGTCCTCCAATCCCACAGATTTCTGAGCATCAATAATGGAGGTGTTGTAGAATCACTTTGTGAATTCATGTGCTACGGAGACAGTCCTTGTTCCTGATTTGTTATTTAAATATTGTGATTTTGTTTGATTCTTTACTGAAGTGATGTCTGAAAACTCCCATCTGTAACTAATCTCTGACACAATGAACTTCCATGATAATGTTTTAAGAGAGAAAAAGAAAAAAAAAATATTTTGAATACCTACTAAAAGCTAGATAATGTATTAAATTGACTTGTATTGCTTATCTCATTTTAGTCCCACAACAACCCTCTGAGGAAAATAGAATTCTCACTTCCCAGAAGGTAAGCAGCTGTCTTGGGTTTCTGGCCTGAGTGACCACAGGCTTAGTGATGCTAATGACAGACAAAGGGGGACTCATGGGCTCTGAGCAGATCCTGGGGGGTACTTGCTGATATACCCAGAGGGAGCTGTCCCGCAGGCAGGCAGAACTCAGGTCTGCACCTGGAAGGGGTCTTAGATGAGCCTGGACACTTGTGGGTCATTCATGAGGAGGAAAATGAGACTGAGTGTGTAAATGTGGTCAGTCAGGGAAAATGTATAGACTGAAATATGGAGACCCCAGTGGAATACTTGGAACTAACATTTTAAAAATGGACTGAAGAAGAGAATGAGATGGAGAAAATTGAGGAGCTGCTAGAGAAGCAGGGGGAGCATGACAGTGAAAAAAGGTCTCACTTAACATTGTCAACAGGCTTTTGGAAATGGCAACTCTAAACAAAACAATGTGTGAGTGTGACAAAACCAATTTTACCATAGGCTAATTGATATTAACAAGACTTAAGTTTGTACTCCATATTCTGGTCAGAAACATATCATTATACTTCTAAATGGAAACTCCAAACACTTCTAATATTAAACATTGAAATAAATGTGAGATATGCATGTGTTTCAGAAAAATAATAAAAACAAGTTAGATAATTATTTACTCATTTATTCCAGTGCAGGATCTTGGGTGGCTGGAGCCTGTACCAGCAGCTCAGGAGCCAAGTGGGACCCAACCCTGGCCAGGATGCTGTCCCACCAGAGCACACACTCATGCCCACATCCACGCTCATTCAGACTAGGACCACTGAGACACGCCAACAAACCTAATGTGCATGGCTTTGACATGTGGGAGGAAACTGGAGTACTCAAAGAAAACACAGCAGACACAGACATGGGGAGGACTTGCAAACTCCACACAGACAGTGGCCCCAGCTGGGCATCAAATTTTTTTTCATAAACATTATAATGAAACATTGTTGAATTAAACAACATTATTTGAGAAACTGCCGTATGCCGCTGCAGAATTCAGCAAGAGGAATTTCAAGTAGGAGGAAGAGTTTGACAATGCTTACAATTGTTTGATTTTTATAAGGACTAAAAAGCGTCCAGTGAATTTGGCAGTTAGTTCTTCATTAATCACAGGGAGGCCATCTTCAGTGGGGTCATGATGGCAGAGGAAGGCTGCATCACTGCAGTTTAAGGAATGACTGGGAAGTGAGGAGCATGCAGAGAGAATTAGTTGACAACCCCATGAGAAAGTACAGACTGGTGAGTGATAACCGGGAGAAGATGAAGGCTCCAGGGAGAGGTTTGTGCATGAGAAATGGCTGATAAACTTGTAGAAACCCAGCGGTTGTTTGCAGAGGAATGGTGAGTGTGGAGTCTTGCCATCTGTGCACTACTCAGAGATACCTGAAGAAATGTGGTTCCAGCAGCCCAAAGCTGAAAAGAGACATTGGTAAGCTAGAGCACGCCCAACAAAAGTGATGAACATAAGAAAGAAATTCAACATTTCCGATGATGCACATACACACAATACACACAAAACACATATACAACATATGTATCACACACATTGAACACGCAACACACACAACACAACACACAAACACATATACAACACATGCATATTACACGCATACACAAAACATGCATTAACCATGTATACAATGCATCATATGTACATCAGACACACATTACATACACAACACATCCAGTACAGGTAAAACACCACATACACAAATACATCCACACACTAGACAACACACATAGCCTATATGTGATGCACATGTGCATATATGCACCACATGCTTGTATGCACAAAACATCCACATAACACACACAGAGACACACACATACACAGACACACACAGAGTAGAGTTGCCTAGCAAGCCAAGGATATACATACCATAGTCCCAGCAAGAAGCATGGGAGGAAGGGAAGAGACTGATGTGTACTAGTCTTTGAAGGGCTGCAAGCTCACATGTTTAACCAAGCAGAGATAAGGCAACCAAGAAAAAAAGACATGAGAACAAGATGTGATCACCCTCAATCTCTGCCAATGCAAGCCACAGTACCATTGTGGGAGCAGAAACTATAACCCTATGAGCATACTGTTGGGTGTCCAGCACTGAATCAGAGTGAGCTACTATTCCTTTACAGAAAAGAAAAGACACTCAAACCGTCCCCCCACCACCTTTTTTTATTTATTTATTTACAATGAATGAGTGGTCTCTTGGAAACTCTCCCATGTCTACTTCAAATGTGCTGTTTGAAACGCTGAATATGAAGCATTGTACTATAAAGACATACACACATGTTTATTGCAGCACTATTTACAATAGCAAAGACAGGGAACCATCCAAATGCCCATTAACGATACTCTGGATAAGGAAAATATGGTACATATATACCACAGAATACTATGCAGCCATAAAAAGGAATGAGATCATGTCCTTTGCAGGGACATGGATGAAACTGGAAGCCATCATCCTCAGCAAACTAACACAGGAACAGAAAACCAAACGCCACATGTTTTCACTCATCAATGGGAGTTGAACGATGAGAACACATGGACACAGGGAGAGGAACAACACACACTGGGGCCTGTTGAGGGTGGGGGTTGAGGGGAGGGAACCTAGAGGATGGATCAACAGGTGCAGCAAACCACCATGGCACACGTATACCTATGTAACAAAGCTCCACGTTCTACACATGTATCCCGGAACTTCAAGTTAAAAAAAAAAAAGAAAAGAAAGAAAGAAAAAGAAAAAAGAAATATTGAGGCATGGGAAGACCATTACATATAGCTGCTACAGACTTAATTTCTCTTGATAGAAAAAAGAGACTTAGACAAAGGGCACTGGGCCAAACCTGAGGTAGAAAGAAAAGAGGTTTTCTGCCATCGATGGGCATCATCATTTCACACTAAGGCCACCCCTCCATGATGAGTCTTGGAAAGTGTTTTTGTTTTATCTGACTGAGTTCTTTTTTTGTTTTCTACATAGGAAGAATCCCAGACAAACATGAAAATTCATTCCTTTCCTTGTTGCCTCCAGTGAAAAGAGATGGAGCTGAGGGAGAAATTTACTGTTTACTCTTTTTTTTTTTTTTTTAAGGTTTTCGCTATTTTCTTATTCCCCCCTGAGTAAAAAACTCTGGAAATGGTCTCCAGGCTCTCAACAACAATATTCCGTTTCCATTTCTTACTGCATTTCTTTTCTTTCCCAGGACTCTTCTGACAGTGCCAAGTTGCACGCTGGGTTGTCATAGAATGTTCTGAAGTCGTGTAAAAGGAACTGGCACAAAGGAAGAAAAAAAAGGTTTTCTCCTACTCTGCTTAAATTAGTCATTGTCTCCAGCAGCAATATCCATTTCCTTTCACTTTCCTGGTCTGGCTTCTTCTTCTTTTTCTTGTTTTTTTTCTACCCCCCTGCAGATATTCTGATTTGAGCTCAGCGCACACATTCACCCCAGAAGTTCCCAGGATGCCAATAAAGATCCTTGCCAGCAGACCTTATCATGTTCCTCTTGAAACGGTTTTGTCATTCTTTGGATGACTGTGGAACATCTAGTCTCATACATGCCTGTTTTTTTTTATTGGGTTTCTGCACAGTCACAACCCAATAATGCACAATGGTAAGATGTCCCAACTGACACAAAACTAAAGAGTCAAAATGCCCTCCGTTGTCAATTGCTGCTTAGCTCAGAGGCTGTTCCAAGATTTGCCTTCAGTTCAAAGAATTGGCCCAAGGTGCATTTATCTTTGAAAATACATATTCTGTACAGTGCTTCTTCCTTTTGCCTTGGAAAGTCCTGGTTTGTGTCTATCACCCAGGAGTAATCATTTATAGCACTCATTTCATTCTCACAAGTGTTTCAGTTTGCACAGCAAGTTCCATAGCCAGCAAGGATACAGTATACACTGGAGACAGAAAGATGCAAAAGACAGTATCCTTGCCTTACAGGAGCTCAGTCTTTTTAGAAAGACAGGCAAGTAGATGACTATAATATAAGAGCTAAGATAAAGATATGAATAGAGTTACATGACTTTGTCCCACTGTCTCTATGTCCCTTCTGTCCAGCACACTGTCCAGAACACAGAGGTGTTTGGTAATTTTATTGTTGCTGCTTTTGTTTTAACCAATCACAGTGTTCTTTCTATAGACAGAATGTTCCCAATAACGGGCCATTCTCCCTTTCTTCTGCCCCATCTTTTCTTGCTCCGTTATTTTCTTCCATAACTCTTGAGTCTCCTGGACATATAACCTCAAAAAAAAAAAAAAAATCAAGAGCATGGATGAAAATCACAAGGGTAATAAACTGACATGCTAGCTCTGAGTCCCTCCTCAATCTTTGCATAAAAATTACAGGAGGTGCTGTTGCTGCCCCTTTCCACATGTTCTGTAGCCCTGAGTGCCAAGTTACATCTGCCCCTGATGGCCCTAGTTTGTAGCTTTTTCCAGCTGTTTCTGCTTCTGCTGCCTTGGCTACTGGTAATACAGGCAGGTCTCGCTAACAGGACTTAAGATCAATACTGATATTTTATCCAAATATGGTCAAGTTAATGCTGGGATTGACCTAATGGCTCCTGCTACCCCCAGGGAGGGCATGATCACTGCCAAAATCATGGGCTATGGCCTCACACTTCTGTGGCCATGCATAGGGCCCTTCTTGAGATGAGGGCAAGTGCTTCTCTACCCCATTTATAACTCTTCTTATTCTCTGAAAAGGATCACTTCACCTACCATTTACTCATAAGATTCTCTTGCAAGCAACTCTTGTGTACGACTCCGACAAATGAATCATTCAAGCTGGGGGGTTCCATCTGAGTAAAAATGCAGCCTCCATGTACAAATGTTAAATGTTCCTGGGTTTATTTTCTGTTTAATTTTTATCAACTTTTTAATTAAAATGTCATTATAAATTTAAGACAGAAGGAAAGGATAGGAGAGAGGCCAGGATGGGAGAAGCGTGTTAGAATGTATTGAGTTGTGTAAGCTGTTTCTTTATTTCTTTACGCTAAAGTGTTCTGAATTTCTGACATTTTGATATTTTTAGTAGCTTCAAATCCTGAAGTTTGTGAGTAGAAAATTGTGAGGCACTGACTTGCCAAGTGGCAAAGAAATAAAAACAAAGATGAAAACCAGAAAAGTTAAGTGAACAACTGCAATTCTGTGAGATAAAGGCTAAAGCTGTGATGAGAACAGAGACTTCTGAGGGCACAGAGACAGGTGTCTAAATGGGGGATGGAGGGACGCAAGAACATAGGATATTATCATCTCTCAGTTTCTTCTTGGGTTGTTCCCTAAGATATCTTGCCTCCTAAGATTGTTAAGTTCTTCCATGGAAAGGACAGTATTTTATTTCTCTGCCTCATTTGTCCATATTACTTTGTAGTGCTTAGTACAGTGGAGAAGCTTCAGACACAGGTGGTTTCTTGCTTGTTTGATTGATTGAATTAAAAAAAAAAGGGAGAGGAAATGGGATAATCTGGAAAACTCCTATAGTGGTTGAGTATTGCTGTAAAGTCTGCCAGTAATTCTCTGTGTGACCTTGAACAACCATTTATCTCTTAGTTTTTTCAACTGTAAAATAAGTATGACCAGATAATCACCAAGTTCCAGACTAGTTTTAAAACTTCATGAGTCTATAATTGTGACTGTTAGATCAAGTTAAAGGAGACACTGTAGGGCTTGATAACGCATATACAAAAGCCATTTTAAGGGCTGAACTTGGACCTTGGTTTCTCTACTATAAATCAAAGATATTAGAATAGATTATCTTTTTTATTGCCTCCTTCCAAAATACAAGAAATATCTGAATCAAAACACTAATCTTCATCTTCAAAAACCAAATTCCAATGACATAATATCAGTCCTCAATAAGGAAAAGGAATAGACTTTATTCACATATAATTCACTGGCCCATGGAAAAGAAACCTGTATTTTCAGTAGGTTCATTTTTATCTAAGCCATAAAATCTCAATTCTGTCTCAAACATGGTATTTTCCCTTTCAATATAAGACGCAATTCATTTTATTGTTACTTGAAACTAAAGGAATCCAATAAACTGGATTGGAGCCAAAGAAGACCATAATGACAAAATGATTGATCCTTTTATAATGCTATTCTAAGATTGGAGAAATGCAATATAGACGATATTCATTTATACCACCAACCAGTATTCATCTCTGTAATAGAATGTAATACTCCTTTGCATTTATTAAGTACCTGTCACCACTAGAAATACAAAGTAAAATGGCTTCACTGTTAATTTCTGGGCATGCTCAAATATTATTTGTTATGCCCCCACTGACATGAAGAATCTATATGGGAACTTGAGGCAGAAATGTCAGCTCTATTGCATAGTGAGAACAATAAAAATGGTGTGTCTGGGATCCATTGGGGGAAGCAGAAATTAAGTAAGCAGATAGTATTTGAAAATAAGGACCAAAAAAAGGATATTTTAAGCAACGGGAGCTGCCCAACAATGGAGGCTGGCAAAGGGTGTTAACCCCAGAGATGAGGCTCTAGACTACTTGTACTACATGCCACCTTGGTAAATCTTTGCAGCACCCATCTGAGACGAATCTTAATTTCCATCACACAGATGAAAAAGCAGAGTCTCAAGAGAGTTAAGCCCTTTTCCTTGAGCTATTACATGATTAAGCCAAAACTTGAAATGAATTTTGACTGATCCTAAATCCTATGTATTTTCATTATGTTACAGTGCATTCATGAAGTAGTTTCACTTCATCACCTGATATTCTCAAAGAAAGGCCAGCTGATAAAAAACAATAGGAATAGTAAATATTTTTTGAGTTCTTAGAGTCTACCATCCTTGGTTGAGAATGGTCTTGGACCTTTTGAGGTCTTCAGGAACACCTCCCTCTCAATTATTCTGTGCTAACTTAATGGGACAGGTGTCCCATTAAGAGCTGACTACTCTTCCAAGCCTTGCTCAGACTCACTAAGATCCTGTGATTTTCAAGTTTCTCCCAGCCACCTACCAAGGCAATGCTGGGGAAACATCTCTGATCTTACCACAGTGGTCATGCCATTCTTGAATCCTTGTAGTTAAGAGGGCTTATCACCTCCCCAAAACCATGCTCACTAAATTTTGATCCGTGATGTGCTGACTTGTTCCATCTTTGTACAGCTCTAACTCCTAGAAAATGTTCTATATATTCAGTTGAGTATTTTTTTTATAATTTCAAATCACTTATCTTTTTTGTCATTTGAAGTCAAACAGAAAAAATTAACATGAGCCTTCAAAGTATTTCGGAAAAAACATATACTTTCCCAAGAGTATGATGGTGGAAATGATGAAGGTGTCACCCAGACACAAGCTCACTCTTAGTTTGCTTCTTGCCTGTGCTATGAGTACTTGATCATAGGTAGGTTATTTTGCCTGACAAACCCTTCTACACCAAGCCATAGATCTCTTCTCTGAAAAATGAATGGGTTGGATGTAATGAATTTCTGAAGCTTCACCCATGATGTATTCTAGGTAAGTCTCTTTGATCCTTCAGAATAAACAGAGCTAGTTTATTCATGCCCTGCTTTTGCTGTTTTCCAGGATTTTTACTGGGAAGAGGAATTTAGTCCTTGTGCACATTTTGCCACATAACCTAAGGATCCTCCCATAAGGCACTTTTCATCTTGTTCTCACCACCTAATCTCAAGGACCCAGAGCAATAAAAACTGTCTCATCCCCTTCTCCCACAAAGACATAGCATTGCATTTCAAATGTGCTTAACTCTAAATACACACCATTACCATCACCATTAGCAGCCTGGGCCTGAAACTTTTATTAATATTTCCAAATATTCTCCTATCAGAGTCTCTTTTATGTTTTAACAGATTTGTTGAGATATAATTGATATATGTGAATAAAAATCATACAGCTAATATACTACTCAATGGTGAACATATGAAAGCTTTTCCTCCAAGAACAGTAACAAGTTGAAGATATCCACTTTCATCAGTTTTATTCAACATGTACTGGAAATCCTAGCCAGAACAATAGGACAAGAAAAAGAAATAAACATCACCAGAACTGGAAAGGAAGAAGTAAAATTTTCTGTTTGCAGACGACATGATCTTACATGTAAAAAAATCCTAAAGACTTCACAAAAGAACAATTAGAACTAATAAATCAATTCAGTAAATTTCAGGATACAAAATCAATATATAGAAATCAGTTGTATTTCTATATATTAAGAATGAACTACCTAAAAATGAATTTTTAAGTAAATCCCATTTATAAAAGCTTCAAAAAACATAAAATACTTAGGAATAAACTTAACCAAGAAGATAAAAGACTTGTACGCTAAAAACTACAAAACACTGATGAAGAAATTAAAGAAGACACAAGGAAATGGAAAGACATCTTGTGTTCAATGATTAGAAGACCTAGTATTCTTAAAATGTTTATACTACCCAAACTAATTTACAGATTCAATGCAATTCCTTTCAAAGTACTTTAAAAAATGAACGCTTGAAGTAATCTTTATATTTTGAAATACTTTTTTATCACAAAATGCATTATAGGTAATAATTCTTAATTCCTTGATTACTGCTTGTACTAATCAATGATCCATGTCACCAAACTTTGAAAATTCTGACCTTCAGGAAGGTAACCCACACAAGGAAATTGTTATAATTCCAACAATAAGTGGAGGCAATTTTTATGTGCATTGACCATTTTGATATTGATGCTGGCCAACATCTAATTTCTGTTTGATATTTTGATACATTTAATGGTTTATAAGCCCTCACTCATCTCTTTACTAATGCTTAGGGACTGAAGACAACAGATGGGGAGCTTCTATTCAAAGCCTCCCATGCCCTACTGTGCACTCTAAACTTACAACAGCCTTCTGTTGTAAAGACATCAGCTTAAACTACTAAGGGAAATCACAGGTGGGTGTAGCAGAGGGTAGGCAGTGGTACTGCCTGAGGCAATCACTTACCTTTGATAGAGACAAACAAGGACAGAGCACTCTATGTAGTTTGTGCTCTGTCAAGTGGGTGACTTTTTGATGCCAAGTCAGGCAAAGATTGGGTTTTTCCTGATCACAAATGTTGAAAGTTGATTCTACTTCCCCAAAAATTAAGGTTGAAGAGCCTGAAATTGGGAAAGGGAACTGGTTTCCCTTAGCCCTGTACTGACCAAGTTCTGGAATTAACGGCAAATGCTTGATTCTTATTACTCAAGGCAGTTTATGACTCTGTAAGGATCAGTATGGTTTCTCCACACTCAGACTGTCAGGGGCTGTGTTACCCAGAGAATCTCACTCTTTAGAGCTGAAGAATCCTTAGACTTCTCTTTGCCTTTCATGTTTATTTGAAACAAAATTCAGCCTCCATTCACAATTGTGCTGACATTTTAAACTTCACTTTTCTGTTGTGCAACAAAAAATACTTTCTCCCCATCCATTTTATGACTGCTGAAATGTTCCTGGGATTTTCTCTGGTAAAAATGCCTCAAATGACCCAGTACACCATCCAAGAATTTGACTGAGAATGGAAGATGAAGATTTTTACACTGAGTTTAACCAAATCTCCTGTGATGGACATCTAATGTTTTAGTCTAACCACTATCTAATTACTTCTTTAGCGCAGCTCTCCCTCCTTTTCTTCTCTCCCCCTAAAAGATAAGCATCTGACCCAAGATGGAACAACGATAGTACCTCACTTCTCAGGTGACAAGAATTAGTTCACAGAGTGGAATGGCATTCCAACATAGATCAGTCAGTGACCTCCCATTGTATGAAATGCATTTTTTCCTCTCAAGTGGTGAAGACCTGAGTGACTGAGCACAGAAACTTCTAGAAGTTGTTTTTCCAGCCTTCTAAAGAAAGACAGTCTGCAAGAGGAAAGGTTGAAGCCAGATGCAGAGAAAAGCAAAGATGAGTTGAGGAAAGAGAGCCCTTCTACATAACCTTCTACATTCAAATTCCTACCTTTCCCAAGGTAGGGAAAGGTAGATAGATATCAATTTCAATTAACTCAAGTTTCAGTTATCAATCTTGCTACTAAAAGGTGTCATGAATAGAATAGTTCTTTGGCAAGAGATGTTCTGGATACAAAGCAAAGGGGAAAATTTGCGGACTGTGGCCAGTATGCCCTCCTGAGGTCTGGGTTCTACTCCTATATACTCTTTCCAGCTGTCTCCACCTCATCAAGCCACTTAACTTCTCAGAATCACATTTTTCTCAAGAGAAATATATAAATAAATACATACATATATTAACCATGTCATTTTGTTTTCTATATTTTTGATGCTTTGATATCTGGAAGGCTTGCTGACTGGAAGGATTGCCTTTCCCAGGACTAGCTAATTCCTACAAATAAAGGACTTGCCTAGGAGTCCTTCGTTTGTAAACCAGCCAATACAGAGCCCATACCCTTGACCATCTCATTTATCAGGCTCTAACACTTCAGGTCACTATTCCTCTGCCCTAATCACCCCAGTGCCAGCATCAGGCAACTAGGGACAGCTCCTATGCCCCCAAAGCTGCTGAAATGATTCTAACTAGACAACCCTAAACTACTTACTCTACTTCACCTGTTCCTTCCCAAGAAAGCAACAATAAAGGCAGGCTCTTACCCCAGTTTTCCTCTTGCTGTCTCTGCCTCCTGATCAGTCTTAGTGCTTTCCCGTGCGGCCCCTGTGGCATGGTGGGCTTCCTTTTTTTGGGAACTGTAATACATTATCTTATCTGGCAATTTTCCCCTGGTCTGTTGGACTCACCACCATACCTGAATATTAATAAAACCTAAATTTTAAAAGACTACCTCCCAAGACTGAATGAGAAGAAAGTACCTTGAGTTATGCTAGGTGTGGTGGATTTTGAATATTTAGCTATTCAATCAATATGAGCAAAATACTAATGACTGTTAAGATTGGAAGGCCATTTGAGAGTGACAAAAGCTGTTGCACTTTGGATCACAGTGGTTGATACTCAAATTGTTTCCTTACAAACCTTGAGAGAAATACATTCTTTGATAAATATGTGTGTCAAGTTTTATCTCATTTACTCATGCTATGGATATATATTAAGGACCTTTTCTGTGCTAGAGCAATGAACCAATCAGATATATTGTCCTGCCCCTGTGAAACTTAAACTTATGCTTTAAAGATGTTGAAATGTGTAAGGCTACAAAAGTGATATATACTGTGGGCACTAAATAAACACTGTAAATAATGACTGGGAACTCCCCTTCCTCTTGCTTAAGGGGAAATAGAAAAAATAATAATGTTTAAGATTATTTTCTATACTTTAGCCCATTCTTCTATTTGTCCTATATTTTTCTGTTATTAATTTTATACCTATCTTAATAATATAATCGTCTAAGTAATAATATCCTATATATAATCTAAATAAAAATGCTTCAAATGCATACAGTGCTTTACAGTTTACAACCCGCTCACATGTACTAGAAACTATGCATGTTGAATATTAACTTACAAAGTACTTTAGTCTGGCCCACCCCTAAAATCTGCTTTTTGTTTGTTTGTTCGTTTGTTTTTTTGGTTGTTCTGAGATGCAGTCTCGCTCTGTTGCCTAGGTTGGAGAGCAATAGCCTGATCTCGGCTCACTGCAACCTCTGCCTCCCAGGTTCAAGTCATTCTCCTGCCTCAGCTTCCTGAGTAGCTGGGATTACAGGCATGCACAACTGCACCCAGCTAATTTTTTTTTTTTTTGTAAATTTAGTAGAGATGGGGTTTCATAAAATCTTGATGCTCAGATCTGAGCAGTTAAACCAAGCACTGGCTAGAACCAAAGCTCTGACTTCCTCCAACCTCAAACAGAGAGTAATTAAGGTTTGGCAGAATGGTGCTGTTGCCATTGTTGAATTAATACATAATAAATCACTGGGTCATAGTTTGGATATCTCTGAAAAACAGACAGATGGTGCCTATGATATTCTCCCTGATATTCTCTGATCTTGGAAAAGTTACACATCACACTGTACCTACCAAAAATTAGGTCTATAGAATGTATGGAGGAAGCACCATGAAGATCAAGATCTCTCCAGCTGTGATGGTTAAGGATGCAAACTGTCTTATCTATATGCTCAAGTCATACTCTCTTTACTCAGCTGTGCTGTAGAAGGGAGGTGGACTGTCAAATCCATGTCTGCAACTGCTGTCTCAATGTTGTAAAAATTAGCATTTCAGAAGACAAAAGATACTCACTGTCCAAATCAGATTTCTTCACAGGTGAAAATAAGGAATTTTCTCTTAGAAGCAACACTCTTCTGAAAAGCGAGTCAGAGCAGCAGCCTGAAGGGAAATATTACCTGATTCCAAGCAGTCAGCACTGCGCTCGCTTTCTCGGCCTCAGGGACTCTGCTGAGCCTGAAAGCAGTGCAGAATTGCACCACCAATTTGCAAGCAAGGGGTCTTGAATATTAACAACCAAATACCTGAAGCTACCCCTGACCCCTGACCTGCCATCCTTGAGGTGGATCTTGACTGCTCCAGTTTTGTGTCAAGAGAATGCATGCACAGCAAAAAGAAGGAGGCTGACCTTCTGCTGGAAGAACAGGGCCCAAGGGATCCCAGTGGAGGAAACTCTCAGAACCAGAAAACCAAGACTTTGAAAAATGTTGGTAACTGACACACTTTCACACAGGCAAAATTCATGCACGTAAAGCTCATAAGTTGTTTGGGAAAAAAATAAAGTGCTGATATCAAGCCACTTAAGCAATCCTTGACGGCACCATGCTTGATTGAAGAATAAAATATGGTGCATCCCCGTGGGCACACTGTGCTGACTTCACAAAATTGCTACAGCTGAAAGCCTGGGGAGCCCTTTCAGCACAGTGATGGGTGAATCACCTGAGGTTTAGAGTTCAGGTTCAGTTCGGGTAATGACTTAGCTGCTTTTATGCTTCCTGAAGCTTAATAGAGTCTGGGGGAGTAAGAGGGGGTCAAAACAAGGGAATTGCTTTGAGCAGGGGATTGCAACTGCACAGATTAGAAAAACAGAAAGGATGGCTGGAGAGGCATGACCTTAGGCCAGAGATGGCACGTGGGGGCGTGCCATGGCACTAGTCCTTGGCTATAGCAAATGAAAATGGAGAAAGACAAGGTGCCTGCTCTCTTGCTTCTTATTCTAAGGCCTTGAGTCAAGTTAAAAATATGAAGGTCATATATACAGTTCGCTTTGATCCCACTTGAAATGCAGTTAGAAATGTGCCTCATCTTTTCTGCCTGCAGTGTTTCATCCACTCCTCTGGACTAGCACTGACTCACAGTACCATATCTTTCATCCACTCAGCAAATGTATTTTAGGGCCCATCACATGCTGTACAATGTTTTAATTGCTGGCTTTAGAGCCAAATTACCTAGGTCCAAACCCCGACTCTACCACTTATTTCTAAGCTACCTTAAATAGGTTATTTTACCTCCCTATGTCTCAGGTCCTTTCAGAAAAATGATGATAATAACGTATCTGCCTCATAGAGTAGGTTGAGAGGATTGTTCAGAAAATTAGATGAGTGAATATATGAAAAGTGCCAAGAATAGTGCTGGGCATATAATCAGGTCTATATCGGTGAGGAAAGCAGACACTCATCAATTAACTGCCAAGAAAGTGAAAAATTATATCAACTGTAATCTGTATCATGAAAGAAAAGCATATGGGTCTATGAAAACACCTAAAAGGGAGTCACATATTAATCTGAGAGCGGGAGAACTGAAGAGAGTTACCCAGAAGTTTGGAAGTGGTCTGGTCCACTTATTTTCAAGCTGGTCCACAATCATCTATCTTCCCCTAGATGAGTGGTTGGTAAACTTTTTCTGTAAAGGGCTTGCCATAAATATTTTGGGCTTTGCAGAGTATAAGGTCTGTGCTGCAACCTCTCAACCCTGCCACTGTAATATGGAAGTGAACACGGGCAATGTGGATTGCCTGCCCCTGCACCAACTGTACTCCCAGGCCTTAGACCCTGTCTTAGTCATCTTTGTATCCACAGTCTCTGATACTGAGAAGGCTTTCCATGAATGTTTGTTGAAGAAATAAAAGATTAAGTAAGCAATACAAGTACCTACTCAGGGGAATACCTTAATCCCACGTTTCTATTAGAAATATTGAAGGGTCAAGATACACTATAACTTAACTCTTGCCTGTCAGAGAATGCGTCTCTGATAAATCCACCCTCAATGCTCATTATAACAATTACTATGATATTGTTACCTCTATTTTCCGCACTCCATCTCAATGAAGTCATCACAGTATTATCTTATTTCACATTTAATTTCAACCCAGGAGTTTAAAGAAGAGGTTACTTGTTCCTTCGAAATAGGGTAAAGGAAACCTAAAAAGAGATTGACATAGTTTGGATACGTGTCACCTCTAAATCTTATGTTGAATTGTAATCCTCATTGTTGGAATTGAGGCCTGGGAGGTAATAGTATCACGGGGGCAGATTTCTCATGAATGGTTTAGCACCAGCTGCTTGGTGCTGCCCTCGTGATAGTGAGTGAGTTCTCATGAGATTTGGTCATTTAGAAGTGTGTAGCACCTCACCTTCCATTCTCTCTCTTGCTCCTGCTTTCACCATGTGATGTACCTGCTTCTGCTTCACCTTTTGCTTGAGTAAAAACTCTCTGAGGCCTCTACAGGAGACAAGCAGATGCCAGTGCCATGCTTGTATAGCCTGCAGAACCGTGAGCCAATTAAACCTCTTTTCTTTACAAATCACCCAGCCTTGGGTATTTCTTTACAGCAAGGCAAAAATGGCCTAACACAGAGATCTTGCTTTCTAATCCTGTACTCTTGGGCCAAATCCAGCATATATTTCTGGCTGAGATTATCAGCTTTTGTTCAGAGATAACATGCTTTTCCTTTCATAGCTTTATGTTGTTGCTGGGAAACAGCTGCTCAGAATGATTCTATCCCTCTGTGACCCCCACCCTTGCATCTGAGATGATTTGACTAATTCTCACCAATAAAATGTGGACAGGAGAGATAATTATTACTTTCAAGACAAGGAGCTACAGATGTGTCATGCCTTACTCACTCTTTGTCTCCATCTCCAGATGAAGGTGGAGGTTTTCAAGGCAAAGAGAAGGATGGAGCCACAAGATTCACTCACTACATAGAAAGCTACACATTGACCAGGAACACTGATGTATTAGAGTTCTTCAGAAAAACTGAGCCAATAGGGTACACGTGAACACACACACACACACACACACACACACACACACACACACAATGTTAGCTCACAAGGTTGTGGAGGCTGAGAAGTCCCATGATCTGCCTTCTACAAGCTGGAGACCCAGGAAAGCTGGTGGTATAGTTCAGAGGCCTGAGAGCCAGAGAGCCAATCCTGTGGATTTCAGTCTGAGTCTGAAGGCCTGAGAACCAGGAGTGTCAGGACAGAAGATCCATGTGACAGCTCAAGCAGTCGGGTAGAATGCAAATTCAACCCCGCTCCACCTTTTCATTCTATTTGAGCTCTCAATGGATTGGTTGATGACCACTTACATTGGAAAGAACCATCTAATTTACTCAGTCTACCAATTTGAATGCTAATCTCTTCTGGAAACACTCTCACCAACACACCCAGGAATCATATTTTACTAGATATCTGGGCATCTTATGGCCCAGTCAAGTTGACACATAAAATTAACCATCACAACCCACATATGACTAATCTTTGAGTCAGAAATAAACTTTAAGTGTGTTCAACCACTATAATTCTGGTTTTCTTGTTGCTGTTATTATATCACCTAGTGTTACCTTAACTGATATATTTTTTACTGGAATTTGAAATCTAAGTTAAAATTCAAGACAGACTGAGTTCCATAAAGTCAAAGTGAGTGCTTTTTTTCTATGTGAGAACTTCTTATCCTACAGCTTGGAACCTAGTAGTGCTCAGGATATGACTTTGAGGTGAAAGAATTGCCACTAAACTAAATTTTAGGAGTATTCAATGATCTGGAAACATCCCCAGAACTTCCCAGAAACCAGTAGTGAAATCCTGTCGAAAAGGTCTAGGCCAAATGAACAGAGAAGCTCCTGAACCACACAGTAGCCCAAGAAACCATGTGCTCCATCCTTTCAGTGAAGATAATACTGGCATTACCGGTAGTATGAAGTCTACTACAATAAACTATGAGCAGTTATCAAAAGATTAGCATGTGGCAGTCACCGCTTGGTGTTCTACATGCCTATTTGTAGTAACTGTAACTGCCTTATGAAATTTGTGTTTGTACCTTGTTCTAGCTTGCTTGGGCTTCCATAACAAAATTCCACTGACCAGATAGCTTACACAACAGAAACTTGTTTTTTCATAGTTCTGGGGAAGACCAGAACTAGAAAGACCAAAGTCAAGGTGGCAGCAGATTTGGTTTCTCCTGCGACCTCTTTCCTTGGCTTGTCAATGGCTGTCTTCTCACTGTGTCTTCACATGGTCTTCCCTCTGTACATGTCTATGTCCTAATATCCTCTTTTTATAAGGACACCAGCCAGATTAAGTTAGGATGTACCCTCATTGCTTCGTTTGTACTTAATCACCTCTTTTTTTTTTTTTTTTTTTTTGAGACGGAGTCTGGCTCTGTTGCCCAGGCTGGATGGAGTGCAGTGGCGTGATCTCGGCTCACTGCAAGCTCTGCCTCCCGGGTTCACGCCATTCTCCCACCTAGCCTCCCGAGTAGCTGGGACTACAGGCACTCGCCACCATGCCTAGCTAATTTTTTGTATTTTTAGTAGAGACGGGGTTTCACTGTGTTAGCCAGGATGGTCTGTATCTCCTGACCTCGTGATCTGCCCGCCTCGGCCTCCCAAAGTGCTGGGATTACAGGCATGAGCCACTGTGCCCGGCCACTTAATCACCTCTTTAAAGGCTCCATCTTCAAATACAGTCCCATTCTGAGGTGCTAGGGGTTAGGGCCTTGCTATGGTGTGTTTCTCCTCACCAAAACTCATGTTCAAATTTGATCCCCAATGGGGTAATATTGGGAGGTGGGACCTGGTGGGAGATATTTGAGTCACAGGAGTGGATCACTCATGAATGTCTTGGTGCAATTCTTGTTCTTATGGTAGTGAGCGAGTTTTCACTCTGGTGAGACTGGATTAGTTCTAGGGAGACTGGATTTGTTTCCACATGAATGGCTTACTTTCTGTGAGAGGGGGTATTTACAAAACCAGGATGGCCCTCCAGTTTAGCTTATTTACACTTGTCCATTTTCCCTTTGACTTTCTCCATTATGATACCATGGAGCCTGAAAGCCCTTGCCAGAAGCCAGTGCTGTGCCCTGAGCTTCCCAGACTACAGAGCTAAAGAAACCTCCTTTTTCAATAAATTAGCCAGTCTCAGGTATTCTATTATTGCAACACTAAATGAACTGACAAAGGCTTCTACATATAAATTTTGGGAAGACACAGTTCAACCCACAACATACTTGAACCTAACGAAGAAAGAATTGAGGTTTTAGTCAAACTATGTTATTACAGCCTAGCTTTGCATCCAGGATTCTGATGAAAAAGCCCCTACTTGTTAATATGAAAGCACCATAGTCCAGCCAGTGGGCATTCCCAAGAGTGGGTTCCATCCCTCCATCCTTGGCCCTCTGCATCAGCATTCACAGCCCCCGATTGCTTCTCCACCGGTGCTGCCCGTAAGCCGCCTGGGAAGAACCTGCTGACCCAGCCTTCCAGAGGGTCCTGCAGTTGAAGGGTCTTTTTGGAAATGGTGTTTCTGTGGTAATGCTCTTTTGAAAAAAAAAAAAAAAAATTCAGGTCTTCCAGGGACTAGCCAGTTCATCTAGCTGTCTCAGCAGCATGACCCCTAGAGAACAGCCTTTTGGAGGCTTTTAAGCAACTTACACAAAAAATCATAGGGTTTCATTTTTCTTTATTTCTCAATCTCTTCAGAGTCATGTATCTGCTACCTCTCAGCTCCCTCTTCCTATATCTTGGAGCAGAGGTCAGGTCCTCTAATTCTTCCTTATCTTTCATCTTGAGATGAACTGATACTATTACAATAATGTATGACAACTGTTCATTTCTTCCTCATCACTGTGACCTCTGCTCTTGTTAAGACCTTCAGCTCCCAGTGACTTCTTAACTGATCTCTCTCTTTGTGATCTCTTCCCTTCGAATCCATCCTCCGCTCAGGCCATTGGAATGATTTGTTTGAAACCAGAATCTCTCCATGTCATTCCCAAGCTTAATTAAAGTGCTCACTTCATCATGTTACAGGAGGAGGTGAAGAGTATTATCCCCTACTTCACACTCCTGCCCTCCCATAGCATGGAGCTTCTCACAGTCATTGCTCCAACGTTTTGGTTCCTCACCTCCATACCTGTGCTTACCTTACCCCCAGCCCCAGCCTGTGATGCTTTTACCTGTCTTCCTATTATTCTTTATACTGTTTGGCATTGTTTTGGAAAGAAGTCTTTTCTGGTTCCTGGGTTAGGTCCCCTCTCTGGCGACCTATTTCCTGCTACTGCCTCTCTAGCCACTATTCAGGTCTTTATAATTGCAATCACTGCATTGCAACATATTTCCCTACTGGTGCTTATCTTCCCCATGACTATGAGCTTCTGCAGAATAGAAGCTAGATAAGTTGCTGTTAAAGTCCTAGTTGTTAGCAGTGTCCCGTAAAGAAAGTGGAACCTCACCCAAGCTGAACTAAGCTCATGATCCCTAAGCCTTCACCTCCAAGTCCCCAGCCCATAAACAGAAGATATTTTAGGTTAGAAACCATCACACCCTCCTAATAGTGCTCAAACCGAGATATGCAAGAAACTTGGCAGTAGCCCCAAATTCTTGTTCATTTTTCAAATCCATTGGCTCAGGGACACAAATGCAAATAAAATCTTAAGAACAACTCAAGGTAGTTCATCATTCCCCAAGGCAAGTATGTAAATTAACCCCAAATAATGTCTCTGGGTTTTTCCAGCTGTGGAATTATGAAGAAGGAGGATACTGAGTCTTTCTTTTTTTTTAACTTTTATTTTAAGTTCAAGGGTACATGTGCAGGATGTGCGGGTTTGTTACATAGGTAAACATGTATCCGAGGGGCTTGCTACACAGACTACTTCATTACCCAGGCATTAAGCCTAGCATCCACCAGCCATTCTTCCTGATCCTCTCCCTTCTCCCACCCCTCACCCTCCAATAGGCCCCAGTGTGTGTTCTCCTCTATGTGTCCATGTGTTCTTATCATTCAGCTCCCACTTATACGTGACAACATGTGGTATTTGGTTTTCTGTTTCTGTGTTGGTTTGCTAAGGAAAGTAGCTTCCAGCTCCATCCATGTCCCTGCAAAAGACATAATCTCATTCTCTTGTTCTATTTTATGACCACATGGTATTTCATGCTGTATACATGCCACGTTTTCTTTATCCAGTCTATCATTGGTAGACATTTGGGTTGATTCCATCCTGGCCCACTTTTTAATGGGGTTGTGTGATTTTCTTGTAAATTTGTTAAAGTTCCTTATAGATGCTGGATATTAGACCTCTGTCAGATGCCTATTAGCAAAAATCTTCTCCCTTCCTGTAGGTTGTCTCTTTACTCTGTTGCTAGTTTCCTTTGCTGTGCAGAAGCTCTTTAGTTTAATTAGATCCCATTTGTCAATTTTTCCTTTTGTTGTAATTGCTTTTGGCATCTTCGCCATGAAATCTTCTGGTGTGCCTATATCCTAAATGGTACTGCCTAGGTTGTCTTCCAGGGTTTTTATAGTTTTGTGTTTTACATTTAAGTCTTTAATCGAATTCGAGTTAATTTTTTATATGATGTAGCAAGGAGTCCAGTTTCAGTTTTCTGCAAATAGCTAGAAAGTTATTCCAGCACCATTTATTGAATAGGGAATCCTTTCCCCATTGCTTGTTTTGTCAGGTTTGACATACGGCTCTTTCTGCTTGCATTTTGCCTCCATTGACATTTGCAATGAATCCTAGTTAAGCCCCATGTCTCAGCATACTTTTTGCCTAGATGTCACTCCTATTTCCTGATCCTGAACATAGCCTTACCTGAGAAACACAATAGAAATTGGCCAACAAAGTGAAGACGGAGTCCTGGCTCTCCAACTTCTCATGAAAAAGAAGGAAAGTCTCTCTTGTAGATAGAAATATACTGTTAAAATGTGCCTCTAGTTAATGCATCCAAATTATTACTATAAAAGTATGGGGCCTACCTCTTTAAGCCAGAGCAACTCAGTTGTTCTGAGTGCTGAGATTCTGGATTTCCATGGCCTCCTTGGGAAGCCTACTTCCTTATACAGTAAATAAGGGCTTTGAGAGTAGAGAATGAGTTTCGTTTCATAAACACCATGTGCAAATGAGAGTTGCTTGTCTAAAAAAAAGCAAACTCCTGAAATACCTGCAGCAAAGGTATCTCCATAAAAGATTCCAAATAACAGAGGTCTTCTGGGCTGCCTAGAGTCTAAAACAAGGGGCTAAGCACCTTAGGTGTCTGTGTGCACATAGTATGGCAAAATCTCCTCACCATAGGGGGTACTAACTCTCTAACCTACACACAGACTCACACTTTGATAGCAACAACTGCAGTCTTAGAACCACGAAAGCAGTCTGGCTCCAGATCGCAGCTGTGACGTCAAGTTGGAGTGTGCCTTTGGGAAAGTCACTTTTTGGGGTGGAGCTTCATCTTCCTCACTTCTAAATAAGATTTACTCTATTCAGCTTTTTATTGGAGGAAGTGGGGAAAGGTTCTATATCACATGCCCTTTTGAGATTCTGAAGAAAAAAAACATAGACTCAGGAAAAATGCATCTTTTTCATATAATATCACTGAGAAACAGATTTCCTGAAGCCCATCCATCAATCCCATATCTACCCCCGGAATTCAGGTACAGAATCTCTGGGATAGACTCCCATCTGGCAGTAAAATTCTATGACTGTAAGGAGAAGAGCTGCAAAAGTAAGCAATAAAATCAACAGCAAAACCCTGGGAAGCCTGTAACACAATCCTGTTTTACAAAAGGTTCTGATTTCTGAGCAGGATAGTTGGCTTTAAGTTGCATTTGATTCCCATATGTGCTTTACAGTATAAATTCTAAGTAATTTGATGAATGGAAATCTCCCCCGTGTCCACCTGTCCCTCTCCACAGCTCACCTGTAATTCCCTGCAAGCCTCCTAACGCCCTCTCCCTACCCTGAATACCATAGCACATGTGACCCAGCAGGCCTGCCCCATGACTTACCTAAAACCCTCCAGATACTTTTCACTCACCTCCCTTCATCTTCATTGCCATTGCTATTCCACGTCTGCTGTCCAGATACAGTCCCATTTTTAATTTATTCATTTTACTTATTATTATCTCTTTTACAAATATATTGAGGGTGACTTATAAAATGGAGAAAGTTCTAAATATATTCTAAACATAGAAAAATAAACTTGAGACTATGGAAAGATGGAGAAGGGAGATTTGAATCGTAACTGTTAATAACATAACTGCAATTCCTTGCAGTCAGGACACAAAAGAAAATGTAACATGATTTTCCTTATAGGAAAAATAGAAACAGACTCATTCCTCATGGGACAAAATTACATTTTTAATTCTGCTGCTAAATTCTGAAAGAGATTTCTCATGTGAGCCCTTATGAAAATAACAGCATGATATAATAAGCAATATTGTTAGAATATTAACAATTACATGCACACACATTTCCTGGATGTTTGTTGAAGGCCTAGCAAGCCACTGGTTCCTAAGGATCTGAAGCACAACCCAGATGTTCTAGACCTCTGTGAGATTTGTGCAAGATACTGACTATAAACTAGTCAATTCCAGAACATTAAGATAAATGCAATGGGAAATGCAGAGAAGGAAAGTTGAGGACAAACCTGCAGAGAACAGTACATTCCATTCAGTCATATGCTCATTCAGTCAGTGAGTTATTACAAAACATACGTTGTCTTCCCAGGCCAAGCAATGCTGGAAGCCCATAAGATATTTCAGTGAACAAGATGGAAAATGTCCTCACCGTTGGGGAGCTTAACTTACAGTAAAGGAGATAGAAAACAAAACAATTAACGTGTGTGTGTGTGTGTGTGTGTGTGTGTGTGTATGCATGCGCATATCTATGAGGTCAATGATGTTTTAAAAATCAAGAAAAATGAAACAAGAGAAAGAGAGGGAAAGGAAGAGAAAAAAGAGACTAGAGTTGCTAATTTAACAATGACATTCAGCCAATTCCCACCAAAGAGGATTATTTGAGCAGAGGTCAGAATAAAATGAAAGGCAAAGCATGTAAATATCTGAAGAATAAAAGTTCCAGGCAAAAGGATCAGAAATCATAAAGGCCCTATTTTGGGCTGAGTTTTTTTTTTTTTGTTTTTTGTTTTTTGTGTTTTTTTTGTCAAAAATGTTATATGTTGAAGTGCTAAACCCCAGTACCTTCAAATATGACTGTATTAGGAAGTAGGGTCTTTAAAGAGCTGATTAAGTTAAATGGGGTCAATAAGGCAGGCCCTAATCCAATATGACTGGTGTCCTTGTAAGAGGAGGAAATTAGGACACAGTCACAAACAGAGGCAAGAACATATGAAGACACATGGAGAGGAGACATAGCTGCATGCCAATGAGAGGGGCCTCAGAGGAAACCAACCTTGTTGACATCTTGACCTGTATCTTCTGTCCTCCAGAACTGGGAAAGGATAAATTTCTGTTGTTTAAGCCATGTAGTTTGTGGTATTTTGTTATGGTAGTCTACAGAAAATGAATACAGATCTAAATATAGAAATTTGTTTGGCATTTATGGTAATGATACGGTTGCCAAAGCACAGTAGGGGATAGATGGAGTGGAGGTCTGAATGGAGGTCCTTGGAGGATGTGAGGACACTGTGGGTATCCAGACTCATAAACCTTTGTCCCAACTCTATGTTCACCTGCAGCTATAGGGGGACTTATTATCCATGCTGATAGAGTCACACCCTAAAAGCCTGCCTTCTCTCCCCTTGGCTGCCTGGTAGTTTTCTCCCACACCATGGAGAGGTGTTGAATCCAGAGTCAGGGCAGGCTTCATGTGCCAGAAGTTTAATGTGCCCCAGGTCAACCCTCCACCAATGAAGAAAGGACATGGTGGATAAGTGCTCAGATTCACCATCCCTTGATGGAACAATTCTTAGCATGTTCTATGAGGTTCCTCAGAGAGTGGTGAAGTCCCAGTTCCCCACAATGATAACCTATTCATCAGGATACTCTTTCCCAGCTTGCTTTCTTCCCTGTCTCATTTTCATCCCAATATGCTATTTGAATTCAAGCCCTTGTTTCAGAGTCGGCTTTGGGAATATCCCAAACTAAGATACTATTTTGGACTTTGTTAAAAAATTGTTGTTTATGGAGAATTTTGAACAAGGATTTAACATGACCTGATTTTTCATGATTTAAGAATGTTTTTGGCTATGCCTTGGAAAGATGAGCAGCTTAGGCTGGAACTTGAACAATGCATAAGATTTTTAGGAATTTCAGTCAAAAGAATGCAGCATGTAAAAAAGTTCTTTTCAGATCAAAGTTGGGTACATCTGCAGGGAAATGAGAGCCAGTTCCAGTGAATCTGCCTGAGAAAATCACAACTGAGTGTGGGTGACAATGCCATCTCCTCCTCTAGGCAATGCCTTCCCTTGTCTCTAGGAGTGACATTTAGACCTGATATCTGGTACAAGATTCATTCGCCAAAAGTTAAAAGCAAGTAAACTAGAAGTTAGCCAAGAAAGCTGTTATTTATAATGTATAGATGAAGAAACTGAGTCCTCAAAAATAGAAGTAACTTACCCAAGGCCAATCACCAAAAAGCCAGGCAAGTTTTGAGGAACTAAGCCATGACTTACTTTTCTTTACATCTGTTCTAGTACCTAACAGATATGGCACTGGGTGCTCAGCAATATGGATTGATAAATAAATAAATGAGCAAGTTATAAGCAACAATCCTAGTTCACTCTCTATTTCTTGATGCCACACTAATATCCGGTCAAGTCCCAAATATCTGTTCACTGCATTCTCTAACTCTTCCTTCTCCCATCCTGTATTGTAGCCTTCAAACTAGGGCTGTGTCTTACAGGGGCTTCCTGAACACAACTTGGAAAGAGGCCATGAAGACAAACAATGAAGGATATAAGTGAATTAACATTTCATGAGCCCACTTGGGGGTCTGGCACTATCCCTGGTACTTTATATACTTCTTTGGTCTTCCACATTTTAGAGATAAGAAAACAGTGGCCCAGAGATGTCAAGTCACTTGCACAATGACACAAAACATTTGGAATTGTGAACCAATAAGTCTGGCCCCAAAGGTCAAACACAACAGATATAACAGATATTTGAACAAAAAGTGCAGCTGAACACAGACTGTGGTGCCTGTGTAAGACCGAAATAGTTTCCAAGAATCAAACAAAATATAATAGGTGAGAAGGCAGGCCCATAGAGGACAGAGAACAGGACTGAGAGTGAGGCAACAAAAGTTCCCATCCAAATGTCACCAACGACCAGTGTACGACATGGAAAAGTTACTTAAATTATCTATGCCTTTGTTTCTTTATATATAATATGGAAACTTTAATATCTGCTTTAGCATAGATTGAAGTTGTACTGATCTGCTTTGCTAATAATAAGGAACTATTCAAATAAGAAGATAAAGGCAGACAAGGTCATCTATTTCAATTTTGCCCTCTTCCCTAGCACAAGCACACATATACCACAGTGTCCCAGACCAGATATGTAAGCCTCCTCTACGGCAAACCTGACACACAGTTTTCAGTCCTCGTGTTAAAAGACATTTTCCTTCATGAAATTATTCATTTCACTGAGGAGTAGCTGTTAGGAAGGCCGGTTCATCTGCTTTCGATGTGGTCATCTCCCTTTGTCATCTACACACTGATTTTTCTTATAGCTTAGACATAATTCACGTATCACATTTGGGAAATGGCTTAGCCTTTCTGTGCCTTTGTTTCCTCACCCACACAATGAGTATCTGCTTAGATATTCTGTAAGTGTTCCATCAGCTATAAATTCCATAGCTCTGTGTAAGGAGTAAAAAAAGGAGAGGTTTCCTTTGAATGACACTGCTGTCCCCAGTCTAGTGTCTGGCATTAATCAGGATGATCAGATGCAAGTGGCTTCTGTGGGCTAAAAGGCAAGTTCATTGTCAGTCCATGGGCAATGGATTCCAACACTTGTTTGGAGGGTTGCTTGGGGCCTTTGATATAACTGATGGAATTTCTATTTCATGAAAGTCAGAAATGAGCCAGAACCAATTATGAACATTTTGAACATGGTCTAGCCTAATCCCATCTTTCTTCCTGCCAGTAACCTAAAATTGACAAGCAAAGAAGCTCTCGATTGCCCCAGTATTGCAGGAAAACAGCACCAGAATGGGAAGGAACACCCGGGGTTTTATTAACTCAATTAAATGTCTGACAAATAAGGTGCTAAATTCACCTCCCAGGGTTTCAATTTTTTCGTTTGTCAAATGGGACCCTGATCCTGCCTGGCCCGCCTCATGTAGCTGCAAGAAGAGTGAAAATAATTGGCCCAGTTTACATTGTATTTTACAACCTATGATACAAATGAAACAACCACTAACGTGAATTGAATACACATAGGCCCATTAGGAGGAAGCTTTTCACAGGTCCCTTTTGGCCCATGTTCAGTGGAAAAAGACCTTAGTTAAATCAATATGTAGGAGGGCTGGTGGGAAAGGGGAAGGATTGGCATTTGAAATGTGCATCAGTCATTAACACTTTAGTAAGAATAAATTTCCAACCTTTCCCTAAGCAGGCTTGGAAAAGGGATATGTGAAGATGAGGACACATTGGCCACAGAAAGCTCTAAGGAGGGGAGGTGAAAAGGAAAATGTAGATAATATAGGGAACAGGACCCTCTTGCTCCAAGAGGCAGCCTAGAATCATGGCATTTTGGAGTTAAACTAAATCTCATCTGAGATGGCAGCTTCAGTGTTGTAGAGTCTGCATTTAGTCCATTATGTAACCCCTCTGAGCCTCAGTGTCCTCATCCATAAACAGGGCTGTATTCGGGGCTACTGGGAAAATAAAACAAGTCAATGCATGTGGAGGGCTGCCCAGTGCTTGGCCTGGAGAGATGCTGGTATGTCATGACTCTTGGTCCTCTTGCAATGCTACTTGGGCTAACTGCACTGCAAGAAGTGGACTTGTTTCTAGATTACTGGAAGATTAGAACCAGGAAAGAGCTTCAACACTGCATAATTCTGGCCCTGGGTTCAAAAGTGCATCCTGGGCCCAGTTTTGCCCATAACTTGCTCAGTGTTCTTTGGGTAAGCCCAACCGTCCCTCTGAGGCTTCACTTTTCAATCTCTATACAAAAAGCTGGATAATTTCCCCATTGAGATCCCTTTTGCTTATAACAATCACAGAAACCATTGTGCGCATGTGTGCTAAGAATGGGCTTGTGAGAGCAAACATTTACTTGGGTGTCTACTATGCCATACCCCAGCACTTGACATGTTGAAGGCTTTTTAGTCCTCACTACAGCCCTATGAGACAGGCCCTTTCATCATCCCCATTTCTCAGAAGACAAAACAGAAGTACACAATGATTAAACAACCACCTTGAGGTCAAGAAAATAAAGTCTTCCATATTAAAAACCAGGCAGTGTGGCTCCAGAGCTCAAACTCCCTTTACACAAATACTGCTTTTGAGGTAAATATTCATCCAGCCCCATTTCACAGATGGAAAAAACTGAGTCTCAGACATTCTCCAAGAGCCTCAGACAAGTGGCAGACCCAAGACTCACAGCCAAAGTTTTCTGGTCCCAACACTTGCTCTCTTGAACAATATGGGAGAAGATGTCCTTACCAGGAATTGTGCTCCATCCAGGATCCCACTGAGGTTTTCTCTGAATATGGCACTTCATCTCCTGGCTTAGGTCTGCCCTGACCAAGGCTCATGTTGTTCCATCCAGCTTCCTCTTCCACCCGACTTCTAAGCTGGCTGAGGGGGAGGGAGAATGCAGGTGAATGAGCAGATGCCTTTATTTGAGATTTATGAGATTCCAGATCAAGTCCCCGAAGAAGCAGATTAATCACAAGAAGTTATTTTCCTTTTAATTAAAAAATACTATCAACAGAGGCTCCAGCCAGGCTGATTCTTAGAGCAGACAATAAGAGTGAGCATAGCAAGTGAGCAATATTAATTTTCCCCAACTAATTTAAAGATAATATCTCCAACATGTGCCAGCGACTCACAGGTCTGTTTGTGTACCAGCCGTCCTTTACCCCGGGGCTCTGTTGGGTTTCCTCTAACTTCTTGACTATTGGAAGCATCCCCAAGGAAGGAGACATGCAGAATACAAGGCAAGGGATGCGACTAGATAACCAGCATCTGCATTGGGAACAACAGTCATCTGGGAAGCTGAATGGAAGCACTTTTAACTAAAATCTGAGAGAGCACCTACTTCTCAGGGAAAGCATGAGCTTCTGGGCTCAGTGCTGACATGATGTGACTGTGGTGTTATGGGTTAAATTGTGCCCTGCTCCCCCATTAATATGTTGAAGCCCTAATGCCCAGTACCTCAGAATGTGACTGCATTTGGAGACAGAGTATTTAAAGAGGTAATTAACTTAAAATAAGGCCATTAGTGTGGGCCTTGCTCAAATATGACTCTTAACCTTATAAGAAAAGGATATTAGGACATAGACACACACAAGTCAGGGGACCATGTGAAGACACAGGAAGAAGGTAGCCATCTGCAAGCCAAGAAGAGGGTCCTCAGAAGAAACCTACTCTGCTAACACCTTGATTTCAGACTTCTAATCTCTAGAACTATGAAGAAATATGCTTCTGTTGCCTAAGCTACTCAGTCTATGGTACTTTTGTTATGGCAGCACTTCCAAACTAATAAACTTGGGCAGGCCTATCTCTGGGAAAGTCTTCACATCTGCACAGTAGGAAGACAAATAGAATTGATCTCCAGGATCCCTTCTTGCCCTGGATTTCTTAGCTGTGCTATCAGACTGACCATGAAGTTTGCCTGATCATCCTCTGACACCCTGCCAAGAATAACATAAAGATCTTTAAATACTTAGCAGACTTCAAAGCAGGACTACTTCAGTAAAAGACAGCCATTCCCTCTGTCCTCCAGGCAGGCTCAGAAATCCAGACATCCTCAAGATCCACACCTAAGTGAAGCTTTCTCTGACCTCTTTTCATGCTACTCCCCACTCCCCTTCCTCTCTGTCACAGGTTCATAAAGTATTCTTCCTCTGTACCCATAGCCCACCACATTTACCACACTATAATGACATTGCTTGCTTGGCACCTTTGATAGATGGATTGCATTAGTGGCCACAAATAATTGTCCTTCTATATCTCTGTACTTTGCAGCAAGACTTTGTACCTTCTCCTATCAAAGCAGAGAGTCTATTTCCCAACCTCTTAAGTCTGGTCTTATACCTTGCTTTGCTCAATAGAATGCAGCAGAAGTGACTTTGCCCCAATTCCAAGCCTATGCCTCAGCAGGCATGCACAACTTCTCTCATTCTCTTAGACTTCCATATCTGCTATTAAAACAAACTAAGGCTGTCTTCCTGGTGAATAAGAGATCACATGGAGGACAGACCAGATTTCCCAACCAAGATTATTCTAGACTAATCTTCAGGTAGTCAATACCAAAACAAATGAAAGAGCCTAACCAGGATCAGCAAAACCACCCACCTCACCAAAGCTGACCCTTGACTCATAGGTGAGTATAGTTGAAACCAGAAGAACATCCCAGCAAAGCCCAGCCTAAACCACTAATGCACAGAATTATGAGCCAAAGGAATAGTTGTTTTTAAGCCATCAAGTTTTGAAATACTTTGTTACACAGCACAAACTAACCAATAAATCATTTTTCTTGCCTCTTCTGCTAGAAAGTCAGCATCTTACAAGCAGACGGTGTTACCTGGTCATTTGTACGCATTAGAGTAGATGTGTGAAGTATGCATTAGAGTAGATGTGTGAAGAAAATGTATTGAATAAGTGAATTGTTGTTTTCATATACTCCTCTGTTCCTACATGATTATGGGAGATTATTGTTTTCAAATTGGAAGCAACAGTATTTCTCATTTCAAATATTCTTCTGTAATATAACTTTGCCTCATTCCCATCATAAGCTGCAGTCCATTCTTCAACCCCTCAGATCTGGATGGTCTCTATAATTGCTTCGATTAACAAAATATAGCAGAAGTGACACTTTGCAAGTTCTGAGCACAGCCTTTAACTTATTTGGTACTCTTGAAAGCCAGCTGCAATAGAAGAAGAGACACTGCCATGTAGACAAGCCTAAGTCATGTGGAGAAACCTTGGAGGAGAAATGACATGTGAAGGAAGAGAGGGAGGCAACAGGGACCACCAAGGTACCGGGCATGGAAGTAAAGATGCCACTGTGGAAGTGGATCCTCCAGCCTTAACTCTCACAGCTGGTACTGTGTAGACCAGAGACAAGTTGCTCAGGCTAGTCCTTACCAATAACCTGACCCACAAAATTGTGAGCAAAATAAATGGTTGCTTTAAGCCACTAAATTTTGTGATTATTATATGGCAATAAATAAACAAACATGGATAGCATGTTACAGTAGGAAATCCAGCTCTAGAGCCATTAAATATAGATTCATATGCTGTCTTCACTTTTTACAACAATGTGCTGATGGGAAGCTCACTTAAATGTTCTTATTCTCAGTGTTCTCATCTATATGATAGGGATGCATTCAATCACTCAATAAAAGTCCCTTGAGAGCTTGGAGGCAGCACAGTAAATAAGCCTCAGTTTCTGCTTTCAGGGAGTTCACACTCTGCAGAAACACGGCAAGAGGCCAGAAACTCACAGAGCAGGGATATCAGTCCTTCTATTGCACTAAGTACAGAAACACTGAAATACATGGTAGGGGTGGGAAGACTACTGGATTCACTTCCGGGGCTGGTAGCAGAAGTGATATAATATAATCTAGACTGGGACTAATAGTGCAAGGAGTTAAAAAAGGTGGGGAGAGATGGTGAGGTCAGAAAGAGGATGTTTAGGAGGAAGAAGAAGCATGTCTAAGAGTTCAGAGCTTGGAAAAAGCATGAGATCTTAGAGAAGAAAGAAATTACTGAACTGGGAATTAATATATAGGGTATATATTCCCATTTCAGGTTCATAATTACAGATTTGACTTATCTAATAGAACCTAAAATGAACATCCTAGACATAGATTATGTGGTCATTTCTAACCATTAGGAAGGACATGACTAGATGAATATACCATGGAAAAGTCATTTTAATCATTATTGAGACAAAAACAGAATTTGGAAGAGAAAATGCTTTCACAATTCAGGAAAGGATTAGGGGAGGCAGCAGAGAATATATAAGATGGTTTAGAAATATAAACTTTTGTTTTTGTTTAAAATAGAAAAATTAGGACTCAGAGTGCTAAAAAGAATGAAGTCTTTTTGAGTTGGGAAGTGTAGCTCCCTAGAACAATTATCAAGGAGAATGAATGCTATTTCATGCTGTTTCAAGCTCTGTGCAAATTACACCAGCTTCCGGAGTATATCCATTTAATACAGAGACAGAGAATAGAACTGTTGGACAATTGTTGAATTGGGGTCAGAAGGTTACAGTGAGAAGTTGCAAGCACAAGAAGTATGATGCCCAACCCAAGAGGGGAAGAACAATGTCCACACAACCTGCTGGGAATGGAGTTCCAGAAAAGCAGATGCTCAATCCAAGGGAAGTAGGGTCAGAGGAAACCCCACTGCTACCGCGTTTACTCAGAGGCTTTGGGTCAGACCGGAAGATGACTTTACCAGTATATCATTCAAGAGAGCAATCCTGGAGAAGTTGTCTGGGCTTTTGCCTTGGATCAGCTATAAACCTCTCAAGAGGAGAAAATATCAGGAAGGTAAACATTGCAAGTAAATGACCTTAACAAAGTGAGAAATCAGTGTTACTTTCTTGGGCATGGGGGGTGTCCTGTCTGCACAATCCCTCCTAGACCATATTCTGGATTCTAAGAACCTGAAATTACATCCCCAAATGGCCCTAAGCCTGCTTCTAGAGTCTGTACAGGCCTCTTGTTTAGGTCTGCCCTAATAAAAATTCATCAGGAATGAACCAAAAGTGCTTCACACACAAGTATGTGTTAACCTCAGATCCTCTGAAATTGTATCATCTACTCAGATGTAAGTCATTCCCTAAGAAAAAGAAAATTCAGAGAATTTTTCCTAACTTCCACATACCCCAAATATCTGGACCAGTCTCAGAGTAACTCAGTAGGTGTTGTGCCCCTAAATATTAAGTGAGAGTAGCGGCTTAGTACAGAAGAACATATGCATAGAACCATTAAAGCCTGCCAAGATGAAGAAGCAGAGAACAAGTACCTTTTCCTTTTCATGAATGTGTGAAGAGTATGGACAAGAGCAAATATTTGCAAAGTGCATTGTGCACAGAGACACACAGAAAACTAACTTCTGCTGCACAAAGGGGCCACAGTTATGTCACCCTTCCAAATGTTCAGGTCACCCTCTGAGGATTAAAACAGGGAAAGTGCAATAGATGAGGCCATCTGTAAAAGTAGGTATTAACAGCTAAGTTTCCCAGGAGATTTAGGAAGTCTCAAATAGAGACTTGGAGAAACATGACAGGAATGTGATTATCCCTTTAAAATTTGAGCTTCACAAAGTGAAAAGTTCTGTTTTTGAATTACAAATGAGGCAACAGAGAAATGATATTTAGCACAAAAGCAAGAAATAGATGAGAGGGAGAAGTGACATTGATAAAGTACCTATCAGGTGCTGGGCATTTAGCACAATCACTCAATATTCAGTGAGGTGGGTGATATGATTCCCATTTTATAGGAGGCAGAAGCTTTAAAAACTTAAGACACTGGGCTAAGATTACAAATCTCCTTATTAGCAGAATTGGGATTTTAATCCAATGACACAAAATAAGAGACAGAAATGTCTGGCCTGGAAGAAAAGACATCTGGATAAAGCATTTGTCAATTAGGTACTCATGACTGGCATCATCTGTCTCTCATTTCTGAGATGTTATTATCATCCAGCAAATAACAACCTGAATATCATTTGGATTCCCATGGAGACTAGCCAGTAGGGAAAGAACTGGCTGCTCAGTGAGGCCACATATAGAAGATACACTTGAAGATGACCTCTAACAAGTCATACCCTTGTATGCCCCCTCCCCTTGGATGTGAGTGGAACCTATAACTTACTTATCATCAGTGGACTACAGCAAAAATAATGGCTGTCATTCCTGTGATTAAATTTGTTATATAAGACTGCCTAGCAGACTAGAGTTACAAAGCTTCCTCTGACAGCTACTAAAGTTTAGCCTAAAGCTGCCCCCTTAAATATTTTAAGTTCAGTCTATATGTTTCTTTGTACATAGTAAACTATAACCTAAAAGGAGATGTAAACAGAGTATAACCTACTCTTGTGCCAATCACCAAGTTTTGGCCAATCAAAAGAAGTCAACTGTTCAAAACACGTTCACATATGTTAAACACAGAGTTGTAACCAATTTGGCTATTTCTGTACCTCGCTTTCATTTTCTCTACATCACTTTCTTTTTTTCTGTCTATAAATATCTTTCCATCATGTGGCTGCACTGGCATCTCTCTGAGCCTACTCTGGCTCAAGAGGCTGCCTGATTCACAAATTATTCTTTGCTTAACTAAATTCCATTACACTTAATTTGGCTAAGGTTTTTCTTTTTTTTTTTTTTTTAACATGCCCTTGACCAATATACCTGATAAACATCAATGCAAAAATTCCAAACACAATACTGGCAAATTGAATCCAGCAATGTATCAAAAAGCTTATCAACCACAATCAATTAGGCTTCATCCCTGGGATGCAAGGTTGGTTCAACATGCACAAATCAAATGTGATTCATCACATGAACAAAACTAAAGACAAAAACCTCATAATTATCTCAGTAGATGCAGAGAAGGCCTTTGATAAAAATTAAACATCCTTTCAGGTTAAAAACTCTTAATAAACTAGGTATTGAAGGAACATACCTCAAAATAACAAGAGCTGTCTCTGACAAACCCACAGCTGACATCAGAGTAAATGGGCAAAAGCTGGAAGCATTCCCCTTGAAAACTGGCACAAGACAAGTATTCCCTCTCTCACCACTCCTATTCAACCTAAATCAGGCAAAAGAAAGAAATAAAGGGCATCCAAATAAAAAGACAGAAAGTTAAACTATCCCTGTTTGCAGAAGACATGATTTTATATCTAGAAAACCCCACAGTCTCAGCCCAAAGGCTTCTTAAACTGATAAACAACCTCAGCAAAGTCTCAAGATATAATATCGATGTGCAAAAATCACTAGCATTCCCGTATATAAACAAAAGCCAAGCCAAGAGCAAAATCATGCACAAACTCCAATTCACAATTGCCATAAAAAGAATAAAATACCTAGGAATACAGATAACCAGGGAGGTGAAAGATCCCTACAAGAAGAACTACAAACCACTGCTCAAAGAAATCAGAGATGATACAAACAAATGTAAAAACATTCCATGCTCATGGATAGGAAGAATCAATATTGTTAAAATGGCTACACTGCCCATAGCAATTTATAGATTCAATGTTATTCCTATTAAAATACCATTGACATTCTTCTCAGAACTAGAGAAAACTATTTTAAAACTCATATGGAACCAAAAAAGACCCCGAATAGCCAAGACAATCCTAAGGAAAAAGAACAAAGCTGGAGGCATCATGCTACCCAATTTCAAACTACAGGGCTACAGTAACCCAAACAGCATGGTACTAGCACAAAACAGACACATAGACCAATAAAACAGAATAGAGAACCCAGACATAAGACTGCACACCTACAACTAACTGAACTTTGACAAACCTGACAAAAACAAGCAATGGAGAATGCATTCCCTGTTCAATAAATGGGGCTGGGATAACTGGCTGGCCACATGCAGAAGATTGAAACTGGACCCCCTCCATACACCATATACAAAAATTAACTCAAGATGGATTAAAGACTTAAATGTAAAATGCAAAACTATGAAAACCCTGGAAGATAGCCTAATACCATTCAGGACATAGGCATGGGCAAAGACTTTATGACAAAGATGCTAAAAGCAGTTACAACAAAAGCAAAAATTGACAAATGGGATCTAATTAAACTAAAGAGCTTCTGCACAGCAAAAGAAACTATCAACAGAGTAAACAGACAATCTACAGAATGGGGGAGAAAATTTTTGCAAATATACATCTGACAAAGGTCTAACATCCAGCATCTATAATGAATTTAAACAAATTTACAAGGGAAAAAAATCCCATAAAAAGTTGGTAAAGGGCATGAACAGACTCTTGTCATAAGAACACATACATGAGGCCAACAATTATATGAAAAATGCTCAGTATTACTGATGATTAGAGAAATGCAAATCAAAACTAAATGAGATACCATTTTACACTAGTCAGAATGGCTACTACTAAAAGTCAAAAAAATAATGGACACTGGCAAGGCTGTGGAGAAAAGAGAACACTTACACACTGTTGGTGGGAGTGTAAATTAGTTCAGTCACTGTGGAAGACAGTGTGGCAATTCTTCAAAGACCTAAAGACAGAAATAGCATTCAACCCAGCAATCTCATTACTGACTATATACCAAAGGAATACGGATCATTCTGTTATACAGACACATGTACATGAATGTTCATTGCAGCACTATCCACAGTAGTAAAGACATGGAATCAACCTAAATGCCGGTCAATAATAGACTGGATAAAGAAAACATGGTATATATATACCATGAAATACTATGCAGCCTTAAAAAAGAATGAGATCACGTCCTTTGCAGAGATATGGAAGGAGCTGGAGGCCATTATCCTTAGCAAACTAACTCAGAAACAGAAAACTAAACACCACATGTTCTCATTTATAAGTGGGAGCTAAACGATGAGACCACGTGAACACATAGAGGGGAACAACGCATGCTAGGACTTTTCAGAGGGTGGAGGGTGAGAGGAGGAAGAGGATCAGGGAAAATAATTAATTGGTACTAGGCTTAATACCTGGGTGATAAATAATCTGTATAACAAACACTCGTGACACAAGTTTACCTATATAACAAACCTGCATTTGTAACACTGAACTTAAAAGTTACATAAATAAATAAACAAACAAACAAACAAAGACATGCCTTGAAGAAGCAAACAGCCATTGAGTGAACTTCCTCTGGAGAGGGCCATATGGCACTTAAGGAAATTAAAATATTTCTTTGATATACTTTGAAACAGCTGCTACTTGGGCAGCAAAGAGAAGTGGCCTTCTAAAGCCATGCTCCGTCCCCTTTCTGGGCCTTTCCCTAATCTGAGAGAGACTGAGAGTCTGACACTTAAAAGTCTGAAAACAAATGCTTACCATCTATTCTGAGGGAGGCTTCATCTACATAACAAAGCCACCTTTGGAAGGCAAGCTTCTTCCTTTCTCTCCCTCTTAACCTGTCTTGCCACTAAGCCTGGTTTACCTAGTTAATCTGTTTCTGGCCATATTCTGAATCTGAATTCTTTACTGTGGCCTTAGGATGGTATCTATGTTTCCATAATTCACTGGGAAGTTGGGTCTTCATTCTGAAGGCTCCCATGTATATGCATTAAATAAATTTATATGCCTTTTCTCCTAATAATCAATCTTGCCTCATGCCAGTGATTTTTTTCAGGGAAACTTTAGGGGACCAAAGGCCTATAACCCCCATAACTGGGAACTGTGGGCAACTCATAGGAGCTGAAGGTGGTCTCCAGCCAACATCCAGGAAGAATCTGGGGCCTTTAGTCAGACAGCCTCAAGGAAATTAAGTCACCAACAACTTCAGTGAGCTTGAAAGTAGATGCTTCCCCAGTCAAGCTTCCAAACAGAAATGCAGACTGCACTGACATCTTGATTGCAGGCTGAAGAGACCACTGGGCAGGCCAGCTCAACCATGCCTGAATTCCTGACTCACAGAAACTGAGATAATATATACGTGTTGTTTTAAGTTGCTAAGTTTGGGATAATTTATTATGCAGTGCTATAAAACAAATACGGTTCTACTAGTTACAGCAAAGACAAGGGAGGATGTGCTGTCTGCATACTCATTATAGGAACTGACAAGTGTAGTGTGTGTGTTTGTGTGTGTGTGTGCATACACTCACAAGTGTGTGTGTTGACAAACTTTGCACATGATCATGGACTAAATGATGGTCTAGTACTTACAGTAGCTGAGAGGATGGGAGAATGTCAAGAAAAAAGAGTAAGGTCAATGAAGGGAAGCACTTGGCATTCATAATTCTAAGATGTTTCCACTGTGATATTGTATGCAATGTTTAAGACCTGGCTTTTGGAGTCAGAGAATCTGGTTGAATTCTTATTCCCCTGTGTAACTTTAGGATAATTGCTTAAGTTCCATGTCTCAGCTTTCTTGTCTATAAAATGAGAATAATTGTAGTACCCAACTCATAGAGTTGGCATGTGCATTAAATGAGCTAATATAAGTGTTTAGAAGCAGGCCTGGTGCAAAGTGAACCCTAAGTGAACATTGCTATTGTAAAGCCACAGCTAAAAAGTTAGAGTGTTGCTTATGCCTCCTGGAATTCTCAGATTCAACCTCTATGTCACTGTACTTATAAAAAGGCTCATGAAGAGGCCAACAATTTTCACCATCATGGATGAAAAACTGGGTCTTTTGACTTGGCACAAACCACACATTTATCACCATTGAGATCTGTTTTCTAACTCTCTACTGTGTACCCACTAACAGCAAATAAAAACAAAAATAACATAAGCGTAAAACAACTCTGTCTCCTGTGCATAATGGATGGTAATAAATCATGAATAAATCGTTCATCAGAAGCAAAGCAAGTGAACAGTCACGCATTTCAGCAAATCAATCACCCGCAATGTTTCTGGAAACTGAAACGAGAAACATCTGCAGGGAATCTAGCAAGCCTACCAAGATAGAAAAAAAGTCAGACACAACATTATTCTGAATTAGAGTCTCCTTGATTTTAGGGTAAAGTTCGTCTCCTGGCTGACGACTTCAACTGTACAAGTGACTATATAATGTGACCTTGTCTTACTAAAATCAGAGCACCAACAGTCTGTTTCTTGGAAAATAGGAGGAATTCACTGGTGTGAAAAAGCAAACTTCCTTATCATCAGCTAGGAAGTTGGTATTTCCAAATTCATTTGGACCAGATATACATTCCTGACACATTTTAGATATAATTTGAGGATCAATTTGATTCTGACAAACTAAACACAATTTTAATGATTAAATCTCTTGTTCTAAGGGAAAGAATTGCCTATCAAAGGAAGTCATAAAATCCTAAAGCTAAAACAAACCTTAAGAAATTAATGAGGTGTCAGGCCTCTGAGCCCAAGCCAAGCCATTGCATCCCCTGTGACTTGCACGTATACATCCAGATGGCCTGAAGTAACTGAAGATCCACAAAAGAAGCAAAAATAGCCTTAACTGATGACATTCCACCATTGTGATTTGTTTCTTCCCCACCCTAACTGATCAAGGTACTTTGTAATCTCCCCCACCCTTAAGAAGGTTCTTTGTAATTCTCCCTACCCTTGAGAATGTACTTTGCGAGATCCACCCCCTGCCCCCAAAACATTGCTCCTAACTCCATTGCCTATCCCAAAACCTATAAGAACTAATGATAATCCACCACTCTTTGCTGACACTCTTTTCAGACTCAGCCCACCTGCACCCAGGTGAAATAAACAGCCATGTTGCTCACACAAAGACTGTTTGGTGGTCTCTTCACACAGACATGCATGAAATTTGGTGCCATGACTCGGATCGGGGGACCTCCCGTGGGAGATCAATCCCCTGTCCTCCTGCTCTTTGCTCCATGAGAAAGATCCACCTACGACCTCAGGTCCTCAGACCGACCAGCCCAAGAAACATCTCACCAATTTCGAATCCAGTAAGCGGCCTCTTTTTACTCTCTTCTCCAACTTCCCTCACTGTCCCTCAACCTCTTTCTCCTTTCAATCTTGGTGCCACACTTCAATCTCTCCCTTCTCTTAATTTCAGTTCCTTTCATTTTCTGGTAGAGACAAAGGAGACACGTTTTATCCGTGGACCCAAAACTCCAGCGCCGGTCACGGACTGGGAAGGCAGCCTTCCCTTGGTGTTTAATCATTGCAGGGACGCCTCTCTGATTATTCACCCATGTTTCAGAGGTGTCAGACCATGCAGGGATGCCTGCCTTGGTCCTTCACCCTTAGCAGCAAGTCCTGCTTTTCTGGGGGAGGGGCAACTACCCCAACCCCTTCTCTCCATGTCTCTACCCCTTCTCTGCTTTCCTGGGGCAGGGGCAAGTACCCCTCAACCCCTTCTCCTTCACCCTTAGCAGCAAGTCCCACTTTCCTGGGGCAGGGGCAAGTACCCCTCAACCCCTTCTCCTTCACCCTTAGCAGCAAGTCCCGCTTTTCTGGGGCAGGGGCAAGTACCCTTCAACCCCTTCTCCTTCACCCTTAGTGGCAAGTCCCGCTTTTCTAGGGGGCAAGAACCCCCAATCGCTTATTTCCGCACCCTGACCTATTATCTCTGTGCCCCAATCCCTTATTTCCACACCCTGACCTCTTATCTCTGTGCCCCAATCCCTTATTTCCATGCCCCAACCCCTTCTCTGCTTTTCTGGAGGGCAAGAACCCCCCACCCCTTCTCCGTGTCTCTACTCTCTTCTCTGGGCGTGCCTCCTTCACTATGGGCAAGCTTCCACCTTCCATTCCTCCTTCTCCCTTAGCCTGTGTTCTTAAGAACTTAAAACCTCTTCAACTCTCACCTGACCTAAAACCTAAGCATCTTATTTTCTTCTGCAATGACGCTTGACCCCAATACAAACTCGACAGTAGTTCTAAATAGCCAGAAAATGGCACTTTCAATTTTTCCATACTACAAGACCTAAATAATTCTTGTCGTAAAATGGGCAAATGGTCGGTGGTGCCTGAGGTCCAGGCATTCTTTTACACATCAGTTCCTTCCTAGTCTCTGTTCCCAATGCAACTCATCCCAAATCTTCCTTCTTTCCCTCCTGCCTGTCCACTCAGTCCCAACCGCAAGCGTCACTGAGTCTTTCTAATCTTCCTTTTCTACAGACCCATCTGACCTCTCCCCTCCTCGCCAGGCCGAGCTGGGTCCCAATTCTTCCTCAGCCTCTGCTCCTCCACCCTATAATCCTTTTATCACCTCCCCTTCTCACACCTGGTCTGGCTTACAGTTTCATTCCGTGACTAGCCCTCCCCCACCTGCCCAGCAATTTATTCTTAAAAAGGTGGCTGGAGCTAAAGGCATAGTCAAGGTTAATGCTCCTTCTTAATCCCAAATCAGATAGCGTTTAGGCTCTTTTTCATCAAATATAAAAATCCAGCCCAGTTCATGGCTTGTTTGGCAGCAACCCTGAGACGCTTTACAGCCCTAGACCCTAAAAGGTCAAAAGACCGTCTTATTCTCAATATACATTTTATTACCCAATCTGCTCCTGATATTAAATAAAACTCCAAAAATTAGAATCTGGCCCTCAAACCCCACAACAGGACTTAATTAACCTCACCTTCATGGTGTACAATAATAGAAAAAAGTTTCAATTCCTTGCCTCCACTGTGAGACAAACCCCAGACACATCTCCAGCACACAAGAACTTCCAAACCCCTGAACTGCAGCAGCCAGGCATTCCTCCAGAACCTCCTCGCCCAGGAGCTTGCTACACGTGCCAGAAATCTGGCCGCTGGGCCAAGGAATGCCCGCAGCCCGGGATTCCTCCTAAGCCATGTCCCATCTGTGCAGGACCCCACTGGAAATCGGACTGTTCAACTCACCTGGCAGACACTCCCAGAGCCCCTGGAACTCTGGCCCAAGGCTCTCTGACTGACTCCTTCCCAGATCTTCTCGGCTTAGCTGCTGAAGACTGACACTGCCTGATCGCCTCAGAAGCCCCCTAAACCATCATGGACGCCAAGCTTCGGGTAACTCTCACAGTGGAAGGTAAGCCCATCCCCTTCTTAATCAATACAGAGGCTACCCACTCCACATTACCTTCTTTTCAAGGGCCTGTTTCCTTTGCCTCCATAACTGCTGTGGGTATTGGCAGCCAGGCTTCTAAACCTCTTAAAACTCCCCCACTCTGGTGCCAACTTAGACAATACTCTTTTAAGCACTCCTTTTTAGTTATCCCCACCTGCCCAGTTCCCTTAGTAGGCCGGGACACTTTAAATTATCTGCTTCCCTGACTATTCCTGGATTACAGCTACATCTCATTGCTGCCCTTCTTCCCAATCCAAAGCCTCCTTTGCGTCCTCCTCTTGTATTCCCCCACCTTAACCCACAAGTATAAAATACCTCTACTCCCTCCTTGGTGACTGATCATGCACCCCTTACCATCTCATTAAAACCTAATCACCCTTACCCCGCTCAATGCCGATATCCCTTTCCACAGCATGCTTTGAAAGGATTAAAGCCTGTTATCACTCACCTGCTATGGCATGGGCTTCTAAAACCTACAAACTGCCCTCACAATTCCCCCATTTTACCTGTCCAAAAACCAGACAAAGCTTACAAGTTAGTTCAGAATCTGCACCTTATCAACCAAATTGTTTTGCCTATCCACCCCATGGTGCCAAACCCATATACTTTCCTATCCTCAATACCTCCCTCTACTACCCATTATTCTGTTCTGGATCTCAAACATGCTTTTTTTTACTATTCCTTTGCACCCTTCATCCCAGCCTTTCTTCACTTTCACTTAGACTGACCCTGACACTCATTAGGTTCAGCAAATTACCTGAGCTGTACTGCCACAAAGGTTCACGGACAGCCCCCATTACTTCAGTCAAGCCCAAATTTCTTCCATATCTGTTACATATCTCAGCATAATTCTCATAAAAACACATGTGCTCTCCCTGCTGATCATGTCTGATTAATCTCCCAAACCTCAATCCCTTACAAAACAACAACTCCTTTCCTTCCTAGGCATGGTTAGTGCGGTCAGAATTCTTACACAAGAGCCAGGACCGCACCCTGTAGCCTTTCGGTCCAAACAACTTGACCTTACTGTTTTAGCCTAGCCCTCATGTCTGCATGCAGCGGCTGCCATTGCTTTAATACTTTTAGAGGCCCTCAAAATCACAAACTATGTTCAACTCACTCTCTACATTTCTCATAACTTCCAAAATCTATTTTCTTCCTCATACCTGACGCATACACTTTCTGCTCCCCGGCTCCTTCAGCTGTACTCACTCTTTGTTAAGTCCCACAATTACCATTTTTCCTGGCCCAGACTTCAGTCCAGCCTCCCACATTATTCCTGATACCACACCTGATCCCCATGACTGTATCTCTCTGATCCACCTGACATTCACCCCATTTACCCATATTTCCTTCTTCCCTGTTTCTCACCCTGATCACACTTAGTTTTTGATGGCAGTTCCACCAGGCATAATCACCACACACCAGCAAAGGCAGGCTATGCTATAGTATAAGCCACTAGTCCACCTCTTAGAACCTCTCATTTCCTTTCCGTGGTGGAAATCTATCCTCAAGGAAATAACTCTCAGTGTTCCATCTGCTATTCTACTACTCCTCAGGGATTATTCAGGCCCCCTCCCTTCCCTACACATCAAGCTTGAAGATTTGCCCCCACCCAGGAATGGCAAATTAGCTTTAATGAACATGCCCTGAGTCAGATAACTAAAATACCTCTTAGTCTAAGTAGACACTTTCACTAGATAAGTAGAGGCCTTTCCTACAGGGTTTGAGAAGGTCACTGCAGTCATTTCTTCCCTTCTGTCAGACATAATTCCTCAGTTTAGCCTTCCCACCTCTACACAGTCTGATAACAGACCAGCCTTTATTAGTCAAATCAGCCAAACAGTTTTTCAGGCTCTTAGTATTCAGTGAAACCTTTATATCCCTTAGGGTCCTCCGTCTTCAAGAAAAGTAGAATGGACTAAAGGTCTTTTAAAAATACACCTCACCAAGCTCAGCTACCAACTTAAAAAGGACTGGACAATACTTTTACCACTTTCACTTCTCAGAATTCAGGCCTGTCCTCGGAATGCTACAAGGTACAGCCCATTTGAGCTCTTTTTTATTAGGCCCCAGTCTCATTCCAGACACCGGACCAACTTAGACTGTGCCCCCAAAAAACTTGTCATCCCTACTATTTTCTGTCTAGTCATACTCCTATTCTCCGTTCTCAACTACTCATACATGCCCTGCTCTTGTTTACACTGCCAGTTTACACTGTTTCTCCAAGCCATCACAGCTGATATCTCCTCGTGCTATCCCTAAACTGCCACTCTTAACTCTTGAAGTAAATAAATAATCTTTGCTGGCAGGACTATGCTGAATCTCCTTAGGCACTCTCTAATCAGATATCCTAGGTCCTCCCAATTCTTAGACCTTTTATACTTGTTTTTCTCCTTCTCTTATTCCATTTAGTTTTTCAATTCATACAAAACTATATTCAGGCCATCACCAATCATTCTACACGACAAGTGTTTCTTCTAACAACCCCACAATATCACCCCTTACCACAAAATCTTCCTTCAGCTTAATCTCTCCCACTCTAGGTTCCCACCCCACCCCTAATCCCGCTTAAAGCAGCCCTGAGAAACATCGCCCATTCTCTCTCCATACCAACCCCCAAAAATTTTCACTGCCTCAACACTTCAACACTATTTTGTTTTATTTTTCTTATTAATATAAGAAGGCAGGAATGTCAGGCCTCTGAGCCCAAGCCAAGCCATTGCATCCCCTGTGACTTGCACGTATACATCCAGACGGCCTGCAGTAACTGAAGATCCACAAAAGAAGTAAAAATAGCCTTAACTGATGACATTCCACCATTGTGATTTGTTTCTGCCCCACCCTAACTGATCAAGGTACTTTGTAATCTCCCCCACCCTTAAGAAGGTTCTTTGTAATTCTCCCCACCCTTGAGAATGTACTTTGTGAGATCCACCCCTGCCCGCAAAACATTGCTCTTAACTTCACTGCCTATCCCAAAACCTATAAGAACTAATGATAATCCACCACTCTTTGCTGACTCTCTTTTCGGACTGAGCCCGCCTGCACCCAGGTGATTAAAAGCTTTATTGCTCACATAAAGCCTGTTTGGTGGTCTCTTTACACAGACTGGAATGAAAATAGGTGCTAGAAGATTAAGTGTTTTTGTTTTTTTTTCCCCAAGATCACAAAGTAAATGGGTATCAAAGTTGAGAATAGGGCCCAAGTCTCTAACTTCCCAGCCCAGGCTGAGATGTGGGCCTATTCCTGGATACAGTAGAGGGACAGTCCATAAACAGCAAATGAAGCTCAGAGAAGGTAAGTAAGTTGCCCAACATCAAACTGTAAATGAGGGGAAGATTTACAACTTGGTGTTAAGTCTTTCTAACTCAATAATCTTGCTTTTAGTCTCTTCCATGGTAATACCACCATTGTGAGAGTAAGAATGATGGCTTATTGCATGCATTCAATATATACTACTTAATATTAAAGTTATTATTAAATTGAGTAAGTAGAAATATTGTATTGATTTTTTTTTAGTACCTTGGAAATCAGTCTTGATATTTCACCAATTTCCTGAAAAAAAAGATAGAGTTATATTAAGAAACCTATGCTACATATTATGAACTATAGAAAGTGCCTCATTTATTACAAGTTCATCACATTTTCTCAAAAAGATTATAGTTGAGGCCAACTCCAGAATGCATTGCTCAGACTCACTATCCAGAGGAGGCTCACTGCCTTGTCTCCTATAAGGACTGCCTTCTCTTTTGAGCCAAGGTCTCGCTTAGCTTTTCCTAGAATTGTCTTCAGGTGGTGACTGAGAAAAGTCATGGTGTTATAAGGACCTCACCATTTCGGTCAAATATGGGGCTCCTTTAAGAGGCCATCTTTACTTTGGAACTCCCCATTGGGCTGACATAGATTTCACCTGTCATCTGTCTTCCCTTGTCCAATCCTGTTTCATCCCCTTCTGCTTTCATAGGTGTTACTTCCAAATAAATCTTCTGTACTCCAAACCCCATTTATTTCAGTGCTTGCTTCTCAAAGAACCCATCTTGCACTAGTTAGACCAGGAGAGGTCTGAGAAAGTAGGTGATGAGATGAGTTTTTGTCCCAAACTGCTTACTGCCCAGCTGATAGATAGCCTCCATCCCTGGTGGTAGGTGGTGTAGGGGTACAAGGTAGTGACCCATTACTAAATCTTTCACAGTGAGCTGAAGGAGCTTGCCAATAGAAGTGGATGCATTGGTCTGTATAAACATTCAGGTATATAACAGGTATTTGGGAAATGATGGGTATAACTAAAATAAAATCAATGAATGTTACTAGGTTGCATTGCATTGATACCCTATAGACAAATAATTAAAAGCTAAGGTCAATTAATAAAAATTGAAAACTAAGTATGCGAGTCAGAGGCATCTCTTTCATAGCTTTTCAAGAAGTTCTTATCTCATGAAATGGGTAAAAAGAAAAGCTTAAAGAGCAAGCCCAGGTCTGAAAAGTCAGAGTGGTTTATTGTCAATGAGTACTGGATGCTCTACCCAGGAAGGTCTGATATGCAAAGTCAGAGCCTTAGCTGGGAAACTGGAACACTGGCACGTGTGATAAGGACATCAGGGTAGATGTCCCCAAAGACTTTAACTCTCCAGGCCTCTCTGAACCGTCTAAATCTATCTAAGTGACCACTTGTCCCTCTTTAAAGCTAGCACTCTGCTCTGGAAGTAAGACATACAGAGGTCTCTCCCAAACAAGATAAGAAATTCCCCTTTCAATAGCTGCTCCACATCCTCTTCTGGGCATCAGGCCTGTAAGTAGGGCCAAATAAGGAAGAAAAGGAACTATATCCAAAAGGAGCTGCAAAGCCCAGCCATCATGAACCAGCAAAGGATGGGGAAACACATATGAAACTGTATTTCAAGGATGCTTGATTAAGGGTCACTGGAAAATAGGACTGAATGGGGGTGGGTTTATGTGACTGGAACACATTCTCAACATTCTGGCAAGAACCCCAGGAGGTGACACAAAATTACTTTTGGGGTAGCTCTTAGAAGCCTGGAAAAAGCAGTAACTCAAACAGAGTGAGTTTGAAATGCCTGAATTTCCAGAGGAAAGAATTCAAAATTCTCAGGAAGTGGATATGTTAAAATAGATATATTGTAAGGGAACGGAACATCTTCCAGAGGATTATATTCCGAGAGAAGTCCTAAAAGATGTACCATTCACTAACTGATGAATGCAGCCATCAAACACATTCAGGAGTGTTTTCTATGGGCTAACAGTGGGAGAGTATGTCCTAAAATTGTGTTGCTGATAACAATGGGGTGATGGGGCCCAAAATAGAGGTCAGGTAGCATCACTTAATAGCCAGAAGCCAGGGATCATACTTATAACCACCAATAAGGTTGGAATGTCCCAGAACCCATAGAGAGTTATGGAGATAGTAAATAAAATATAGTGCTCCTAAGGGCAAAATCTGTTGGCAGCCTACAAGAGCAATGCTTAATATATATAACCATAGAAGAACAAGAATGGATGATCAGGAGGCTGAGGAAGGTGCCTTAATAAAATGTCGTGATCCCTTGCTTAATTTTCAGTCCTTAGTCAGTTTCCAGACACAGAACCAACTGGCTAAAAAAAAGGGCTGATCCCTAGGAGAAATGAACCTGTAACACTGCAAGTATGTACTGTAAAAATTTCACCAGGTCCTTCTCCCAGAAAACCCATGGTTTTCATTCAAGTGGTAATGAACCAGGGAAATAGAAACCCCCAGATGTCTCAAGGATTGAGTTGACATTGAGACCAGAGACCCAAATCATCATCCAAGCCCAGCTGTTAGAGCAGAAATATAGAATTCAGAAAATAAATGAAATCTTTAACAAAATTCAGTTTGCTCTGGATTTGCTGCATTTGTGGACCTAGCTGGAGATCATTTTTCCAGTCCCCAGATGAATAACTGTGAATGATATACTTAGGTCCTTGCACTGTGGAGTAAGAGCTGTCATTGTGAGGAAAGCTGAATGGAAGCTTCAGAAACAGTCTACACTAGCCAAGATGGTGAATGAATTACATACGTCTCAGAATGGCAGAAATGAGTCAACTTCTTAAAGATCTAAGGGGTACAGGCTAGTGATCTCTTTTTTAATCTTGATTTGATTCAACATTCTGGCACCTGTAGAAATGAGATGAATAATTAAGAATAACTATAGACTATGGCAAACTTAACCAGGTAGTAGCTCTAATTATGACAGGAGGATGTGGTAGAGCAGTTTAATATAGCTTCAGGTCTATGGTGTATTGCCAATGATTTGGCACATTTTTTCTATTTCTTACAGGAAAGAAGATGAGAAACAATTTGAAACATGTTATCTGGTGGGCTTCTTTTTGTTCAGAGGAGACACCTTCCACATCTAGGACACCACTGTAACCTATACACTGGATGCTATGAAAGAACGCCGTTTTAGAGCAGAGCCCAGATCAAGAAAGGACTCTTCATCAGGTTCAAGCTGCCATGGAATCAGCCCTGCCAATTGGGCCATACATCCTGGTAGATTCTATAAATGGTGGAGATCCAGTGGTGGGAGATGCGCAATGTGGTGTTTAGAGCAAGCCCCAGTGAGAAAATCAAAATAAAGCCCCCCTGGGTTCACATGCAAGCCATACCATCCATAGGGGAGAAATGCACAATTTTTATAAACAATTCCCAGTGTGCTACTAAGTGCTAATAGAAATGGAACTCTTGACCATTAGGCCCAAAGTGACCATAAATCTCAAAGTGAACATGAGTTATCATTTATTGGCCATGTAAAGTCAGGGAGTTTGGAGGGCCCAGCAGCAGTTCATCATAAAATAAAAATGGCATATCCAGGACAAAGCATAAGTGATAATGAGAGCATAGTCCAGCTCTATGTGCAAGTAGTCCAGACCCCTATGTAACCCATCATCTTGGCATCAGTGCCTCTCCCCTTTCACACATCCAAAGCCATATAGGGGAGAGGGAGAAAGTCTTGTAGGACCAGCTGAAGACATATGAAAATGACTGAGCTTGGTTTACAGATGGGCTGGCTCAGAATGCAGAGGGAGGCCTAAAATGGATCATGGCAGCATTACATCTTCACTCAAGGATGTCTTTGAGAAACAATAGTGAAAAAAGTTCTTCCCATTCCCATTCAGCAGAGCTTGGAGACCAAAATTGGTCATCTACTTTGTGTGCAAGAAGAATTTTCCAGAGTCAGAAAATGACTTAGTTACCATGTCAGGGACCAAATATGAAAACAATTAGAGGGTTGCATACCATAAATTATGAAATAGAGGTCTGTGAAAGACAAATGGGAACATATCCATCATAGAAGAATCCCTGAGTGACCAAGTAGGCAAAATGATTTATTGTCATTAGCAGCCTTTGTCAGTGGCCGTCTCAGTACTGGCATGATGACATGACCACACAAACCAAGAAGCCAGTGTGGCAGAGAAAGAGGCTAGTCATGAATCCAGAAGCATGAACTCCTTTCCACATTCCAAAACTGATGTAGCTACTTCTGCCTATGACTGACTTGACAACAGCAGAGACCAAGAGTGAGTCCCTGGAACAGCACTATTCTTTGAAGAAAATATGTGGTGGTCACTCAATGACACTGTAGCCTTTCCATTTGGAAATGACCAGTAGTTCATCCTACAAGAACAGATACCTATTCAAGGTGTAGAATTTTCCTTTTTCTGCCTGCAGAGACTCAACCCATATCAATATTCACGGGCTCACAGAATGCCTGATTCACAGACACAGAATCCCACACATGTGGCATCTAGCCAGAAAATTTACTTATCTTTTTACAGAGAAAGAGGCATGGGAGAGGGTCCAGGACCATGGGATCTACTGGTTGTGTCATCTGAAAGTTGATGGCCTGATAGCATGCTGGAATAGTGTGCTAAAGGCACAGCTGATGGGTCAGCTAAGAGACAACACCCTGTGCGGATAGAAGGGAATTCCCCTGTTTTTAGTATACACATTGAATCTGAGACTTTTCATGTGGCTCTGTGCCCCTATAGGAAACATATATTGTTACAGAATAAACAAGGGGTGGAAGCAGGTGTGGTCCCACTTACAATCATCTCCAACAATCCACTGGGAGAAGCTATGCTTTCTTGACTCATACCTTTGGGATCTGCAAGATTAGGGGTCCTCTTCCCCAAAGAGGTGTAACAATCCCAATGAACTCCAAGCTACAGCTGTCATTTGCACGCTTTGTGTTCCTTGTGCAGTGGGTTGTCAGGTGAAAAGTTGTCACCATCTTGTCACAGGCAAGTGACTCTGATCAGCAGGAGGAGGTAGGGCTGCTGCTACACTTTAGGGTCAGAGAGGAACAATTGTCCATCTTGGATGATCTACTTGGGATCCCAAGTAGGAAATGGTTTTCCGGATCTGAGATCCCCACTCCGAAATCAGGGCTTGAGTCACAAACAGATAGGCCACAGAACAAAAGAGGTAAATACTGAGAGTGAGAGAAATTTAGAACGATAGTGAAAGATAGAGATAGATGATGGATACCATTTGTGGACTCACAAACATCTGCAGTACAAGGGTCTGCAGTTCATCCCACTAACCTCCTCAGGAGAGGTTTACCCTCAGAAGGAGAGGACCACCAGAGCCCTTGAAGTGTTGGCCTTCACACATGGAGCAAGAAGTGTGTCTGAATGGTGCAAGAGGTGGACACTGTCAGACAAAGAAATGGGCCCACCAGCTCCCCTCTCAAGAATGAACATGATGCCCAGATACCCCCAGCTATTAGCTCCTCAACAGCCTCTTCTGTCGAGGTCACACTCTTGTTGGGGATTAGCTAATAAGTTGTTAGCGAATAAGTTAACAACTGAGCAGGACAATGGTACTGGGACCTGGCCATGTTTAACAAATGCAGGGTTCCTCTAACAAGCAATCTACTGAGTTCTCCTTTCTACTAGTAGAGGCTTTGCCAAGCCTGCGTCAGCCTGACAGCTTCTCCTTTCCAACCCTCCTTCCTTCCCTTCTTGCGCAGCAACAGCCTTTTGCACTCTAACACCATCTCACAGCCTACTTCTCAGAGAACCCAACTTATGACTCCTGAGTACTTACCAAAACAGAGCTGAGACTTGCCTTTCAATAGTAATTACGAATCCATCACCAATGTAAATTCGGCCTCTGCCCTCGATAAACCGATTTCACTCATGTCTAAGTATCCATTCATCCATAAGCTTAACCTAGATTTTCTCATGTGCTTTAAGCTCTTGGGAAAGTTAGAAATGACCCATATCACTCAGAGGTTATGCACAGAGTAAAAATCACATTTATATAAGTCACATTTATAAATATACACATTTAAGCTATTGGAAGTATGTATTTATATGCTTATATGAGAATGCTGTAGAAATAGAACATTTAATCAATCATTTCTATCATAAAATGATCTAAATAAAGTGAGTGATGGCTTCATTTCAAATAGACAAATATTTCATGAAAACCTGGTATGGGTTAAGTTCTAGGCTGGTCAATGGGGAGACTGTGATAATAAGACAGAGTCCATAACTGAAATAGCTCTCAAGCCAGGATAGAGAGGCATACTAACAGGTCATTTCCATTTACTAAGCACCTCATTTTTAGTTTGAAACTATTGGGGTGTGTAGAGATTCCAATTTCTTTTCACCCACACCTTTTTTCTGGGCTCATACACCAGTTATGCCTGAACGAATGTAAGAGCTAGCAAAATCTGAGTGCTAAATGTGAGATAAGGCCGGGCGTGGTGGCTCATGCCTGTTATCCCAGCACTTTGGGAGGCCGAGGCAGGCAGATCACGAAGTCAGAAGGTTGAGACCATCCTGGCCAACATGGTGAAACCCTGTCTCTACTAAAAATACAAAAATTAGCTGGGTGTGGTGGCGGGTACCTGTAATCCCAGCTACTCAGGAGTCTGAGGTAGGAGAATTGCATGAACCAGGGAATCGGAGGTTGCAGTGAGCTGAGATCCTGCCACTGTACTCCAGCCTGGTGACAGAGTTAGACTTCATCTCAAAAAAAAAAAAAAAAGAAAAGAAAAATGGCCGGGTGCGGTGGCTCATGCCTGTAATCCCAGCACTTTGGGAGGCGGAGGTGGAGGTGGGCGGATCACGAGGTCAGGAGATCGAGACCACGGTGAAACCCCGTCTCTACTAAAAATACAAAAAAATTAGCAGGGCATGGTGGTGGGCGCCTGCAGTCTCAGCTACTTGGGAGGCTGAGGCAGGAGAATGGCATGAACCCGGGAGGCGGAGCTTGCAGTGAGCTGAGATCGCGCCACTGCACTGCAGCCTGGGTGACACAGTGAGACTCCATTTCAAAAAAAAAAAAAAAAAACATGAAATAAAAACTTTGATATCAGGCATAATTTAGTTACCCATATTTTGTCATCCTCATTGTCAAATAGTGAGTTATTAATAAACACTTGTTTTAGTGAGCTTCCCAAGAGAGAGCCCTCCTCCCAGTTTTATTACACAGTAACTGGTATCTGAGATAATTAAAACCAATAGTGCATCAAAAGAAGGTGGAGTGGAGATGACCTAGGTTCCAGTTTCTAATTTTGGATGGGGTGAGGTTGGGGGAGCTGAAACAAAAGAGCTGGGACCAGAAGGGATAAAGAATTATTTTGTGCCATCGAAAGCAGTGCTCCAAGGGAAAATATTTTGCATCGTGAACGCTAGGGTTCTCTAAGGCAGCAACATCCTCTCGTTGCCAGGACTGCATTGTTAGGTTATCACTGAGCCCTTGGCCAGCTGACTTCCACATGGGATCTGCTTGAGTCTGGGCCCCCTTTGATTTTTCACTTGCCTCTGATTGGTGAGTTATCTGAGCTCTGTTGCTTTCAATGTTCATATCCTTGTGATCTCATGGAGTTGATGGGGTTTGATTATTAGACTTGTTCTAAGAAATTCAAGGTAAAGTCCCTTTAGCAACAACCATTCTTTGTTTGATAGAGTCAAATAAACATTATTCTAGTTTCTTTCCTCTCTCAACTTTGTAAATGCAGCATCATTAGGAAGCATCATTGCCTAGGGAGGCATGTAACATTACTCCTATCTTCTCTGTTCACTGAATTTTTTCAAAAAAATGAAAGGAGACAAAAGGAGAGAATGGAAAGGGAGCTGAGGTAAGGGGACAGGAGAGGAAAATATAATGCTGTCATTCTAGCTATGCCCTAAGGACATATCCACCTTGTAGTGGAGGCGCTTAAAAAACAGTCCCCCCAAAAATCCTTGGTGGCTTTGAAAAGAACAAACTGCTACCAGAAGTCACTACATTTATATCTGAATGGAAGGGGGTTTTCCATGTATTAGGTATATGGGTTTTATTATTCTCATTAGGACTGCCCTACATTTTCAAAAACAGTTTTGAAAAACAGTATTCGGGATAATGCAATAAGAAATTTTGCAATTCTTCAACTCTCAGAGAATAAATAGAAAAATCTATCAGTATTCCATTCCAGTGGAATTTCCAGGAAAGCTTCACAAACACAAACACTTCTTAAACTTCCAAGAAAATGTTGCATTAGGCAGGGAAAAAAAAATTAAAAGAAAGCAATACCACCATTTTATTTTAAAGGATACTTCACAATTTTAACATAAAAACAATTCTTTTTACCAATGCTTGGGCTGAATTAGACGTGAAGAAAACATTGGGGGCAACTAACATTGCAAAGAAGGGATGTTATCAGATTATAATTTATTCTGTTTTCTTATAAGCCAAACGTAAAGTTGATTATAACAGAAAGGCTTAGTTTCAGATTAGCTCTTCCTGCAGGATTTATGAATATCATTTTAATCTCTCTAACAAAGCCAGGCGCGGTGGCTCACGCCTGTAATCCCAGCACTTTGGGAGGCCAAGGCGGGCGGATCACAAGGTCAGGAGATCAAGACCATCCTGGCTAACACGGAGAAACCCCGTCTCTACTAAAAATACAAAAAATTAGCCGGGCGTGGTGGTGGGCGCCTGTAGTCCCAGCTACTCAGGAGGCTGAGGCAGGAGAATGGCATGAACCCGGGAGGCGGAGCTTGCAGTGAACCGAGATCGCACCACTGCACTCCAGCCTGGGCAACAGAGCGAGACTCTGTCTCAAAAATAAATAAATAAATAAATAATCTCTCTAACAAGAGAGAAAAGTAAATTATTTTCCGATAGCCATGTGATCCATGTGCAGGCACAGACCTCTAAACCAACCTGCTGGTAGGTTTCAGAGACTCCAAGAAGAATTGCTCCAAGTCTAGATGGTGCCCACTCTTTCTGCATCTAGTAGCCCCTCAGTAAAGACTAAGAGATAAATAAAATCTCTCTGACCTTCTCAAAATTAAGGATGTGGAAAAGATGGAAAACAGACAAAGCTGAGCAACTTTTCAAGTGAAGGAGGTAAAAGAGTGGCTGTATTGGTCTGTTTTTACACGGCTACAAACAACTACCTGAGACTGGGTAATTTATAAAGAAAAGAGGTTTAATTGGCTCAGTTTCACATGGCTGGGGAGGCATCAGGAAACTTACAATCATGGCGGAAAGCAAAGGAAGAGCAAGCACGTCTTACCATGGTGGTAGGAGACAGAGTGAGTGCAAAGGGTAAAGCACTGTGCTTTTAAACAACCAAATCGCATGAGAATTCCATCACGAGACAATACTAGGGGGATGGTGCTAAGCCATTAGAAACTGCCCCCATGATCCAATCACCTCCCACCTGGCCCCTCCTTCAACATGTGGGGATTACAATTTGACATGAGATTTGGGTGGGGACACAGAGCCAAACCATATCAGTGACCAAAAGAAATGACAAAGGCATTCTCATAATGTGAGCACCTACCATGTAACAGTCACCATTACAAGTGTTTTTACATTGTGGAAATAAAAAAAGGCCATCTAAATAAGAACAGACAAAGGCTATTTATTCAGAATTTGCTGCAGCAAGAGAGTCAACCACTGTCACTTGCATTTTGGCAGAGATCCAAAGGCAGACAGAGGCATTGGAAAGCTTTATAGTGGAAAGAAGGGAAGGCTTCTGGTGTGCACCGATTAGAGGCAGTTGGCCTGGGAAGCCATAGGTGGGCTAACTAGGAGTGGGGTAACCTGTACAATTGGTTGGGGGGTGCATATTTGGCATTCTCTTGTTGGTATAAACTTGGAAATGTTGATATAAATTAGGAAAACTGTCATTTATTAATTAAGTCCAGGCCATTTGGGATTCATTGTTAAAGAAGTTGTTGTTTGACTTTCTGGATTGCCACTAGAGCCAGTGATCTGGTTTCCTAGAAGTGTGACTTACAGCAGCCCAGCTTCCTGGGCTGGTTACTATAGATATTGATTGGATTCCTGGGTTGGTTACTGCAGATGTGGGTTGCACTCCTGGGCTGGTTACTATAGATATGGGCTGGACTCCTGGGCTGGTTACTATAGATATGGGCTGGACTCCTGGGCTGGTTACTGTAGATATGAGCTGAATTCCTGGGCTTGTTACTGTAGGTATGGGTTGGATTCCTAGGCTGGTTACTATAGATATATGTTGGACTCCTGGGCTGGCTACTGTAGGTAAGGGATGGACTCCTGAGCTGGTTACTGTAGCTATGGGTCGGATTCCTGTACTGGCTACGGTAGATATGGGTTGGATTCCTGGGCTGGTTACTGCAGATATGGGTTGGATTCTTGGGGTGGTTACTGTAGATATGGGCTGGATTCCTGGGCTGGTTACTGTAGATATGAGCTGGATTCCTGGGGTGGTTACTGTAGATATGGGCTGGATTCCTGGGCTGGTTACTGTAGATATGAGTTGGATTCCTGGGCTGTCTACTGTAGATAGGGGTTGGATTCCTGGGCTGGTTACTGTAGATATGGGCTGGACTCCTGGGCTAGTTACTGTAGATATGGACTGGATTCCTAGGCTTGTTACTGTAGATATGGGTTGGATTCCTGGGCTGGTTACTGTAGATATGAGTTGGATTCCTGGGCTGGTTACTGTAGATATGAGTTGGATTCCTGGGCTGTCTACTGTAGATAGGGGTTGGACTCCTGCACTGGTTACTGTAGATATGGGCTGGATTCCTGGGCTGGTTGCTGCAGTTGGTGGGTCAGGGTTTTACTTCATGTGGTCTGGCCATTCATTGTCTGCTTGTATATTCAGCCTCTCCACGCAGATTGGCTCATTTCATTTTCACCTCTACTCTGTGAATTAGGGCTTGTCTTCCCATTTCATGACAAAGTAAACTGAACCTCAAAAGCTGACAGAATCTTGTGTTAACAACTCAGCTGTCAATTTCTGAGTCACAAATTTAATTCAGGTTTATCACCATATTACTCTGTACAGATATGGAGACCTTTAGCCTGATCCACTGTTTTAAATCTTGGATGATCAAGAAACACAAGCTTTCTTACTGATGAGAGTGCTTAGGGGAATGTTCCCCCAGGCAACTCTCAGAGCCAGTGCCTCTGTACCACATCCTAACTGCTTCTGAAGAAGCTTCTAGATACAAAAATAAGTCTAACAGATGTTGAGTTTCTCCTCCCATTCTGTGTGCCTGTCCACTGTTCATGCCTCCTCCCTCAATTTATCAGTCTAGTACGACAAATGCTAATGCAGGATTTAAGGGTTGGGGTACAGCGAAATGAATTAATTCAGAATTACAACCTATGATTATTCCACATCCTAGTAGATTTGAGAGATATTTAAAGATATTATGATAATCAGCTGAGTACCATGTGAGAAATAGGCTAGGGCATTCATTACAAGAGCTCCCAGTCAATGCATATCACCCAAGAAGGGGTTGAGGTTAGGGTTCAGGAAAGCTTAGACACCAAAGATGGGCACCCAGATGGAGGGAAGGCATGCACCTTTGTCCTCAGCTGTTTTCTCTCAGGGCTACTTCCCACCTGTTGCTTAGGTAACTCACCCTTTCCCAGGGCTAAGCTATTCCTTGCATGGTTTGACATCTTCCTTTGCTGGTATCCGTTTCCAGGCCTGGACTAATATTTCTGCATGACCTCACATGGCTAACAATAGCTGATGATAGGCAGGGTTTGGAGTAGAGCTTTAGGACCACAATCCCATCAATCTCCCCACTTCCAGGTTTTTCTGCCCCAGGAGGTATGTCCTTAAGCCTGTAGTAGCAAAGCCTATATAACTTTTCCTCAGAGCGAAGCAAGTATTTAATCATTACAATTTGCTACATGGTTCCTCTGATAAGTGGAAACCTAAAATCAAGGTTTGCTAGGGCTGCCATAACAAAGTAGCACAGATTGGGTGGCTTAAACAACAGAAATGTATTTCTTAACAGTTCTGGAGGCTAGAAGTTTAAAATTAAGGTGCCAGCATGGTTGGTTTCTCCCGAGGCCTCTTTCCTTTAACTGCGGAGGGCATTTTCTTACGTCTTCATGTGATCTTTTCTGTGTCTGTGTCCTAATCTCCTCATAGGGACACCGGTCACACTGAATTAGGGCAAACCCTGACCTTCATTTTAGCTTAATTATCTCTGTAAAGGCCCTATCTCTAAATACAGTCATATTCTGAGGTACTGGGGATGAAGACCTCAACAAATGAATTTTGGGGGATACAATTTGTCTTGAAATACAAGGCTCCAGCTTGCATACCAAATGGGACTCCTGGAAACACCATCTCTACATCTCAATGGTTGAGTCTACTTGACCAGCTCTGAGTTCTCTGAGACAGCCCCAGCCACCTGGACCAGTAACCGGCACAGAGAATGCTGGAAGTTTCCAGATAAGCCTTATCTAAGAAGCTAAGGGCCTGCCCAGTACAAATATTCCCAGGAAGTCAAAATGAGAAGCAATGTCCTGCCCAGTAATAACAATAAACTCAATAAATATCCAGTTCTGAGCAATCTGATGAGCAACTCTGCCCCCGTGAAGGAAGAGTGGGAGGGTAAACGTGGGCTGGGGAAAGGAGGAAAAATTGAAGTAGAGGTTCTCTCTTCTTTGGTTAGAGGCTAAGTCAAGGTAGCCTGTAACCTTCTCCCAGCAGCTAGTACTGCTCTGCTCTTGGTCCCAGCCATCACAAACAGGCCCCAAGAGCATATACATTCTCCCTCCATCTGCCCCTCAGCTTCCCAGCTCCAGCACCTGCCAGAGCCCAGTCACTCTTGCTCACTGCCCAGCACGACATCCTCTGTCTTGAGATTTAGGAGCAAAGCATCCTTATCAACTCCTCAAGATCAAAGCTCTGCAGGAACTCGCTCTCCATGAAATGTATAGATCAAAACCCTGAGGATTTTGACATTTATGTTTTTAATAGATTTTTTTCCTTCTTAAAACACCCACAGGCTGTGACTGAAGTGGAAATGTGTTTGCTTTTAATTGCAGTGCATGCTTCATCTGCTCTGAGGCTGTGAATCCTGCCTCTCCTCAGAAGCTTAGCGTTTGTATCAAACAGAGCTGGGAATGTGAAGAGGAACAAAAGGTCTGAAATGCCACACGATAAGAAAATTCTTTTAAAACTCTTCAATAACAGGGATCTAGAGAGAGTTTAATTCATAGATGAAGAAGATTTAGAGGACAAGGTCACTGCAAACCTTTTAATAATTGTTTCTTGCAACCCCAATCCCCCATTTGGAAACTGAATGCATTTCTCCTCATTTAAAAGGTAAATATTTCCAAGTCTGTGGCAACATCAATCTATAACAAGCATTCATTGAGTGCCTCATAGGTTCTTTCGGGCACAGAAGGATGAACGAGGTTTGGCTCTTGTTTCAAGTTGCTTAGAACCCAGTATTTTCAAAGTGGTTCTCCAGACTGCATACATACACCAGAGAGATAAAACTGGAAACATTTTCTCATCCGAGTCCAGCTGGTCTCATGCCTAAAGTTCTCCTAAAGGTTTTGCTTAAAACATTTTCAAACCACCTGTTCACACGTCTGAATCTAATATTCTCTTCTGTGTTCTGAATTGGGATTAGTTGCAAATATTAAGAATCCTGCTTTCCTGAATAAGAGGATTATAAGCATTCTTTAGAGGTCTCAGAGTTCAATTACTAACTTCTCTGCATAATAAGAAGTATCATTCCTTCAACAGCAATATTTTCATTAGAATGAGCAAGGCTGAGTTGCTTGCTCTAATACCTACTCTGGAGATATATATTTCTAGTTTCAAACACATGCATCTAAACTAACAGACTCTGAGAATCATTTTTGGAATAGCTCCCTGTAAAGGAGTCAAGTGCATGCAAGAGATCTTCCCCATACCTGTCCCTCTCTCCCTCTCTTCCAGTTTCTGACCTTAGTTTCTTCCTCTTTCCTGCATAATTGTAAACCAGAGCATCTCAATATCAGGATAGTCTGAGAGTGTATACATTGTTTCTCAGGTTTTTACACGAACCCCACCTTGGATTCAGGCTAGCCAAGCCCTAAACTAAAATGACACAACTATCTCAGGTGTGTAGGAGTTGACATTTATTTTTAGGCAAGACACATTGATCTGGGACCTAATGTGCACTATAGCCTGTACTGGTTCTACCTTGGATACAAGTTATGGAAAACAAGGTGTCTGTCCTTTTACAGCATCCTGGTAGTACTGTCATACAGGACACGATGTCACACAGAGACATCTGCCCTCTGCTGCAGGTGGTTCTTTTCTTCCCATAGCTCAACATTTGCTCTCTCTTCTTCTCCACTTACCTACCTAATCTCTACCATCTGGACAAGCAGATGTGCTTTGCTAACACTGTAAAATAGATCATGCATATAAACATATTGTTTCCATTTTAGAGATGAGAAAACTAAGGATTAGAGACTATAAGTGACTTATATGTAGTATTCACATTCACAGTGAGTAGTTGAAATAAGTTTAGTTATTCTAAATCCAATGCTCATGGTCTTTCATCAATATAAAGAATTGATGGTGAAATTATATCTTGCAATTTAGAGCTTTGTGGGAAATGCATATTTTTAGCAATATCATCTCATTTTGCTGTCACCACAACTCAATGGGAAAGGTATCATAATACCATGCATGGATTTCAACCTACCCCTGAATAACTCAGAAAATTAGGACAATCCTTTATAATATCACAGACTCACTTTCCCCATCTGAAAAGAAGGATAGAGTTAAATGACCCTCCCTTGAAATGCTCGGAAAGAGAATGAGTTAGAATGGAACTTAAAACATCTTTCCTAGCACTTTCTACTGGCCACTTGAGTTCAACTCCCTTTTCATCTGTCCTAATTTCATACCAGCCTAGGTTGAATCAGATCATCTCTAAAGTTCCTTTCCAGGCTTAAAATTTTATTTAAACATACCTAGCCATTTCTTATTCCCTTCCTTCTTGAAGCCACGTGGCTATGCTATTTGGTTCACAGCCAAATTATGCAAATAATTTGTAAAAGGTTGATAGGATGGTCTTTTCATCCAAGCATACATCCGTGGGTTACAATTGTGTTGATTCCAGAAGAGTTTAAGTGACATCAGAGGAAGTTTCCTTTCCCCCTTCCCCTCTACCTCCCAGGCTATTATTATTAACATCAGCCAGAGGCAAGCAAGTGATAGCTACAAGCAACAGACACAGTAAACAAATTATCTTAAGCAACTTATTCCTTGGCAGCGAGGCAAGCAAACCAGCAATTTATCTGCAGTACAACTCCAAGTTTTTCCAAATCAGTTGGCACAGTGTCTTCACTGGCTTCCATATTCTATCTAGTTTTCATTTTTCTAAAAAATACGGGAATTCTGTTCATGTTTTTTTCTCCTTCTTTCTTTTCATTAAAAAGTAAGTACTTTCTAATTCCAGAGACTGATTAAAGAGTAGACAGGAAGCTGACAGTTATCAAATACAGAGAATTTGAAGTTAAAATCAGGGTCTGTAGTAGACTTGCTTTTACGTATTGATGCCAGAGTCACCTAAGGTTGAGGTTAATAGTTGGTGATTGAGCTCTTCAGTTCCCCTCAATTTGGAGATTAATTCTCCTTCTTTGCAAAGAACTCCACCATTTAGTCAGGGTTCCACTCTACTGGGCTTGTTTTCTCTCGTTTCATTTAATCTAATTTGATGAACCTAATCCTTTGCACCAGACCACCTCCATCACCCAGCTCCCCAAACCCAAGGGGGGGAGTAAAACAAAACAAACAATAGTTGAAAAATGTATCCAATCAACCAGAAGCAAATGCATTTCTAATTCAAGATTATGAATATGGGTCACCCTTTAGAACAAGCAAACACAAGTCAAGCATCATTCTTCTTAATTTGTTCCAGGTCATTGTTCTCCTCTGCCTGGCTGCAGAACGCTGATGGATCATCTTGATAAAAATTCATTTTTTAATCCATCTGTTATATTGCACTTTTAATGTCAATTTCTCCTAATGTATCTTGACTTTGCCCCAGCCCCAGCTGCAAGCACACTACATTTTATTAGAATAAAGCCTCATGTCTCGTGTCTCTAAATGAGAGAAGTAGCTACAAGATCATTTTCTCCCCCTGCATTTGCAGTGTTAAGTTTCAACATATGTTAGCATAATGCTTTCATTCAATACTATTTCTAAAGACAGAGGCCCTTCTGAATCAATTTCTTAGATTCAGAACAAGGTCAAATCAAATAAGCAGTTTATGCACATAAGAAAAGTGGTATCTGATGGCAACAAATGTCAAAGGCAATAGAGAAGAGAACATTTCATTTGGGAAACAATTCTTAAAGCATAGAAAGTTGTCTTCTATCCTAATCAAATGAGAAAATGGAAGGGGTAAAAACTCTCTAATTTTTTCCACAGCCGTCCAACAAAACTAAGACCAATTAAAGTTTTTAAAGTAAGAAATGCACAGACAGATGACTTCCCAAGTTCATATATGAATTATAAAATTATATACTCGGAGTGGGAAGGTGCTTCTAAGCAAACCCACACCTCAGCAGCCCTTCTCTGGCTGTAACTCGAGATATCAGAGCAAGACCAGGGGAAACTTGGTAAAGTGAGAGACAACACTGTGACCGCAAATGTGGACCCACAGCCATATAATAGGAGAGGCAAGACAGATAAAGTCAGATTCCAGTTAAAAATGAAGAAAAGGAAACACGAATAATTTTAAGTATTTGCCCAATATTAACATTTGCAACAAAAAAGATAACAGCAAAACTCAGACTGTTGGACCTGAGTCATAACTTGTAGACCTTGGGATACCTTGAAAGTGTCTTAAGGGAGCACATGACAGAGTCTGTATACAGCAGTGTTTTAGGGAAATGAGTAAGTATAATGCATTGGTTCTCCAATCCACTGAGTCATATCTGCTCAGGGACTTAGGAGAACAGCCTATAAGTTTCTATTGATTCTGGCATTTGGGGGGCCCCAAAGATGATTATTGTCCTGTTGCTTCCTGTAATAGAGTCCTTACTCCTTCCCATGGTCTACAAAGCCTATGAGATTTGAGGCCTTCCCTGATCTCTCTGCAGACCCTACCCTTCCTCCTGTGCTGCTGCCCCAACACTGGCCTTGTTACCACCACAGTACTTTTGATTCTAGCTAGTCCATCAATCTGGGAAGCTTCCCCCCACCACCCCCTCAAGCTTTGCAAAGCCAGCTCCTTCTCATTTGTTTTTCATTTCAGATGTTTCTTCCTCAAATTGACCTACCCCCAACCACCCTATGTAAAATACCTCTCCTCATCACTCTTTACTAGTAGTAATTCTTTGCATTGGGATTAACGCTATTTGATATTTCCCTGTTTGTTTGCTTACTAAGTCTTGCTCCACACAGAACACATTTAGAATGCAACCTTCTAGAGCAGAAAATGTATCACCAATGCCTGGCACAGAATGGAATCTTGACAAATGTTTGAATAAGTGTAGCACAAACCCAGACAAACAGATTGGAAGGCAAAACTCCCTTCAGTGTTGGTATGCATGCTGATTTGAAAAAAAAAAAAAAAAAAAAGGTTGGCGGGAGGTTATGAAAAAACGATTTCTTCCTTCCTGGCATTGTTTTATTACCATTCCCCACTTCCATTAAGTGCCCTCTCACCTAGTGTAGTCAGTATTCATCTTTTTATTTGTAGGTCCTTGCAAGGCAGTAGCTTTATTATATATTTAAATTTGCCTAAATGATTATATATATAAAATTCTGTTTCTTTGTTCATTCAGTAACATATTCTTAGACATATTCTTGGTCATAATTTCATATGTAGCATATTATTTCTAGCAGCCACATGCTGTTCTATAGCATGGCTTCACCAAACCTTACATTTCCTTTCTCTTGTGCTGAGAAACTCCCTGCTGCTATGAAAAGCACTGTGACAAATCTGCTCCTTTATGTCCCATTATGAATGTGAATGGGGATTTCTCTAGGATATCTATCCAAGAATGGAATTTTGGGGCCATAGGGCATTTGTATGCCCTAATTTGACTAAGTTCTACATGGAAACCTGCAGTTCCTTGGATTTCTGAATGCCAAATTGCCCAATACACCTGCCAATTCCAGCTTTCTAATTTGTATGAATCTGATCATTTTAACTAATAAATCTTTGTTATCCTATTTTTTTAATTTGCTTAAAAATAAATTTGAGAACCTTGTTATATGCCATACATATGCGTATATGTGCATGTGTATACACACATATGTATATGCCTGCATGTTTTTATATTTATTTTTTTTCTATTCATTTTGTTATTTTTTTCTAGGCTGGTTACCACATTATCTACAAAGAATAACATTCACATCTCCTCCTAAAATTCTAATTCCTTTGGCATATTTTCTTATAATTGAGTGCAATGCATCTGGTGCATATGAACAATCATTGTGATAACTTGTTCTGAATTTTAGAGGAAATACATCTAACTTCTAAGCATTTTAGCTTTAAAACTAGCTTATTTGTTGTAATTGTTCCAGTATTCTGATAAATGTATTGAAAGGTATAATACTGTAAAACATTACATATGCTTTAGCCACGTCCCACAACTTTTGATATGTGCTGTTTTCATTGCCCATTGTTCTTTTTTTTAGACAGAGTCTCACTCTGTTGGCCAGGCTGGAGTGCAGTGACATGATCCCAGCTCCCTGCAACCTCTGCCTCCTGAGTTCAAGTGATTCTCCTGCTTCAACCTCCTGAGTAGCTGGGATTACATGCACCACCACCCCTGGCTAATTTTTGTTTTTTTAGTAGAGATGGGGTTTCATCGTATTAGCAAGGCTGTTCTCAAACTCCTGGCCTCAAGTGATCTGCCTGCCTCGACCTCCCAAAGTGCTGAGGTTATAGGCATGAGCCACCGCACCCAGCCCCATTGTTCTAAATATTTCATAATTGTTAAGACTTCCTTTGTAATTCAAAATTATTTAGTAATATGTTACGTATACTTACAGGATTTTAAGACTATATTTATACTCCTTATTTCTAATTTGACTGCATTGTGGCCATGGAAGATATTCTATATAATACTGAGATTTAATTGGTAGTCTAGCACTTGGCCAATTTTTGTCAATGTTTCACATAGGTTTGAGAAAAACGTGTATTCTCTGAGCAGCAAGAGGTCATTTAGATTTCTATAATTTTTCTTCATCTTTCAAACTGTAAGTGAACTGTGTTAAATTATTTAGTTATAAATATTGAGTTTTTAATTCCTTCTGCTGTTTTGCTTCGTTTATATAATTGTCTATATTAATAGTGCATATATGTTCATGAGAGTTATAATTTTTAATGCTTTTGGTTTATTTTTTATTTTTCATAAAATATCCTTTGATGCCATAGGAATGTTTTCTCAAATTCAATTTTTTAGATTATGATTGCCACTTAAGCACTTTTTGATGCTGTTATTTACAATTACCTGATAGTTTTCAACCTTTCCTTTCCCCCAAACATTCTGTGTCTTTCTGTACTTAGAATGTCTTTACCGGGTGCGGTGGCTCACGCCTGTAATCACAGCACTTTGGGAGGCTGAGGCAGGTGGATCACAAGGTCAGGAGATCGAGACCATCCTGGCTAACACGGTGAAACCCCATCTCTACTAAAAATACAAAAAATTTGCCAGCTGTGGTGGCGGGCGCCTGTAGTCCCAGCTACTCGGGAGGCTGAGGCAGGAGAATGGCATGAACCCTGGAGGCGGAGCTCGCAGTGAGCCGAGATCGCACCACTGCACACCACCCTAGGCAACAAAGCATGACTCGGTCTCAAAAAAAAAAAAGATGTCCTTTGTTGGAAATCATATTCCTAGATTTTGATTTTGTTTTTGCCTTTCTTTTGGTAAGTTTAACTCATTTACATTCACTGTAATTTTTAAATTATGCATCATATTTCATATTTCAATTTACTACATTTTCATTTTGTTTTCTTATTTTCTATTTTCTATTGATATGTCAAATTTATAATGAGTGGTTTAAATTTATATTTTTTTATTATGGTAGATTACCTTAAACTGATGGCATTTACTAATACTTAATGACTTCTATTGTTTTTTTAAGATTACAATTATTTATTATTTTCCTAAAACAATACAAGTAGCTTACAATGTATCTTTGATTGTCCCTATGTTCACTTTTTTGATAATGCTAATAATTCTGGATTATTATAAATCTCTTTCTATTCTTCTTTAATTTTCTTTGATCCTTGCTCTTTTAAAATACAATGAACTTTACTAAGCGTTTTCATCATCTTTATTTTCTTTAACTCTTGTGGCATCCCTCTAGAGTTATTTCTAGTATTTGAGTACTTCCTGTAAAAGAGTTTCAATATATGTATTCAATTTACAAAATTTTAAAGACTTTGTAAGCTGGAGTATCTATTTATTGGATCCACAAATTTTAATAACAGCATGATTGGATACAAATCTCTAGATGCAGAGGAATTTTTCTTCAATACTTCAAACATATTACTTCATCATTTTCCTGCATCAAATAATGTGATTCACAAATCTGTCAATTAAATTATATATTTTTTGTAAGAGAGCTATTATTTCCAGAAGCCTTAACTTTTTTTTATCTGTTATGTTCTTAAATTTTACTGTAGTATATGTATGAGTGGGTGAATTATTTAAGATAGATCAGCTACGATGTGGTAACCCCCAAACACCAGTAACTTAACACAATAAAGGTTTATTTACTTACCACACAAATTTCAATGTAGGTTTACATGGTCTCTTCTCCACCCCATGACTCAAACATCTAGGTTCCTTCCATCTTCATAGGTTCTCATCTCAACAGAGGGCCTCCTTGGTTACAATGAAAGACAAAGAGAGAGATTAGAGAATTGCATGCGATATTGTCAATGACTAATTCTAGGAGTGCCTTATATCAATTCTACCTACAAAAGTATCGTAATCTTATTATAAGGAAGGGAGGAATATTATTTTCCTTTGTGTCCAAATAGAAGACTCCTAAACCTCATCCCATCACAGAATCTAGCTCAAACCCTAGAGTCCCCAGGTAATGCTCAATCATTTCTCTCAGGTCTAGATGTTAAACCTCCTGGTTCTATAAACCAAAACTACAGGTAATCCTTTTAAAACTCACGTAGAGAGTGGAAAAGGAAGAGGAGAACTGTAATAAATAATCTTATGTGTATAGTAAAAGAATAAAATACACAGTAAGTAGCCACTGACCCATAACAATTTTGAAATCCAACTGAGTAGACATTAGGAACACACCTACACCAAGGTTGGCGAAAATTTATTGGTTTCAACCTATGACCAATTATATATATTTTAATTTATTTTAGAGCTGCAACACAGTTTCCATATTAGTCAGAACAAGCATGTTTGGAGTTGAAACAAACTAACTTGTCACAGTGACTTACCAGAACAAAAATAAATTTCTTATTTATATCAGCAGTGGCTCTCCTCTATCTGATATCTCAGAGACCCCAGCTTTTTCTATCTTGTGTTGCTGTCATATGAACAAATTATATAAGTAAATAGTCCTATTGCCCACTCTAGTGCTTAAAATCTACACGTACGTTGCCTCTGAATCATTCCTTACCACCAAGTAGCCCGCAGAACTTCTGTTAACACTAGCTCTAGAGAACAGTGTTACTAATTTGGATCTAAGTCAATTCACATCTTTAGTATGGCTACCTCATTACAGAATTGTGTCTAGAGTAATTTCATATATTGCACAAAACATTCCCACTCATTTCTTTGGTATGCCTTTTCCCCAATCTCTTGATCCTTTCAAACACTCTAATTTTTACAAATGTCCCATATTGCATTTGACATCTCTTATTAGACTAAACTAGTCTCAGGTTCTGATCTACTATGGACCTTCTGTTTCCTCATAAACAAGGTTTGATGGCCATATAATCTTTCTCTCCTGCTTTTGTTATTGTTGCTATTTTAGTCTTGACCTTTATCAACTTCCTATTCCTATCACAGCTAGGAGATAGAAAATTCTGTGAGAAACGTCTGTAAGTTAAGTTAATATACCTATAGTAAATATATTAACTTAGCTTACATTGCTTAAAGATGAGGAGTCCTTACGCACTGCTTTTTATTTCAAGTCATTACAGACCATAAACACTGTTTATTGATCATATGGTCTTATTTCTCCCAACCACCTCTCCACTTCTGATATGATATGGAAATGGTAACACTGTATAACTTCATTTATGAGAGGTTACAAAAGTAATATGATTATAGAGTTAAATATCAATGTAATTAAAACATGTATTTGACCAGTGTATTGTTGAGAATACACTGGTCCTGGCCTTATGCTTGGTAGTGAGAATTTAAGGAGGAATAAGATACAGTAAGAAGGTGCTCTCAATCTAGAAGGGAAAGACCCACACATAGCCAGTGATTTTTTAAATGAGTCCAATGAAAGATGTATACACTGAGGACTGGGAGATTGTAAATGAGGGCACCCAATCCATAAGGAAAAAGGTGGCCAAGATGAATCTTAAAGGTAGATTTATTAGGTAAGCCCATTTTAAAGAGCAAAAAGAGCATGAGCAAAGACACAGATATGAGAAACGGTATGATGTCGACTTCACCCAGCAATAGCTATCATGGGGAATGAGCCTGAAGTAAGGAGTAGTGGAAAATGGAGCCAGAGATATTACACAGTCCAAAATCACTGCATCCTTCAGCGCCATGCTAAGGCTCTCGGACTTCAACCCAAAGGGACTGTGAAGCCCTTAAAGAAAATTAGCAGAAGACTGACCCAGATGATGCAGAGCTTAGATAAACTCTTTGTGCTTCACTCTCCTTACTACATGTGTGCAGAATATTTCCAGAAACAGTCTTTTTAGAAATCACTTTCTCAGCACTCCTTTGTGTTAAGCATCTGTATTAGGCCGTTCTTTCATTGCTGTGAAAAAATACCTAAGACTAGGTAATTTATAAAGCAAAGAGGTTTAGTTGGCTCACAGTTCTGCAGGTTTTATATGAAGCATAATTCTGGCATCTTCTTTGTTTCTGAGGAGGCTTCAGGAAGCTTAAAATCACGGCAGAAGGTGAAGGAGAAGCAGGCGTCTTATATGATGGGAGCAGGAGCAAAAGGGAGAGAGTCGGGGCCTGGGGGTGGAGGCGCTACACACGTTTAAATGAACGTATCTCACGAGAATTTACGGTCGTCAAGATAGCACTAAGCCATAAGGGATCCATCTCTATGATCCAATCACCTCCCACAAGGCCCCACCTCCAGCATCGGGGATTACAATGCAACATGGGATTTGGTTGGGAAGAAATATCCAAACTATATTAACATCATCTTCTCACCTTCATCAGCCAAATAATCTGAGTAAACAGGCACCCCTGTGCTACCTGACTACAGAAAGACTGTCTGGAGCTCCTTCTTATACCTGTAGCACATCAGTCAGGGCAAACCTCCAAAACAGACCAAGAGCAGAGCTCCTCTTTATCACACTGCTCATGGTTAATCCACTCAAGATTTGTTGGAAGTGTATCACATTTACCCACAGTAAAGTCAGGCTCTTGGATATTCGCCATGTTTCCACATCTAAATATGTTCTGAGTTTCTCATTTATTCACTCCACAAGCACTTGTTAAGTTCCTACTATGCCCGTGAAAACCAAAATTAATTTTAAAAGCCAGGCATTGTGAATTTCTCCAGGAGCAGACTCTGAGACAGGATTCCTGTGTATTTGGTTCTTAAGGAAGTGATCCCAGGAGAATTTCATGAAAAAGTGGAGGAAACAGAGGAGGAAAGAGGATGAAGTCAAGCAAGGGTGATTTCAGGCAAAGTCACAAAGAAGAGAGTTACAGCATGATCCTGCATAACACTGGAGTGTAAGTTAAATTCCAGAGCTTACCACAATTCAGAGCAAGAAAGCCGGACTTGCATAATCCCACACAACTCAGTCATTGATGAAGCCCTCCCTGAGGGGTGTACCATCCCAGGAACCGCAGGATCTCTTTCCTGCTGACAAACCAGTTCTAGTAACCTAGGGTCTCAGGTGTAGGTCCTTAGAAACAAAGAAACACCAAAGCTGAGGCATACGTACTAAGAAAGGGTAAGAAAGATCTGAATGTATCTGAGTAGAATAGCAATTAGATCTTCTAGGTCCATCAAAAAACACACAATTTAATGGGGAAGACAAGAATGTGATCAGAAAGATATACTAAGGAACTTTACATACTCTGAATAGAAATGGGTATATGACATCATTCAATAAATAAATACTGAAGTGATCAGCTCTCCTGTCCATATGAACAAAGTCTTCACCAAAAAGAAGGTCCTGGCTTTCTCTCTGTGCTGCAGTGTTTTACCTTATCACCTTCCAGCATGATAAAACTTTATCATTTTATTGACGACTTCTAGTTTATAATCAGCTGCACTACAAAGGAACTCTTAGACTTTGTGTGATCTGCGATCAATGTGACTAGCAGGTGTTAATTATTTGTCTCCTTTCTTCACTTGATAAAGTCTTCTTGTCGCCAATAATCTTCTTATATTGCAAGTTGCAATTGGTCATAAACATTCAAGTTTACCTACAGGGCTACTTTGAATATTGCTATAATCAATGAAGATTTCTTTTATTTTTTTGATTAACAAATAATAATTATATATATTTATGAGTTCCATAATGATGTTTTAATACATATAATGTATAGTAAATGAATTAGGATAATTAACATACCCACCAACTCAAATATTTATGTCTTTGTGTTGAGAATGTTCTTTATCCTCCTCCTAGCTATTTAAAACCATATATTTTCAACTACACTCATCCTAGAGTAGTATAAAACACTAGAATTTATTCCTTCTATCTAGCTGAAATTTTGTAATTTTTTTAATTATAATTTAGGTTTTAGGGTACATGTGCACAATGTGCGAAATTTTGTATTTTTAACAAATCTCTCCCTACCATCTTCTCTTCCCTCTACCATTCCCAGCCTCTAGAATCTTCTGTTTTACCCTTTTTTAAAATAGAGACAGTATCTTACTATGTTGCTCAGGCTGGTCTTGAACTCTTACTCTTGAGCCATCCTCCCACCTTGGATTCCCAAAAAGCTGGGATTACACATGTGAGCCACCATGCCTAGTCCTATTCTACTTTTTATTTCCATGAGATAAACTGAGTTTTGCTTCCATATATGAGTGAAAACATGTAGTGTTTAGCTTTATGTTCCTGGCTTATTTAACTTAACATAATGTCCTCCAGTTTCACCCATGTTGCTTCAAATGACAGAGTTTCATTTTTTATGGTGGAATAGTATTCCAGTGTGTGTGTGTGTGTGTGTGTGTGTGTGTGTGTGTGTGTGTGTATTTCTAAACTCTCACCTGTCACTAGAACCAGAACCTCTTTGTTTTATATGTTTATCAATGTCAAATTGCAGATCACAAATAAAATAATTTTTACTGACTTTCACAAGTTATGGGACTGCTTTCACCCTTGTCCAGAGTTTCTTACCATCAGTGTATAACTCACGACTAAAGATGAAATGCCTGTTTCCATGTTTAACATGAACATCCAGTGAGGTTATTTTCTTTCCTAATTAATTGATTATGTTCCAAATAAAATCAGACAAGATTAAGTGACTCTCCCCAAAATGCTCCTTATTTTAATTGTATATATTTTGACTTGAAAATTGTCTCATCTCTGGAGGACATAAAATTGTATTCAGTTACTCATCAGAGCACAAGAAATTGGAGTCCTTCAGAATCCTCAATGAGATACCATCTCACACCAGTTAGAATGGCGATCATTAAAAGTCAGGAAACAACAGATGCTGGAGGGGATGTGGAGAAATAGGAGCACTTTTACACTGTTGGTGGGAGTATAAATTAGTTTAACCATTGTGGAAGACAGTGTGGCAATTCCTCAAGGATCTAGAACTAGAAATACCGTTTGACCCAGCAATCCCACTGGGTATATACCCAAAGGATCATGAATCATTCTGCTATAAAAACCCACGCACACATATATTTATTGCAGCACTGTTTTACAATAGCAAAGACTTGGAGCCAACCCAAATGCCCATCAATGACAGACTGGATAAAGAAAATGTGGCACATACACACCATGGAATGCTATGCAGCCATATAAAAGAATGAGTTCATATCCTTTGCAGGGACATGGATGAAGCTGGAAACCATCATTCTCAGCAAACTAACCCTGGAAAAGAAAAACCAAACACTACATGTTCTCACTCATAAGTGGGAGTTGAACAATAAGAACATATGGGCACAGGAAGGGGAACATCACACACCAGGGCCTGTCGGGGGATGGGGGGCTAGGAGACAGATAGCATTGGGAGAAATATCTAACGTAGATGAGGGGTTGATGGGTTGATGAGTGCAGCAAACATGGCACATGTATAACTATGTAACAAACCTGTACATTCTGCACATGTATCTCAGAACTTAAGTATAATAATTTATAAAAAAAGAAAATTGGTGTAAGACATTTAGACTTGAAATTTGTTACAATTAAGATGATATATTTCTGGAAAATGATTTCCTCACTGGGTGACTTCTCATGTGCTCAAATAAACATTAGTTGTGTGATTATCTTTATTCCCACAAATTTCCAGAAGGGTTTTGGGGTAACTTATAAGGAATCTTAAGAGCTGATAGGATTAGAAATATTAAATGTAGGAATAAAGAATGTTGGCAAACAAGGGCATGGACAAGGACCAGTTAAACCATGAGAAAGCATCTTATAACGGCCTACAGAAGTACTGGGATAAAACTAGCAATTAAACATTAATTGAGCAAGTTAGAATATTCTTTTTTTTAATTATACTTTAAGTTTTAGGGTACATGTGCACAATGTGCAGGTTTGCTACATATGTATACATGTGCCATGTTGGTGTGCTGCACCCAGTAACTCATCATTTAACATTAGGTATATCTCCTAATGTTATCCCTCCCCACTCCCCCCACCCCACAACAGGCCCTGGTATGTGATGTTCCCCTTCCTGTGTCCATGTGTTCTCATTGTTCAATTCCCATCTATGAGTGAGAACATGCGGTGTTTGGTTTTTTGTCCTTGCGATAGTTTGCTGAGAATGATGGTTTCCAGCTTCATCCATGTCCCTACAAAGGACATGAACTCATCCTTTTTTATGGCTGCATAGTATTCCATGGTGTATATGAGCCACATTTTCTTAATTTTCTTAATCCAGTCTATCATTGTTGGACATTTGGGTTGGTTCCAAGTCTTTGCTATTGTGAATAGTGCCTCAATAAACATACGTGTGCGTGTGTCTTTATAGCAGCATGATTTATAATCCTTTGGGTATATATCCAGTAATGGGATTGCTGGGTCAAATGGAAAATTCTTATGATCTGGGGGGAAACAGATTTGCTGCAAAAGCAATGAAAGTAAGAACCAGTATCTATTAGATGTAAGAGAATACTAATTTCTGATTGTACAACTTTTAAGAAGTATAGCATGGCTTCCACATACTTGGAAGAAAAATTAAATTCTATTAAAGTTAATGTTGAGTGCAGACCAGCTGAGGAACCCAAAGCACTTCTCATTTTACAAAGATAGGAACATTTAAAAAAATTGAAATGGGCAGTTTAGTGGCACCCTGATGAGGTGGCATACATTATCCTAAAGAAAGCTAAGTGAAGCCAAAAGAGAGATCTAAAAGGAGGGGTTTTAGGTTGCAAACAATGTGCATATCTTAACATGGGTGTGTGAACTGTTTGGAGTTAAAGAATTAGTTATTCATAGATGCATATATAACATCCTTTTTACAATGAGTTAGCTCAGTTGCACAGAAAAATGTGGAGCCTCCTTCTACAGGATTGGATGAATTGACTCTGTAAGTAAATCATACTGTGAGTTAATCACAAATTTAGCTCTAAGCTTCCTAGCAAGCAACATAAAAACAGACAACTTTAATCTTAAATGATTTGAAATACTCATGAAATGAAAATAGGACAATGGCACAGAAGAATTACAACTTTCCTTGATACTAAGATCCTATAGGAATTTATCCCAATGGTTCTTACAAAAGAGAAAGTTTGTGATATGATGAATAAAATGACCTACACAACATCCTTTCTATAAACCTCACTAAGGTTTTTATAAGGGTATTTCTCATAACATCAAAATAGGCTGAATAGATATTACAGCAAAATGAAATTCAGTTTTAAAATATCTTTCAAGGCAAGGTCTTGAATAAAATTATCTTGGTATCTTATGTGATCCATGTGTATGTTTCAAGGCCATCTGAGGAGGAGACAGGCTGATGTATCTCAAGCAATCCTCCCCGAATACCATTTACCTTACCTGATCTTTGTGCAAAGGTGGAGTAGTAGTGGTGAGCTTGGCATTGTCTCTCTCTGTGAGATGCCCAGAGTTTGGCACATCTGTGATTTCTGTTTCATGCAGACCTGTGTGCTGGGAAATCAGCAAGCCAAGCTCCAGGGAAATAAGCTTTTTTGGGAACTGAAGAGCCAGATTATAACAAATGCCTGGATGCTAGCCTGCCCATTTCCACCCAGACACGGGATTAGGAAGAATTTTCCTGGAGTGGGATTGACTCAGAAAATTGTTTCCGATCTGCTCACATGACTCACTAATTAAGGCTTTCAAATCCCTCTCTATATGATTGTGGAAAAAAAGACAAGACTAAATAGATACCCATGTAGGACAAAAACAAACTAATTTTTAAAAACACTTTGGTAAATCACCTGCAAAGTATCTAAATTTGGGCTATTCTACTTACTAAACTATTTGGGCTATTCTACTTACTAAAACTACTTCTACTTCTACTTACTAAAACTATTTGGGAGATGTACAACCTCGTAAGACAATTTATTAATGGAGTTATAAGATTATAAACAATGTAAAGTGAACCCCCAGAATTCCCCACTAATTTACATCTCATCCATCAGTGTATAAAAGTCTCTAGCTAATCCTGACCCTTGGATGTGTACACTTAAAAGGTTAATTGTGCTCTATTTTCCCAAAAGGAAACTTCTCTGTTTACCCAATAATTTCATCTCTAGAAATTTACCCTACACATATACATGTAAATGTGTGAAAAACTATACCAACTAGAATGTCTGCTCCAGCAAGAAGCTGGAAACTATTTTAATGTCTGTCCATAGAGGACTGATTAAAGGTGAGGAATTCTGTACTGTCATCAGAGACGATAAATGTATTATATATTGGCTGATGGAGAAATAATATAAATAGATTGATTAAACGTCAAATGACTAAAGTGCACAAGTGTTAATGGTATAACTAATGTGTACGCGTGTGTGTGTGTGTGTGTGTGTACTGAAAAACTACTACAGCAAACTGTAAATAGAGGGAGGGACATTGGTAAATGGCAAACCACATTTAAACAGCCCACCTAAGCCTCTCAACACCAAAATCTGTGCTCTTTGTACCACATGAAAGACTAGACACTTTTGGCCTCATTTCCAAAGGATACACACAGCTATTAAATGGCACGTGGGCCTTCATCAGATAGCAAGGCCCACACACATTCTTTCCTTCTACACATTACTTTCTACAATCATTCAGTTTTCTTGAGTGTCTTTTTTTAAATTGCTATAGAAATGTATCTCCTAAGACCCAAACCCATCTCAACCTCTTTCAAGCCATGCTTTTTCTGGCAAAGGGCCTCATTTGTAGCTTTTATTGCCTCAGTTCTTGATTTATCACCACACCCTGGGCTGTCCTGTTGGGTGAATGGTCTGGCTTTTGATCTCAGTATAAACACTCCATGACTGCCCTTGTCCATCTTCAGCAACTCATTTATTTTCTCAGGATTATCATTCAGAAACAGATAAGCACTCACACAAACACCCAATTTGCCTGAATACTCACACTGAGCTTACATTTAATAAAACTTCACTCATGACATCAAATTTGTGCACTCTGTACAAAGCTTTAGGGAGTTGTTGACTTATCACATAAGTCTTTATTTTTATAGGGGTTTTGTATCAAAATCACTGAATGAGGTAAAAATCAGATATGGCTCCAAGCAAACTTGAACAAGCACAAGATAAAGTTGTTGGCTTACTTAGGGGACATGTTTAACCAAAATAATGATAATCTTAGAATCATACTGGTTATAGTACTCACCCTATAGAAAGAACAAGGGAAATAGAACTGATGGAATGATGAGCAAATTCCGTTAGGACACTTAGGATAATTTGCAAAAGTTCTTCAAAAGCTAGAAAATTTCTTTTTTTTAAATTATACTTTAAGTTCTGAGGTACATGTGCAGAACATGCAATTTTGTTCCATAGGTATACACGTGCCATGGTGGTTTGCTGCACCCATCAACCTGTCACCCACATTAGGTATTTCTCCTAATGCTATCCCTCCCCTAGCCCCCCAACCCCCGACAGGCCCCGGTGTGTGATGTTCCCCTCTCTCTGTGTCCATGTTTTCTCATTGTTCAGCTCCACTTATGAGTGAGAACATGCGGTGTTTGGTTTTCTGTTCTTGTGTCAGTTTGCTGAGAATGATGGTTCCCAAGCTAGAACATTTCTAAAATTCAGTTGATGATGGGGAACAAAGAGCAAAACACGCTGCGATGCTGAACTCTTTTTTGTATTCCACATCAGATTTGTCCCGAAAACAAAGCTGCAGTCTATTTATTCTCAATGTAATATTGAATCTTTTTTGTAATTTGTGCCAACCATTGCTTCTGTTATTACTGGTAGAACATTTAAGCGTATTTGGATGCTATTATGATGATGTGTGCCTAAAGACAATGCTATATTTGTAGTTGATCCATAGATCTCTTTCTTCCCCAAAACATGGCATATGCCACAAGGCTATGAATGTTCCATCAATATTTGTCTTTAGATTATAACCACAAACATACATTTTCTTCACTGTTTAAATTTTAATTGTATTTACAGTGGTATTAGTAATAATGTCAGATGTGTGTCTTTGACAGGACAAAACTCCCCAAGCTTTCCCCTGATTGTATTTAACAAATGATAAGAACACTTGAATGATAAGAACAATTGAATAATTGGAATTATCCTGTTTTTTATTGTTTTTTTTCTGTTAATTTGAAAGATGAGACATTATCAGATGTTCGTAAAGGTCTTTTTTTTCCTAATGGAGCCAATGCAGTCACAGCTATGCTTTTATTTTTTAATTTACTCATTTTTGGTACACGCACAAGAAAAATTGAATTTAAAATGAGGAAAATAAATTTAGAATAATATTCAATTGATCTAAATAAAAAACCATGTTTCACACTTTCTGTAATTGGGAATGTTAATTTGTCATGTATTGGTGGAGGCTGCAATCAGTGATACTACTGTGGCCCTCATGGTGGATATTTAAATGTCAACAAATATTTTAGGCAAGTTCCACAATTATCATCAGCTTTCTAGAGAAATGAAAATCTAATTCCAAATGTTTTATTAAACATGAACTTTTGTTTTTTGACTCATCATTGTCAAAATAAAAGCTTATTCCAAAAAAAGAGATTGTCAAAAATAAAATAGTGTTAATGATTTATGCCACAATATAATGGCAAGGCTACTGCAGCAAGGAAAAGGAGTCAAATTACTCTCTAGACACTCTTTGGCAGTGATCTTCAGTCATTACAGCCGCAGGTAGTTCAGGAACACCTGGTCTGTAATTCTTCTTATTTCTCACTGACCCTACTGACCGGTGAACCCAAGTGGCTGACAGGAAAAGCAGCCACAGGTACTTCTCCTACCTCCACTGGAGAGCAGGACAAATTATCTGTCCCTACCAACTTTCGCATCCAAATATTTCATTTCACTAGCAAGCGCCATGCATGTTGTCTTTAAAAAGGAGGTCTTATATTGTTACTGGAAGGAGCAGGAAAAGAGAGGCAGGCTATCACTGGTTGTCATTCAAAAATCTGTTAAGGAGATATCTCTGTTAACTGTATACTATTAGACATGATGGCAGCAATGCAATTTTTTTACATAAATCCGGCATGATTATGTGGAGGTTCACAGAGTATCTGGTAAACTGGAGTGTGGCCTCTCTTTGGACTAAAGAACCCACTCACACGGGGTGCAACGGTGGGCATGTGACCCACTGGTCCTTTCATAGAAGCTACTAGCCTAATGAAACAATGGTATGGCTTCTTTAAAGACCAACCTAACGTGCCAACCTTGAGATGATGCCCTGAAATAACTCAGCATATGGCTTAAATCAATAGTATATGGTTGTTTTCTCCAACAGGTAGACTGCACAACTCCAGGAACCTAAGTATATAAGTGGCCTCATCATCATTCTCAGTGATCCAGTTGGAGAATTTACCCTTCTTCTCCTTACAAACCTTAGCTCAAAAGTGTAGAGTTTCTGGTTCTCAGGAAAGGGAACGTTTTCACAGGGTAGAAAGGAAGTCTGCCACCAATTTAAGCCTCTTGTCACCCTGGGCTTTTCATGCCTTTACATGGCAGGCAAAGAAAAGAATTTCTATCTTGGCAGAGGTAATGGATTCTAAACATCCCAAGGAGGTGGGATTGCTGCTACAGAGGGGAATAAGGGTCAAAAATATTAGGAGATCCACTGGTATCTCCATGCCCAGTTTTACCGTAATTGAGCAAATAGAGACACCAGGGCTAAAGACTGAAAGCAAGGTCAGGAAAGGAATGGATAATAGTGAACTAATAATACCATCTGTCGCAGCAAGTTAAACAAACAAAAAAAAATCATTTTGATGTGCTCTGGATTGGAGCAAACTTCCTCCAGGTTTTACTTTGGGCTTTTAATTACTTTCCATTATCATTAATAGGTGCCTTACTAGAAGCATTAATTTCCCATTTATCCTCTTACAATACTAGAAAAATGCCAGATAAAGCTGCCCAGGCTCAACATAACATTGTAGAAGGAGATTAGAATGCTGCACAGATTATTATTTTTTATAGAATTGCTTTCAAGACAAATTGAATTTCATTGCCTGAAATGAATTTTTATGTTTTTGCAGAGAGGGGACAAATGGGTGTCAGCCATTACAAAGTACATGCCAATGACATAATCAGAAGAAATCAAACATATTTTTTATACATGAGATTTAATGCTATCTTTGAATGAGCTTTAGGAGGTTTGTGGCAAGGTCCAAACACATGATTCATCACTGCAGAGTACAAGTGACAAAATTAAGATTACTGTGTTTCAATGTAAAGAGGCTAATTCTCATAATCACAGCTATTTTTCAAACCCAAAGATCAATATAGAGGAAGCCAAAGGTATTGAGAGGTCTCCAGCAATGATTCCACCCTGAAATCCAGATATGATCAACAATATTGATTATTATGAATATTAAACAGTGTTTCCTTAAAAACCTGAAGGTTGCTGAAGATGTAAGCCATGTAAAATAAGAAATGTCTTTGTCTTTTCACTATGGAGACTGACCTAGCTGTGTTATGCTTAGTTAATCCTATCCAAGATGTATCCTTCCACTGCTGGAGAGCCACCAAGGCTAGTCAGATGCTTCTCATTAGACAAATCAGACTATCTCAGCCTGACTGGTGTTGGACTAGGGGAGGACTTTTGTGGGTGATTTTACAAAAAGAATTGAGTATTTCTCCCAGGTTTTTAGCTTGAGCTACTAACTAGATAATGATGTCATTTGCTGAAACAAAGGGAGCTGGGAAAGAAAAAGTGTCATAAATCCGTTGCATATATACCTGCCTCCTTACTACTCTGAGCTAAAAGCTTTGCTTTTTTGTTAGGTTCTGATGATGGACTATTTCAAAGATAAATACTTACCTTTCTCTTCTGTAATTTTCACATTGGGACTGTCCTTCTGGAACATTCCAGATGGTGATTCTGCAGCTTGTTTTCTCCCTTCTCTGGATTCAGCAGAGTCTCTCCAATCATTCTTGTGATTTAAAAAAAAATTTCTTCCAAGGAACTTGTGGTAATATTGTTGTCTTTAATTGCAACTAACTTCTCTCAAACTAAAGTGGATGCATGAATTTGCAATATGATGTTTCAAAGGCCATACTTAGTGATAGGAAAGAAAAGGCAAAAACAGAAGCTTTCTTTTCATACAAGAACAAAGAGAAATGACATATCCAGTACCAGAAGGCGGCTTTTTGATGGCCAAGAAAATATATTATAATTAGAAGATAATTATAACTTTCTTCTCTCAAATATCAATTCTATCACTTCCCTTTACTCACTTCAGTTTTGTTCCTTTATATCCCTAAAGTTGATCTTTGGTGAATGAGATTTTCTCTTCCTTGTTAATCACTGCAAAGGCCATGGTCCAGAAAACTGAATGCACCTATCTTTGAGCATAAGTTAGGCCAGAAGATGAGATCTAACCTTTATTTTTTTTTAATCCAAAACTGTCCTAAGAAAGTGGGCCACTCAAAGTGAAGGCCAGAAGTAAGATCAAGCAAATAATGCATGATCTAACCACGAAAATTTCACTGATAGCGGTCGTAAGACATTTCATTCTTACAAAAAATTGCCAGCCCTTTACATTCTTCTAAGGATTGGCAGCCCTTCTAAAAGAAAAAAGGAAGAAAAGAAAGTATTACAATCAGCTAACCAAATAACAGAAAGTTATTAATAATATGTTTCACAAAGTCCTTTCATATATGTTAATTCCCTTAAACTTGACAGCAGCCTTTTCTGAAGCAAATGCTGGAGAGAACTAGAGGAGATCAGAAGGCTATTAAAGCCACACACTTGATACTGGGGAAGGCAGTAATCAGACCTAGACCTCTTGATATCTCAGGATCTTGCTCCTACCACTTTCTCAAGAGGAGAAATGAATGAGCCACAGATTCTGGTCTTAAAGGCTTTGGAGAGTATTAAATGCAATTATTTTCAAAAGAGGAGATAAGTCTGCCCACCACAAATGTGAGAACTAAACTCTCACCTAACACCTACTGAGAGTATATTAGTCAGAGTTTTTCAGAGAAACAGAAACAATAGGATGTGGATAGACAGATAGATAGATAGATTGATAGATAGGCTCTTATAAGGAATTGGATCACAGAATTAAGGAGACTAGCAAATCAAAATCTGCAGTGTGGCCTCAAGACTTAGAAGAAAAATTGTGCAGTTTCTCTCTGAAAGCTAGCAGGTGGAGACCCAGGAGAGCTAATGACACAGATGAAGTCTGAAAGCTGTCTGCTGGAGAATTATTGCTTGCTCATGGAAGCTGGGTATTCTATTCTATTCAGGCCATAAACTGATTGAATATCCACACTGTGGAATGTATCTACTTTATTCAAATTTATCCTTTTACAAGTTAATCTCTTCTAAAGAAATAAAACTCCCAGAAAAACATATGATCTACTATCTGAGCACCCTGCAGCCCAGCCAAATTAACACACAAAATTAATAATCACAATGGCCCACAATATAAAGTTAGCTAGGTGGAAAAATCTGCATTTTGGAGGCAGGTAAGATAAAGGGGCATATGAAAAGCAAATATATTAAGATATAGACAGGTATGTGCATGTGTGCATGCATGCTTCGCATGGAAAAAACAAATTTTATCTCTATCTTTCTCAAGAACAACCTGCTAGAGTGCAAAAAGCACATATTAAGAACTGTAATGCTTGGTATACTGAGTGAAAAAAGGAAGAAAAGAAGGCATTTTCTCAAGGTATTATTTATATCAAAAGGAAGATGCTCTCTCCATTGAGGCAAAAGCCTCCGGAGAATTGCAATTATAAATGAGACTTAGGGCTTATCTAGTCAAATCTTTTACCCAACACAGAAATCCTATCTACCTGTCTCATAAGGAGTTCTTTGGCTCCTGCTAAGTGCTTGTAATGAACGTAAGATCACCTCACCAGGAGACCTCTCAGGCCTGCATTAAGTAGTGCTAGTTATTAAAAAACCTTTACTTTGAATGCAAACTTCCTTATCTGTAACTTTTACTTACATCTGTCCTCCACAGCCAAATTCTATAAAACTGCATTGTACACGCCTGCTTATTAAATGAATAAACATTGTTCTTCATGACTTTATCTTCTTGCCTGGCTTCCTTTGGCCTTATCACCATCAACTCTTGTTTTCACTCAGTATATCAAGCATTACAGTCCTCAAATATGCCATCTTCCAAATCCATCTCTATGCTTGCTTTCTACCCATTTAAAGGAATAAAAATCCAGAGATCATAATTACACAGGATATCGTGGAAGGAAACTCACTGAATAATCACTAGAAGAAGCACTGGACTGAATAGCCCTAGCTCAGAAATTATTTTCCAAACTAGAGAGGACTGACAGAACGGTTGCTGAGTTAGAGACTAATGACAACAGCTTGGAAAAGAAGCTCTATTCCTTCCAGAGTCTCCATTGTAACAGGACTGTAAGTTAATTATCAATGGTTTCCAAGGGTTACTAAGCCTACCTAACAGGCATGTTGTAAGAATACAATGACATGTCAAATATAACACACACAGAACAGTACCTAGCATAAATAAATCACAAATACTTGTTAAGAGAACATAAGTGAGAGAGAAAATATAGACACATTCCAGCAACAGGGAATGTAGAGTGTCTGTCTGGCTTTAGCTACGTTTGTCTTCCCTGTCCTTTATAGAAACTAACTTCACCAATTGATGTAAAAACTGCGGACTGAATATTTATATTATTTTCTGTTTATTAAACCTCTTTCTCTAGCATTACACTGTCTGATCTTTCATTTCATTTATTCTTCTTTTCTTGAATAAATATTCATTCAGCACCAACCAAACACCAAATATTATATAAAATCATGGTAGGATGTAGACGGATCTGTTTCGGAGAATGAATTTCTAAAAAGCTAGAGAGATCATGAGTGAGTGAATACTCAAGGGTGGTGTATGATAAACAAGAAGAAGTTTCTTCTTTACCTGATACATGGTAAATCAAACTCTACCTGGTAGCAGAAAGAGCATTCTTTATGTCTGAGTGAATGTTTTGTAGTCAGAGTCTATACCCTTTAAAGCACAAAGGGAGTTGTGTATGTGTGTTATATACAGTGTTGAGAATTTCTGGTAGTCAATTTATTTGTACATATACTTGACAAATTACCTGAAAATTGTAGTGACTTAAAATATTTATTATCTCACAGGTCTGGGGTCAGGAACCCAGCTGTGGCTTAGCTGCATCCTCTGGCTCAAGGTCTCTCACAGGCTCCAATCAAGGTGATAGGCAGAGCAGCACTCACCCCAAGGCTTAACTGGGGAAGGGTCTGCTTCCAAGCTCACTCACATGGCTAATCACAGGAGTCCTTTTCTTGTGGGCTCTGAGAACAGGAGACTCAATTCCCCACTGGCTGTTGGCTAGAGGCTACCTTAGTTCCTTGCCATGCAACTCACAATGTGGCAACAGGCTTTCTCAGAGCTAGAAGGCAAGAGAGTTCTAGTACCTTGGAAGTCACAGTCTTTGCCATATACTTTTTGTTAGAAACAACTCATTAAGTCCTTCAGCCCAAACTTAAGGAGAAGGGATTATGCAAAGACGTAAGTACTAGGAGGTGGTAACCATTCAAGGCCATCCTAGAAGGCTGCCTACCAGAGTCCATTGAGCATTACATGAAAGCAAGCCATCAGCACATCACCATGTCAGAATAGTGCCTAAAGGCATGCCCAACGTGAGATTCGTAGTGACTTCCACGTTTTCTTTTCCCTGTCATATTCTTGCTCTAGTATTCCATGCTTGTTGAGTAGTGTTGGTAAAGAGGCTGAGAGATTAAAAAAAAGAAAAAAAGGTCTAAATATTTGGCATCTCTAATCGGAAATGCATTTAGCTTCAGTGGCTTATACCTTAGAGAGTTGGATCACAGAAATAATGCATGGAGGTTCAACTAGAAATTCTAGATTTTTTTTTTCTAGTTTCTGTCTTCTGAAATTGTCCTGGAATTCAGAAATGCTGTGTATTGATAAAGAACAACAGAAGCACTCCAAAATCATGACATCCCCTCACACACACAATCAAGAAGATACATGATATAGATGATATACATAAAAATCATATAGATGATATACAGACATATGATGATGGTGGTGGTGATGGTGATGAAGAATTGATACAAATTAGTAGCAAATGAAAATTTTTTTTCATTTACTACTTATCATTTCATTTTAGAAGAAAATCATTTTTCTTCCTCCCTGGCTTTCTAAAAATTAGGGAGTTGGACATTTTAAGAGATTTCAAGGGAGCATAATTTAAGAACTAATATGACCTCATATCATTCTTTGAATTTGAGGGAATATAAAATAAAATAGAGTGAAACATGAGTACAAAGATTTAGCAACCATTGACTGCCATGTAAAGAAATTTGAAATTTACTTAGATGACAGTAAGGTATCATTGCAGCGCTTGAGCCTTTAAGAAAATAATGAAAAGGAAGAGAAGGAAATGAGTGACACTAGAGGCAGAGACTAATCAGAAGGCTTTGGCTTTAATTAGGACCAGAAGAAAGGAGAGCACATGTTATGTGGCACTGTAAAGCTTTCTCATATATTGATTCACTTAACTTGAAATAACCCCATGAGGTAGATTCTGTTCTTATAGCCTTTCCATTTTACAGATGAGAAAACAAAGCACCAAAAAGTTAAGTAGCTTCTCAAGTAACGAAGCTAAAAATGGTAGATCTGAAATTCCAACCCAAGCGGCCTAACTCCAGAAACCATATTCTGAACCACTAACCCATGTTAAGTTCTAGTAGTGATGATGAAAACGAGACAGAACTTAGAGACTGGCTAAGATAGTGAGGGAAGGAAAGAGAATCTTGGTTAAATTTCAGGTTTCTATGTTAGATGTCTTGAAGAATTACAGTGTCGTTAGGTGAGAGGCTATAGTGACGGCAAAGATGTTCCAAGAGGCAGGAAAAGAAAATAAATTTAGTTTGGAAAATTGAATATTCTGTAAGACATCCAAGTGGAGATGTAGAAAAACAGGATTTGCATACAAAGCTAGAGGTCTGGAAGGATAACAGCTAAAAATAATCATTTGTAATCATGCAAAAAATGGACTGCTACTCAAAAACCTTATTCTTTCTTCTTAGACACACTCTAGACTACATTTACAAGCCTACTTTGCATTCAGATGTGGCTGTGTGACTAAATTTTAGCCAGTGGAATATGATTCAAAGTGACAGATACCACTCGAGAACTGATGCATAAAAAATCTCCCTCATGCAATCCTCCATACACGTTCTTGGTGACCTTGAAGGCACTATGTTGAAGATTGTGGAAACACAAAATTAAAGATGACTTTATGTGAGTGAGAAATAAACTTCTTTATAAGATTTGGAGTCGGTTTGTTGCTTCAACTAATGCTAACCTAACTAGTAAAAAGCATTATCAGGGGATACTTGGGTGTAGAAGGAGCATAGTCTCAGTATGGAAATGCTAAGTTAGTAAATATATCTGGTCCCCTGATGAGACAAATAATGTACAGCAAACATTATTTTGCTCAATATGGGACCGAGTTCCAAGAAAGTCTGCAAAGAGCTGCAGAAGTATCAAGTGCAGAAAGCTTCACAGGCAAGTCCACACAAAGGGCAATACCCTACTGAATTCACCACCATCTGAGCTTCATATCCATAAGCTCAAATCCTTGATTTGTCAGCTCCCAGAACTGGGATCATATTAACCAGTCTAGTGAAGCCAATGTATCAACCTGATGCCCATTTGTTATCTTTCAATGAGAAATGTAACCTTCAAGTAGAGCAAACTCGGGTAGGCTGATCAGCACTTTCTCTCCCTGTAGACCTGCCATGTGGGAAGTTAAATTATACTCAAAAGATTGCTTAGTAAGCATAGATTTCCATCAAAAATAATTATTCATAAGATTTGAGAATAGTAAGGCACCAGACTAGGGGGGCCTATCAGGCTCTGGAGTTTGAAAGATCTCATTGGAATTTCAATTCTGACACACACTAGGCATGTCAAGGTGGAGAAGTCATCCCAGTTTCCTTTGGTGGCAATACTAAATGTACCTAGTATCTATCTAGTGTCTAGTATAGATACTAGATACACTGTCTAGTATAAATACTAGATACACGTATCTAGTATCTATCTAGTGTCTAGTATAGACTAGATGCACGTATCTAGTATCTATCTAGTGTCTAGTACAGATACTAGATGCACGTATCTAGTATCTATCTAGTGTCTAGTATAGACTAGATGCACGTATCTAGTATCTATCTCGTGTCTAGTACAGATACTAGATGCACGTATCTAGTATCTATCTAGTGTCTAGTATAGACTAGATGCACGTATCTAGTATCTATCTAGTGTCTAGTACAGATACTAGATGCACGTATCTAGTATCTATCTAGTGTCTAGTATAGACTAGATGCACGTATCTAGTATCTATCTAGTGTCTAGTACAGATACTAGATGCACGTATCTAGTATCTATCTAGTGTCTAGTATAGATACTAGATGCACGTATCTAGTATCTATCTAGTGTCTAGTATAGACTAGATGCACGTATCTAGTATCTATCTAGTGTCTAGTACAGATACTAGATGCACGTATCTAGTATCTATCTAGTGTCTAGTACAGATACTAGATGCACGTATCTAGTATCTATCTAGTGTCTAGTACAGATACTAGATGCACGTATCTAGTATCTATCTAGTGTCTAGTACAGATACTAGATGCACGTATCTAGTATCTATCTAGTGTCTAGTATAGATACTAGATACGTGCATCTAGTATCTAGTAATAATAAATGTATCTAGTAGAACTGCTATAAGAATAAATTAAAATACTGTACATTAAAGCACTCAGCTAACATCTTATGAAAACTATTGATTAATGTATACTGCCATTATTTTAATGATCATAATATAATTAGTATCCATCTGCCCAAGGGCATGTCAAAAGGCCACATTGTTCTCTGCCCCAAATCAGGCTCAAATGAGATCTTCTAAACATGCTTATGTCTCCTTTGTGATGGATATAGCTCTCCATAGATATACTGAGAATCTCAGCCAAAGTCAAATGAGTAGCGCATGAAATACCCTGTAGCAATAAAAAATGATACAAATGTATACTTAGTATTTCAAAATCATATGTTTTGTCCATTATAAAAACAGCTTTCATGCTTAATTATGATATGGTGTGTTCTCTAATCTTTCTAAATAAACCAATAGTAAGTCTGTGATCAAAATTAAGGAGAAAAATGTAACTCTAAGCTGTATTTATTGGTATATCAGGAGTAGGATTTTAAAAAATCTCTGTGCATGAATATAATGACTAGCCAAGGTTGTAAACTATCACTTTAACTGAAAACTATTTAGAGGAAACAAGTATTAATGATATTTTGCACAGTTGAATGTAAGGTTTCTTGGTGACAATCCTATGATTTCCATACTATTATTCTAAAATCTCACTTTTATGAATGATGAAACTGAAGCTCAGAGAGGTTGAGTAACTTGCCCACAAATACACAGCTAACAATTGGAACTGCTATCTCAGGTCAGTACTCACCATAGCCTCCATACTAAGTAGCTTCTCAATAAGAAATGTATAAAACCAAAAAGTTTAAAATATTGTCACACACAGCGCAAATTTAAAACTGTCTTCATCTTTCTTCCCAAATTTCTTAAGCCTGTTTCATCTTTGGAATGGATACTTATAGCTTTGGAGTTGGAAAAAGAAAGGAGAAGGGAATGATGAAGAAAAGATAAAAATATATGAGGAAAGACCTCCTTCAGATCTGTCTGTGACATTTTAGAAGAAGAGGAGCTAAACAAAAGTCATCCTTCCCTCTCTAGCAGTCATATTACTCCCTTACAGTCAATCAAATACATCTGTTAAATTTCACAGACTTACAAAGAAGATAAATAAATCAAAGGCTAACATTTTCGGAAATGAGAACTGTCATGAATAGGTGAAGTAATGCTCCCAGTTGAAACCCCCTAAACAATTTTTAATTCAGTTGTTCTTAAAATATTTGTGAGGCTCTGGATCAGCACAGGAGATAGAAAGAGACATACCTTTGAGGGGCTCACAGCCCCACGGATAAACCCCAAAATCACTATGGAATGTAGACAGTAATAGAAGTTTATACAATGTACAAATAGGAAAGGAGGGGTAATTCTGATTTGAACATGAGGAGAGTCAAGAAAGTCCTTATGGAAGAGTGTGACATCTGCAGAACATCTAAATGGACCTAGGATTTTATCAAGAGGGATAGATTTTTGCTCTAAGGGGAGAGAACACCAATGCTAAGAACTGAAACATTGAAGGGCAATTTTAGCTGCATACTAAGTAGATAGAAGGCTGGTATGGCACAGACCCAAGCATTCTTACCATGAGTGGTGACTATGTTTTCTAGGATGAATCACTTAATCTTTCAAAAAGTTATGTTCCCCATTAGTAAAACAAGAATAATAATTCCCATTTCATAAAGTTATTATGGAGATTAAATGTGTACATGGAAAATGGCCACTAAATTACAGCTATTATGATGATTATATGTTTCTCATACAATATACACCAGACAAACCATCTGGCTGAGCCTCGCAACATGTCCACAAATGTCAGGACCACAGCTGGCATAAAGGATGCTGCAATGGCCTTTCAAAGAAGCTGATCTTTGGTTTCCCAGGTAAGAAGCCAATGAGGGCTGAGGAAGATCAGAAAGGTGTGACATGAACTTTCACACTCCCAACATGCATGGAGCCATAAATCTACTCCTTCTATTCCAACCCTGATCATCTTTTTCTTTAGGAGACTGGAGGCTATGTTTTTCATCCCTAAGCCAGTTTACCCTCCACACATGGCAATAAGTTATTGATTCCATGATGTGGGGCCATCTCTGATGTCCTTTCATGCAGCAGGGGCACTGATGTGGAGGAGAATATGCATCCATGGGAGAAATCTCAGGCATGATATAGAAAGTGAGCTTAAAAAAAAATAAGACCTCCAGAGTCCCAGCTTTCACCTCCAGGAAGGAAATTCCAGCAACCTTAGCCTAGTCCAGTCTGGACCTTGCAATCTGCCTTAGCCTGGTTTTGTCTGAGACTTGCAATCTCCCAGGTCTGTCTCCTACCTCCTCCTTTCACATCATCCTTTTGAAATCACTTTCAGGTCCTTGAACATTGACTTCTAGTCTCTACCTCTAAATGTTTGTACTGGACATGTCCTTGGGATGGAACACTTCCCTCTGCTCAACCTTTCAGCTAATTAAATTCTATGAACCTTTCTAAAAAACACCCAGCTCAAACTTCATCCTTCTCCAGGAAGTTTCCTTGACCACTCCCATCCCATTTAGATTCTGATGCCCCACCTCTGAGCTTCATATTCACTCAACAAATATTGAGCAGTTACCCATTGGCTAATAAGCCCTGAATTCTCATGGCTCTCTGTGGATGTTAACTGTCAAATAATTTCACACTATTTTATAATCATTTGTTTATCTGCCTTTCTCACTTGAACGTATGCTCCTTAAATGGCAGGGATCATGATCCATTCATCTCTGCTTCCTCAGTGCATAGCATAAGCCAAAAATAAAATTCCCCCTAACTGACTGATGGATCCCTCTCTCAGCCAAGGACAGTCCAAAGTAACCTTGAAAATCTAGTTCAGGCCATGATAGGAGTAGGGGTCAGATCTGCCTCATTATACTCTCCTCTCTTTAAAATTCGGAAACAACAGACCAGCATTAACATTAAAACAGAGATCTAGAGACCTTAAGAATGACAAAATAGGTTTTTTTTGTAGGAATAAGACACCAAATTTCAGCCTCACTCTAGCATAGTATCACATGACAGATAGCAGGCCCTGAAAGAAATTGAAATATTTTACCCCACAATGTATTTCTTTGACATATTTTGAAATGGACCTGCAAAGCTGTCTTTCATGGGGAAAATCTACATTCTGTATGGAATCCCCTTTCTTTTCTGGGTCTTTCCTCTGATCGGAGAGAGAATTAACTAAGAGTCTGGGATCTTTGCAGGTCTGATAAGAGCTCTGAAGCTGGCTACCTGGAGGCTTCATCTGCAGGATAAAACTTTTCAACCAATTTCTGATCAGATAATCTTTGAATCCACCTATGACATGAAAGCCATCCTTCCCACACCCCCAACCCCCACTTCCAGTTGTCGTACCTTTCCAGACTGAACCAGTGTACATCTTACATACATTGATTGATGTCTTATGCCTCCCTATAATGTATAAAACCAAGCTGTAGCCCAGCCATCTTGGGCACATGTTCTCAGAATCTCCTGGGGCTGTGTCATGAGCCCTTGGTCACTCATAAATCAGAATAAATATTTTTAAATGTTTTACAGAGTTTGACTCTTTTTGTCAACACTAGTATAAGGCATTCAATGTATTTTTTGCTGAATAAATACATACCTTCTGCATAACAAGAGTAAATTCAAATTAGTGAGAAAAACATCAAGTTCATAATAAAAAAAATAGGCAATGCAGATTCAATTCATGCAAGAGGACAGATGATCAGCAGTGAGGCCCAACAGATCCATGTTCCATGCTGGGCTCCATCTATTCAGCAATAAGTAGGAATGAAGGAAGTAGGAATGAAGGAAGAAGAAGGAAGGAAGGAAGAGGAAAGAAGGAAAGAAGGAAGGAAGGAAGGAAGGAAGGAAGGAAGGAAGGAAGGAAGGAAGGAGACAGAAACAAAGAAAGAAAAAAGGAAATAAAAATGAAAGATGAAAAATTAGCCGGGCGTGGTGGCGGGCGCCTGTAGTCCCAGCTACTCGGAGAGGCTAAGGCAGGAGAATGGCGTGAACCCGGGAGGCGGAGCTTGCAGTGAGCCCAGATCGCGCCACTGCACTCCAGCCTGGGCGGCAGAGCGAGACTCCCTCTCAAAAAAAACACAAAACAACAACAACAACAAAAATGAAAGATGAACCTGTCTTTCAAATCTCCCCTCCCTGCCACCATGTACCACCATGGTGGACAGATTTAATTTCGCAGCCTGTCTCTTTTTATTGAAGCGATCTACATCTAGCCTATTGGTGCCACTCCACTGAAGCTTCCTCAAGCCTATAATTTGCTTTAAACAAGCACCTCTGTAGACACCTTCTGATATATATTGCAGACATAGCATGTGTTTGGGACTTCTCCAGACATCGTTTAATCTCTCCCTACTACTTAAAATCTCTCTGATGTTAGTAAAGCTATTTTGCATCTTTGCCTCATTTTCCTCATCTGTAAAAACTGTATTTATTATATCCACTGTGAAGGTAAGAGTAAAAGGACATAAGAAATGTTTGAGTTGTGGGGAGTTTTATTAGGGCCTAAAGCAGTCAACAGGGGATCTCTCAACTCTTGGAGTTATTATTGGTTTTTCTCAATTTCATTCCCTTTTTGAAAACCCAAGGAACTCTTATAAGTAAACATTGTAAAAATGTCTCCTTCTGCTTCTTGCAATCACACACCTAGTACACTAATAAAATTAGACCTGCATTTTTCTCAACTTATGACTCCCTCAGCTTTAATATTTCCTGCTAAATGGATATTTTAAAAGTCCTTGGGAAAAATATTTGCATTAAATATGCCAAGAAAATAAATACATGCCTTCTGCATAACAAGAGTAAATTCAAATTAGTGAGAAAAACATCAAGTTCATAGTAAAAAAAATAGGCAATGCAGATTCAGTTCATGCAAGAGGACAGATGATCAGCAGTGAGGTCCAACAGATCCATGTTCCAGGCTGGGCTCCATCTCCCCTCACTCTCTGACCTTTAGAAAATTATTCAGTTTCTCTCCGCATCAGTTTTCCCACCCATAAAATAGATTCAATAATAATATATTCATAACAGAGCTAAGGTAAGAATTAAAGGAGAATTCATACTAAACCCATGACCAACTGTTTCATATCCATGAAAAATTTTAAAAAGCTAGTATTTATGGAGGATTTCCTACAATCTAGACAGTTGGTCATAGTAAATGCCCAATAAATTTTAGCCTTTTGTTTTCATTGAAATGATAAACTTCCCTTGTATTAAAAGAGACTATGGTTGTTAATTTTAGATTTCATCTTGAGGGGTTATTAAATGTCCAGATAGCTCTTAGAACATTATTTCTGGGTATGTCTACAAGAGTGTTTCCAGAAGAGCTAGCATTTGAATCAGTACACTGAGGAAAGAAGATCTGGTTCTTGCCAATGTGGCCAAATCCAATCCCCGAGAGGCCCAAACAGAACAAAAAGGTAGAGGAAAGGTGAATTAACTCTCCATCTTTTAGAGCTGGACATTCATCTCCCTTCTTCTTCTGCCCTTGGACATTGGAGCTCCTGGTTCTTGGACTTTCAGACTAGGACTGAATTATGCCACCATCTTTTTGGTTCTTCCATTTGCAGATATCTTGTGAGACTACTCAGACTCCTTAATCTCATGAACCAATTTTCATAATCTTCTCTTATGTATCTGCATATTCTGTTGGTTCTGTTTCTCTGGAGAACCCTGGCTAATACAGATAACTATATTAAAATGAAAGTGAGATGCCACTGACGCCTACTTCATTAACAAAATTCATTAGAGTGACAATACCCAGTGTCGTTGGTAATCTGGTCTGCTTACGGTTTTCTAAAAGCAGGGCAAAAGGATTCAATTCTTTAAAAAAAACACACAGATCGAGAGTCATACAGAGAATTAGAGAAATAATTTTAGGCTTTCACTCAAAATTCTACCCAGCTCCCTATATTTATTTATCCTAAAGCAGGAATTTCTAGCTTTCCTGAGGAATGACGGGGTTACCACTCAGAGGTGGATGACCAATAAACTTAATTTTTGCCCATTATACACACATTGTAAATCTATGCAGTATTTTGTTGGGGGGAAAGGAACTTTTCTTCCAACCAAAAAGTTATTCTTTTAGAAACCCATGTTCAAAGGCAAAAATCTAAAAGAAAAAAGATTATAAATACAACAGTTTAATTAAGCAATAACTTATATAAGATTGAAAAAAAGTAGCCTTAATATCCAACAGAGTGTAATGATTTTTAAAAATGGATTGTTCATTCGATAAGATCTTTTGCAAATTTTAAAAATAATCCCTGTGAAGGCTTTATTCTAACACAATAATGGAGATACATGGAGGAGGAGAGTTAAAAGAAAGCCAACGTTTTAACATATACTGCTGATATATGTCAAACCCTGAACTGAGCATTTACATAAAACATAGAAAGTACCGTGGTATCTATTATTTGAAAGAAACAGAATTCAATACACTATATATCCATCATTATTATAACTTTAACCAACTCTTTATGTTCTGAGTCAAGGACTATAAGAGAATTGGGGAGAAAAAACAGCCTTAATTTTCTGAGATGGAGAGGTGAATTGTTTTCTTTCTTTCTTCAGGTTCTTTTTTGTTTCTTTGATATTGGTTTTGCAACAAAACGAAATTATACCCAACTCCGAAAATACATTTGTAATAAGACATCATAATTTCCAGTCTAAAAGAGTACAAGCAAAGTACTTCCCAGTTTCCCAAAATGCCTCATAAACAGATTGTTGAAAATAAACTATTTTATATTAAACATTTTTTCTGTTGTTATTTTTAAAAAAATTAATAAAAATGCACCAATTTCAAGACTCCAAATAGAAACTAAAATTTGCAACAGCCTACCAGCTTCCAAGCTTGCTCTTCTCCAATTGATTCTATTCAACAGCCAGAGTCATCTTTTGAAAACATAAATCAGATTGTGCCACTCTCCTGACAAAAAAAAAAAAAAAATCCAAAGGCTCCTTATTGGATGTATAAAATAATCCAGGCTCCTTATGGTGGCTCATGGTGCCCTCTCTGATGTAGTTCTCATCCCTCTCACTGGACTCCTCTCTTCTTATCGTGTCTTGGGTTTGTTTTGTCCTCATTCTTCTTTCTGAAACATGCTTTATGATTCCACCTCAGGGCCTTGCACTTGCTCTTTCATGGCCTTAAACATGACTCTCCCTCATATTTTCTCAGAACCGGGTCCTTCTCATCTTTCAGTGTCCAGAAAGAGAAGGTGGGTGAATGAGAAGTTCTTGCCTACAAATCTTTATTGAACAGTCCAACTCTTAGGATGTACCAGGCTTTGTATTCAGTGCTAATTGTGAGTCCTAGTACTCAAAGAGCTCAAGATTTCGTTGAGTGCTCAGGAAGAAAACAGGCAAAAACAGTTTCCTGTGATGTGTGCTTTGGTGCTGTGAAAAAGGGGAGATCTGGCATTGAGGATTTGGAATTACAGAACCAAGACTTGCAGGATTAGGGAAAAAAAACCCAGAGGAAGCAACATTTAAAGTGAAGGATGGGCAAGCATCAGCTGGAGGAGAGGTAAGAAAAATTGCTCCAGCCACAGGAAATCAGAAAGAGTGTGTCTCCTTCAGGGGCCTGCAAGCGGTTTGCTTTAGTCACTAGAGTCTACTGGGTTCATCTAGAACTCTGCATAAACAGATAGAGGAGGAACAAGTCATCTGATTTAAGAGGTAGGAATTTGGAGATCTTGACCAAGGGTACTGCCCACATACAAGGGCCAATTGCAAATTGAGTTATGTGCTGCTTCCTTCATAGCTGCACAGACACCCAATGCTCACTGTGTTTTCATCTCGTCCAGGATTTTCAGAAAAATGCTCATAAATCCTAAGGCCTCTGAATGAGATGCTAACAAAGCTCCCTTTTCCTTCTAGACTAATCAAGAGTGCCTGGGGTAGTCTACTCACCCAGCCTGCCCAGGGATGAGAACGGCCAGAAGCCCCAATGGGCTGTTATGCTTAACAGCCAGGAAACCATAAGCAATGGGACAAAGGCAAGACTGTCGGCTTTGAAAGGCCCTCCATCCCACACATGTCAGGTGCAGCTTCTAAGTGGCATGGGGAGAGGGGGGTTGTATATTCAAGGACCGGATGTGTCTTCTTATGTTCTATAGGCTAATCCTAAAATGAGGGGCAGTTGGGATGGAGTGAAGAGCAGGAACATCTCCCCTCCCCTCCCCAACCACAAGCAGCTCCTGGGAAAACACCGAGATGCCGTGAAACCTGGTCCCTACCCTGCTGACTGTGACTGTCTTGAAAATTTCCTCTCTTCTTTGTTGTTTGTAATTGTTCCAACAACAATTACTTAGTTATAAAGTACTGTGTGCCAGATATTAAGAGTTTGATGCATATTAACTTTTTTTCTTTACTAACTACTTTTTTCTCAAATTTGTTATTTTTTATTGACAAAAATGGTTTGGGAATATGTATACATTGTAAAATTGAACTAATTAACATATGTATGATTTCACATCTTACGTTGGGTGAAAACACAAACTCCACTCTTTTAGCAATTTTCAAGAACATAATACATTGTTATTCATTGTAGCCATTATGTTTTACAACAGATCTTTTGAATTTATTCCTTATAACTGAAATTTTGTACCCTTTGACCAACATCTCTCCAGGACTCCCTCTCCCACCACACCTCCACCATCCTACTCTGGCTTCTGTGAGTTCATCTTTTTAAGATTCCACATGTAAGTGATATCTTGTAGCATTTTTCTTTCTGTGCCTCGCTTACTTCACTTAACACGATATTCTCCAGATTCATCCATGTTGTCGCAAATAATATTTCCTTCTTTTATAGCTGAATAGTATTCCACTCTGTATGTCTAACATATTTTTTTAAATCCATTCATTGATGGACACTTAGGTTAGTTCCATATCTTGGCTATTGTGAATAGCGCTGCAATAAACAGGGGAGCACAGATGTCTCTTCCAACACACTGATTTTATTTGCTTTAGGTAAATACCCAGTATGAGATTGCTGGACAATATGGTAGGTCCATTTTTAATTTTATGAGGAACCTCCATACTGTTTTCCATAATTGCTGTAATAATTTATATTCCCACCAACAGTGTACAACTGTTCCCTTTTCTCCATATCCTCATCAGCCCTTGTTACCTTTAATCTTATTGATAACAGCCACTCTGAAAGGTGTGAAGTGTTATCTAATTGTGTTTTTAACTTGAATTTTTCTGATTATGAGCATTTGAATTTTTCATGTTGAGAATTTTTTATATACTTATTGGCCATTTGTATTTCTTCTTTTGAAAAATATTGATTTAGGTATTTTGCTCATTTTTATTTTAATTAATTTATTTATTAACTTATTTATTTATTTATTTATTTATTTATTTTGAGATGGGGTCTCACCCTGTCATCCAGGCTGGAGTGCAATGGCACCATCTCGGCTCACTGCAATCTCCACCTCCCAGAGTCAAGTGATCCTCCCACCTCAGCCTCCTGAGTAGCTGAGACCACAGGCATACACCGCCATGCCCAGCTAGATTTTTGTATTTTTAGTATAGACAGGGTTCACTATGCTGCCCAGGCTGGTCTCAAACTCCTGAGATCAAGCTATTGCCCGCTTTGACTTCCCAAAGTGCCAGGATTATATGCATGAGCCGTTTTCTCATTTTTAAATCGGACTGTTGGTTTTCCTATTATTGAGTTGTTTAAGTTACTTATATATATTCAATATTAGCCCCTTATAAGATATATGATTTTCAAATAGTTTCTCCCATTTTGTGGGTTGCTTCTTCATTCTATCCATTGTTTCCTGGCTTCAAAATATATTACAAAGCTGTAGTAATCAAAAGGAATGGTACTGGTATAAAAACATAGACCAACAAGACAAAATTGAGAGCCCAGAAATAAATCTATGCATTTACAGTTAATTGATTTTCAACAAAGATACCAATAACTCAATAGGGAAAGGACAGTCTCCTCAATAAACAGTGTTGGGGCAGCTGAATATCCACATGCAAAAGAAGAAGACTGGAACCTTATCACATACCACATACAAAAATCAACTCAAAATGGATTAAAGACTTAAACATAAGACCTGAAACTCTAAAGTCACTAGTAGAAAACGTAAGGGGAAAGCTTCCTAATGACTGGCTGGGTAATAATTTTTTGGATATGATCCCAAAAGCATAGGCAACAAAAGTAAAAATAGACAAATGTGATAACGTCAAAGTAAAAATCTTCTGCACGGCCAAGGAAATCATCAACAGAATGAAGAGACAACATATTAACTCTTTTATTCCTCAAGCAACCCAAAGAGGTAGGCACCATTATTATCCCAGTTTTAGAGATCAGAATATTGAGACACAGAGAGGTTAAGTAACTCATACAAGATCAATCAAATAATCCCCTCAGGAAAAGAATTCTAAACATGCAAGGAACACTGAGTTTGAGAGACCCAGCATAAAATGAGGAGGGCAGGGCTGGCTGGGGAAAGGCAGTGAGCATGGCTATGACAATTGAAAGCCACAAAACACACGGTCAGTGCTTGGTAGATAGGGTATTAAACGACTGGATCATCAGTGACAAGATCCAAACTCTAAGTTAAGCTCCTTCAGGAGGTCCATGTTCCATATGCCAAAAATAATTTTCTACTCATCTCATTTTTACAATACCTGAAAAGAGAAACCTATTAATAAAATAGATAAGGAAAAAGACAGGTCAACTTGAAGTTAACTTCCAAGGAAGCTATATGCTTATTCATTCAACTTTTAAGAGGCTGAACCCACATTTGTGGAAAGGAAGTTTGGTTGCAGTGGTCCGGGGAATTGTTGCTGTTTTCTGAAACATGGTAATTGAAAAAGGATCATTTTGTGAATGCTGCTCTAAGCAGCACTGTCAGGGGTGCAGCCCCTGCAATTAAGGCTACTGTAGATAAAGGATGCATATTCAAAGATGTCATTGTGAAAATTTAGATGAAGGGGTAGAGTTAGTGAAATAATGGAAGTTAATTTCTATTTTCCTCTGTCTGAGTGAATGAGGCATATAATTAAATCAAATCACCTTCACCCACTCACACATATGCCAAGCACGTGCACATGTGCACACACACACATACACGTGCACACACACACACACACATGCACCACCTCCTGAGTTCACAGCCACTCAGATTAGAAAGGCAAGGACACAAAAAAATAATAGATATACATGAAAGAACTATACTTTCTTTCATTTCACACCCACCACCGTTTTATGGTATTAGTTAGCTGCTTTACTGGGAACATATTTGTTGTTACCTTATGGCAGGTAATTTAGATAGATGTGGATACCAGTCCTGGGTACATCAAAAGGAGATTGGCTTATCCTGACCCCAAATTCCCTCACTGTACAGTTGATATGACAGCATGGAAAGGGGCAGCAATTTCAGCGTTGCAACTACTCTTACCTTAAGAATGGAGATGTTCTCAATGAGGCACCTAAAAGCTGTTGTACGGAAAGAGACCATATCTTCTCACTGTGAAACTGCCTAGCTAGAACACCTGCCCCCAGGGAAGGCTTCCTTCTGGTTTGTACATTTGTTCAGCAGGACGTGCAGCCTTAGCACATTCCTGAGTCAAATATCTGGCAAACCTACCAAATCCTGAGCCCCAAGGGGCTAATGAAGACCAAGAACTCTAGTATGGCCATCTCTAGCCTCTGTATTTCTCAGGGTGGGGGTTAGGGTAAGTCTAGTGGGGTGCCTTCACTGGAACATTAAGGAAGTAGCTGCCTACCCTCGGGTTATGTAGCTACCTACACTTCCTTAGATTTTATATTCTGGGTGCCTCATTCATCTTACCCTAGTCTCAGCCTGATCTCTCCCCAGGTTTCTAATGTTCCATTCCTAGAGTCATATCTCTTACTGCATCATCCCTTACTGCTTTGGCGGGAAGCTGCTGATACACCATTTTCCTTATACAGCATCTCTCCTCCTCACCAAAATATTCAGATAAGCTTTCAGTAGTTTAACCCACAACTTAAGCAAAGTTCCTTTTCTTCTCTTAAGCTATCGGGGCTGGTACTATTTACTGGATAGAAGTGTCTTTCTGTCTTTTGGTTTATGACTTCAGAGCTTTCTGGGGCAAAAGGTGAAATACTCACTTGTGGTCCCAGGAAGATATACATCAGAGACAAGTTTAGCATGATGGCAGTTTCTCTCAATCTTTTTCTCATTATCACAGTCATCTTCTGGGCCAGATCCATAACACATGTATTCTCAACGAAGGCAATATCCCATAGGAGCTTTATAGACTTTGTTTTTGTCCCACCTCACCCATGAAATTTTAATACTACAGACATACTAAATATCTGTTTATGTTGTCAGGTAGAGTTGAGCTTTGGAGCACTAAAAACTATGATAATGCTTAAGATTATCTTTACTAATTTTTACTACCCCAAGAATCACTTTTAGGAGTGATTTTGCCACTATCCAGAATGCATATATTTGGGAGCTAGACCAGGAAGATGGTAGCCAGACTCTCCCTATGGGCTGTGGATCTCCTCCCACAAAGGAGACAGATTCACTCTTGGTTGACCACGGTCTCAGGGTTTAAGTTAATAGGTTAAGAGAACTGAAACATCAGGGAAGTGTCAGGAGGAGTACCGGCCTTCACTTTCTTCCACGGTCCCCTAGTCTCCCAGTTCCATGTGGGAGTTTCCCTGCTTTATCTCCCCACAAGTCAAAGGGGGTGCTTAGCCACTGGTCCACATTTCTTTCTTGGTGTAGCTAATCCACCAAGAATTTGCAAGCCTTGGGGATTCAGTCTCCCATTTCCTTTCTTTCCAGATCAGTCATGAGGTGATAATTCCACTCGCCTGTGTCTGCCAAATGGACCTAAACTTCAGTTCAACTGGAATGGCCTTAAATGTATACTCAAGGAAGAGGATATTAACACGCTTACGTGGCTGTAGCTCTAAACCCATTAGCCAATCATTTACCTGTAGGAAAAGTGATAATTTGATCCCTATCTTTCCCATGTTTTATTTTCTCATGTGGTTTTAAATCCAGGAGTGGAAAAAGAGGTTGTTATTTCTATGAACCCTAACACTCTAGCACCTAGGGTTTTCACGTAGGTTGTGGGCCTCTGAGAGAATACACCACTTGTCCTCTAACCTAGTATAATATATCGCAGATAGTAAATTTTGTTGAATATTTGTTGGCTGCTTGACAGAAAGCTTAATGAATCAAATATTTCTTTGACCTGCCATTCAAACCTTTTTATTCCAGTCTTGACTCTGGGATAAATTATCTTCTTTAATAGATCTTTTCCTCTTCCTGGGTCCTTGGTTTCTCCACGTGAAAGATGAAGAGCAGCTTTGTCTATGTGTTCTGAAGATCCTTTCAGCTCTGCCATTCTAGGATGCTGGAACACAGATGCATAGATGTAATGCTACTGAAACGTTTAAAGGGATAGGGTAGCAGGCAAGGAAAGAAATCTCATGATATATCCTTGGACCTAAACCATAATTTCTCACTGGAGTAATACTGCTTCTTCTCAGTTTCTCAGGATCTAGGTGACAGCTGTTCAACCTTTTCCAATAATCCTGTAGCAACTAAGAGAAGAAAACAAGGTAGGAGGGAAAGGATGAACAAGAGAGGAAGGGGAGGGGAGCAAATGAGGCAATAAACACAGAGATGGTCAGAGAGAGACAGGGACAGAGGGTCATAGGGTGTCAGAGAGAGGCATAGAATGAAACGGAGGAGAGAGTCAGAGAGTGAAACAGCGACATAGAATCACAGAGAATCCGAGAGACATAAACAAAGGAGAAACATGCACAGAAACAGAGGCAAGGAAAAGGAAAAGGAGAGACGGAAAAACAGAGCTAAAATAAAATAGAAGCAAGAGAGCCACAGAAAGAATCAGAAATAGACACAGGCAAAGAAATTCAGAGATAGAGACAAACAGGAGAGAAAGTCTTCGGGGCTGATGGCTAGACACAGGCGCAGAGATTTCCAGGATGGAAAAGGACAAAAAGAGGTATTTTTATCACTTTTCCAAACAATCACCATTACTAGATTTTTCCCCTCTCAGGTAGCATGGGTGGGGAGGGAGCCTTGGGCCCCTCCTGTCTCTCTCTCCTCTAATGCTCTGCGTATGCACAAAAGACAGAGTTATTTGAATCCTGAGTGTCATTAAATGCTCTCTTGCCTTCATTTACAATGTGCTAGAACATAATGTTCCTCGGGAGATTTTGTGTAGGAGAGAGTCCCCGCAGCCAAGAATAGCAGGGGCTGCCAGTCGTCCTCTTGAAACCATAGCGCAGCCCAGAGTGGGAGCACGTTCACACTTCAACTTCATGCGTTTGCAACTTCAGTTTAATAGGCCCAGCAGGGCCAGCACCAAACAAATCCACCCCTGGCCCAGAAGCAACCCCACCCCCGGCTGAGCTCCTAAGAAAGCACTTGCTTAAAATGTGATACCCGAAGCCTGGTGAAGACTCCACATACTGCAGATGTTTGTTGATTCTTGGATTTCCTTTGGGGAGCCTATGAGCTCCTTGAGAACAGAGGGATTTATTTATTCATCTCAGCTTTTCTGAACTTCAGGCTCTCACAATTTGAATGGTACCTTCAGTCAATTGCCTCAAGTTGTGGCTCAGCATCCACATCAGTCCACTCATTGCCATGCTTTTCTTTGTTTGCTTTTTTAATTCCACATTTTTCCCCAACATTTCTTTTCCCTTCGGTCACTCAGGCATCCATTTTCATTTCTGTTTTGTGCATGTCTTTTCCAAACCACCCTCCATATGTTGAATTTCAGCCATGTGCCTCCAGGAACATGGGCTGCACTGCTCTGCACGTACCATCTCATTCTTACCTAAGTGACATTGCCGTCTACCTTTCATGCTACTTTGTACTCATGGCATTTCTGTTTTAAAAGCATCTTACATGGTGCTTGCCACTTAGTAAGTGGTCCACAAGTATTTTGAATAAAGTAATGAATTTCAACATCTATATATCACTCTTCTTTACAGCAGTATATGACCACTGCATATGGTTTACACACAGGGCTCCAGTGCTTTCTACAAGTGGAAAGGCATAAACTCCCCTTTTTACTTTCTGAGCTTATTCAAAGAAGGCTTGAATCATCCTGGGAACTCCAAGGGTAAAGTGGAATGACCATTGGAATAGGAATCTGGAGACCTGAGTTGGTATTCTCAAGTCTACACATTTGTTACTTGAGAGATCTCAATTTCATTATTTCTAAAACATGGACAGCAAAATCCACCTTGCTAACTTCTCATGGTGGTCAAATGTGCTAAAAGTTGGAAAGGTCTTGGTAAATGGCAAGAACTTAATCCTCCACCCTTATATTAGGTTATTTATACTGTCAGTAACTTAGAGATCAATAAAAATGTGTTCATTTTAAGCTCCATGGGGAATAGTGCCTGGCCGCATAGTAGAAACTTAATCTTTATTGAATGGAAAAATGATCTTGGTCCTCTTTGATAACTTTCTCTCATTTATTTTCTACATTCTAATACCTAGCTTCTTGCTATTCAGCTTTGTTTTCTTTTTCAAGCCAGACTCATGTCCTTGATGTAGAAGACCGAAGAGTCGCCATCTTTCTCATGACCTTCATTGCTCCATTGGATATGGGAGGTACTTCACCTCTGATTGCACGAATATCACTGTCTCTAGAAATCAAGTTCTTTGGGGGATTTTGACCACAATATCTTCCTTAATTCACACTCACATTTTTATATCAAATCAATGACCAAAAAAAAAAAAAAAAGATCTCTGTGCAACAGGTCATGAGAAAGGAAGAAATTGGTATCAGAGTTGGCACCAGAGATTTAAAAGGCAATACTCCGCCCTGAAGTCTTGGAGAGGTAGGAGAAGCAGGTGTTACAGGCCTAGCACCAAAAGGAAGGGATACAGTTGAAGCCATTTGACCAATCTCCATCCCACCTAAATAGTCCTTTCCGGTACTTTTGACCCCACGCCTGAGTTTCAGGGGTCAGTCCCTTACAATATCAAAAGAGATCAGCAATGCCCCATCTGTGGGGATGAAGAAGCTTTCTTCATATCCACAAAATTCCTAAGGAGAAGCAGCACTGCTTTTGTTTTCTCTGAACATTTCCCTTGAAATGCCCTGCAAAAAAAAACAGCTTTGAAATTCAGGCTCCGTTTAAGTTCAAATTTCCAAACCTTCGCTGTTAATCCTTTTTTAATTGACGTGGAATGTATCCTCAATTATTAACAGAAAGTGTACTTTTTGGAGTCTAATTAAATGCCCTAATCACATTCCTACCATTAAAAATGGTTTTAGGTTTTTGTTGTTTTTGTCTTTTAATGAGCTATTTACTCTGCTGATATCTATAGTGTGGCCAAAAGGAGAGATTCAAAAAGAGCTCCACATACTCAAAATGAAATAGCTTTGTTATTAATAAAAATAATAACCTCATGTACAGCAGGGGGTGGTAAGAAAGCTTAAATTTATGACTGCTGTGTTGAATGCGCAAATGTCACTTCCTTAAAGAGGGAAAATTAGTTTTTAAGCCTGGTTTAGCAGCCAGAATCTCTGGCTGTCTGCATAATATTGGATTTTTCAAGGCTTCTATGATGCCCTGGGGTGGGCTGTTTTGCATGCACATTGCAAATTATATAATGTTAAAGATGTTATTTAAGGAAAAAATGAAGACTGAGTTCTCATCCTTTTTTTATTCATTCTCCTTTTCAACCTTTCTTGTCCTTCAACTTTATCTGACATTTCTTGAGTACCTACTGTGTCTTAGGTGCTCTTATATCATTTGAAACTCATGACAATCATTTGAAAGAGGTGGAGTTATATAATATCAGTGGATGAAGAAACTCAGGCTCAGAGAGTCTAAATGATTTGGCTCAATGCTCAGCTACACCAGAACTTCTGAAACTTGGGCACGTATCGGAATCCCCCAGAGGGCTTGTTGAAACAGAGATTGCCAGGCCCCACTGAGAGTTTATGATTCAGTAAGTCTCTGAGTGAGGCCTGAATGTGTCTTTTCAACAAGTTCTCAGGTAGTGCTGATATGGCTTATCAGGGGGCCACACGTTGAAAATCAATGCTACCATTTCCTCGGACTTCTAGGCCTTGGAGGTGGAAAAGATTCCAAGAGGTCATTTGATCTGTGTCTTTGCTCTCAGATAAGATATTAATTATGCCTATTTTATAGATGACTCATTAGAGAATTGTTATGGGCAGCAAAGGGAGAAAATGTCCTGCCCAGAGTCAGCCAGGTTGTAAGTACTGGGCTACTCTCATTCATCATTAGGTTGACATTTAGCAGATAGGACACTTTTAAAGTATAAACTCATCCTGTAAGGTAATTTCCCACTCTACCTGCGGCCCTGTAGGCCAAGCCTCAATTGGAAGCAAGTTAGCTGGTTGGAGCCAGTCCCTTTCGGACACCAGGATCAATGCCTATCACTCACATTGGGGATGAGAGGAGTGGAAGAGGAGGCTGTGGGAGGTAAGAAGCATCCCTCAGTCTAAGCCTAGGCTTCAACTTTGCCAAGGCCTTTGTCCACTCAAGAGGAGGTTATTCAGGTGACTCACAAAGTTACAGTGAGGGTCTGGGGTTGAAGGAAGAGATTCATCATTTCATTTTACCTTGTGTATTATACTCCCTGTCATACTCTATTTTAGTAATTTAGTAAGTTATTGTCTTCCTTTGTATTTTTGCACCTGCAAAAAGTTTAATTGAAAAAGGCTTAAATGTTTCAACATACACATTTAAAATAAAATATAATTTCTATAAGCCTGTTGTCATATTTCTTCACTTTTTCAAATTAAAATGGCCTTCACAAGAGTGGCCTCTCCACCTCTGAGAGATGCTGACCAGGGTACCCACAGCTGTATAGCAGCAAAACTGCAGGAAGCAGCATTTATCAAAGTATACATGAGAGGAGAATTGCAGAGAAGTCCTGGATATGTGTTCAGGGCTACACATCTCTGGGAAAGCCCTATTCTGTTCTGGAGAAGTAGGAGGAGCAGAATATCCAGATAATGCCCGATTATGAAATCAGAGAAACCTCCATCTGCAGAGAAACCTCAAATCAGCCCCCATCCCAACCCTTATTCTTCTGAAAGCTGTGCTCCACCCTGCACCAGGGTCTTTGCAGGAAAGGTTAGATCTGAGCATTTTATGCCCCTTGTTGGATCTTCCACAGGAACATTGCTCTAAAATAAAGCCCTCATCCCTGGGCATAGATCACAAGACTAGGCACACCATGGGCCAGAGCTGAGACCAGCTAACTCTAATTGTCACTGATTAATGGCACTGGTTTTGGTTGCATGCCATCTCCAGGTTTTTATTTTAAAAAAAGTTGTGTATAAAATCCCAATCATGGAAAAATGACATTACCATGTAGAATTTTACATCCATTGTTTGGATATGATTGCAAGGAAGATGGGGGAGGTTCAAATCTAATTGCTATGGAAACGTAAGTACTTTCCATCTTGTGTTTTTAATAAAGTCTCAGTACCTCTCCTTACATTTTCATTAAATTTCAGCTTGCACATTTAAATACCAGCACATCTCTAGAACTGAGAATGCTGAATCTAGAGACAAAAGCAGTCCAAAATCAGAGGACCGGAGGCATTTATCAGAAAACATGAAGCTGGAAAAATATAAGACTGAGATCTGCTCCAGCTGCCTCTCATTTCCAAGTCTGTGCTCTTCACTGCCTGGCCACACATGGCATGAGGTGGGGCAGAGGACAGGTAGGGTAGAGTATCTCCTGAGAGCTAGACCTGTGACAAGCCCATCACCATGCACAATAAGGCTGGCATGCTGAACTTACTGTATGAACCTGGCCAATTTCTTGATCCAATTTGAGCCTTAAGTTTCTTTTCCCTTAGTGTCCTTTCCACTCTGAAATCCTGATTCAATAAAAACATTTATCTGTAGTCATCTTTACAGACTTCATAGTCAGGAGATAAAGAAAACGCATTGATTGTTTAAAAACTTCTTGCAGACCTAAATTAGAAGTTAATTTCTCCTACTTTTTTTCTGCTTTTCTGTCCCTCTGTTGTTCAACATCCTCCTCTTTCTCTATATTTTCTTATTTTTCTCTCTATGTTTGCCCCTTGGTTTTTCATTCTCTCTCCTTTGCATTCTGTAAACAGCCAGCATCTTCCACAGCTCACTACCCCTCAGATTGCTAAGTGAGCAGAACTACTTGGGCAAATGTCACAAGGGTGCTGGGTGATTATACTAATCAGCTTGGCCTGCTAGAGCAGAATACCACAGGCTGATTGGCTTACACAATAGAAATTTATTTTCTCATAATTCTCCAGGCTGAAAATTCAAGATCAAAGTGCCATCAGGTTTGGTTTCTGGTGAGGCCTCTCTTGCTGGCTTGCAAATAGCTGCCTTCTCTCTATGTCTTCACATGGCCTTTTCTTTGTGTGCTTAGAGATACAAAGAGAAAGAAGGAGAGAGAAAGAGAGAGAGGGAGAGACAGAGAAAGCACTCTGATGTCTCTTCCTCCTTTAAAAGGACATCACTCTGATCAGATAAAGATCTCACCCTTATTATCTCACTTAACCTTTATTATCTCTTTATAAGCCCTCTGTCAAAATGCAGTCAGTCACACTGGGGGTTAAGGCTTCAACATATGAATTTGAGGGAGGGCATAATTCAGTCCATAATGAGGATCTAGAATAGGCATGAACCTTTTTGCATCTCTCATCCTCATCTGTAAAATGGGAATTTGGGGCCAAGTGATCTCTTAGATCCTACATAACACGTTCAGCTTATTCTTCTCACACTAGGAGCCAGAAGAACCATTGATGGCATCCCTGTGCTCCTGTCCACCTTCCCCACTGTCATCTTCTCTTTTGTCTTCCATCTGACTCCATAAAAATGCGAGATTTCCCAGAACCACGGAGGGTCCCCATTCCACCTGGGAGGAGAGGAGATGAAGGCCTCAGTCACTTCCTGGCAAGCAAGCAACCAGCTAAATGGCACCAACAGTGACTGATGAGCAAGTTCTGATTTAGCAACCAGGGCAGCTTAAGGGCACTTCAGTAGCTCTCAGACACTGGATCCTAGAGCAATGAGTAATACGAATCTATTAATGACAAATCGCATCACAAAAAATGGATCCATCTTGGGATGAACTTTGTAAATGAGGGCATGAAAGAAACAGAGAGGCTTTGATGTTGTGGACCTGAAGGACACTTCCAGCCACAGCCTGGTGATATCATGGGATTGGCAGGCATAAGTTTAAAGGAGAATGCAGTGACAGATGAAAAAGTAGTTGTGCAAACAATTAAATTAACCAGAAGCTCAAAATCATGGTATATGGAAGTCTTTTTTACTGCTTTCAGGTTGAATGGTTCTTGCTGACCATGTTCTTTCTCCTCAGTGTCTTGGGTTTGAGTTTCTTCATTCAGAGGATGTCCACCATGCTGGGGTCAGGCTACAATCTTTACTCAGCAACAATTTGATTTATGGTGGAGAGTGCATTCAATAGTGGTTCTGAATCCTTGTTGATAGGATATGAAATGTGAAGCTTCAGATAACAAAATGAACCCTTTTTTATCTGATCCTTGTTTCCTCCTCAGACCTTGTCTACTGACTCAGCCATTCCAACTGAAATGCTTTTCACTGGTTGCTAAATAGTCACAGCCTGTGTTCCTAGAGTAACCCCCAACCACTTAACTGTTTATTTCCCTAAAACTTTTCAGCATTTCCCAAGACTCATTAACTAGTGATGCCTGGCCCTACCAGGCATGTCCTGTTCTTGTTGGTTGGAGTTTGTGGCAGACAGAGATAGTCGGCCCAGATCCTCCTTCAATGAAGAATTTATCATTTCATTGCCAGGAATCCAGTCATCAGACACTATCCAATATTGGGTTTGGCTGTAGAGACCTGGGCCATGCTCCTCTTGGAATAATCATACCAAATAAATGAGCAGGATGGAGTTTAAGGGCCTGGCCATTTCAGCTTAGTGGGGAATACCCCGAGAGGCAGGAATTTCTTGGAACTGCCTTTGATTGGCCAAAGCTTTGTTGGGTCTGGATCTCGGTGCAACATCATCCCCTGCCCAATCTTCCTCTCTCTTCCTGCCACAAGTCAACACCTAATAAACCTTTGGGAGAGCTAATTCTGCCCCAGCATCTGCTTCCAGCGGACCTGGACTGCAACAGTGCAAGTTTTATGAGTTGCTAAATGTTTTTACTGTCAGTCCTGCTTATATAAACTGAGTTGCTTTTAGTTCCCAAGACACCCCCTATTCACTTAGGTTTTCGAATCTTAGCAACTGTTGTTCTTTCATCTTGATATATCCTCTGTGCCATCACTTTTTATCTGAATTATTCTCATTCTTTCAAAACCCATCCTAATAGTCAAAATATTTCAGTCCTGAGAAGCCCCTCATGATGGTATTAGAGTTCTATAGCTATGCAACAAACTTAAAACAAGACAGATGAACTATCTCGAAGTTTCATATGGGCATGGGCTTGCTGCATCCTCTGCTTAGGGATTCGCCAGGCTGAAATCAAGGTGCTAGCCAGGGCTGCAACCTCATCTAAGGCTTAGGGTTCTCTTCCAAGCCCATTTAGGTTTTGGGCTGAAATCAGTTTCTTGTAATGCTATAAGTGATGTCCCATTATGTTGTTGGCTATTTGCTTTCTTCTAGGAAAGCAGAAAAGTGTCTCTTTGACACTTAATCTTCTTGTAAAGGCCTCACCTGATTGGGTCAGGCCCACCCAGGATGACCTCTCTTTTGATTAACTCAAAGCTGACTGATTAATAACCCAACTACAGGAGTGATATTCCATGATATGCACAGATTCTAATCACATACCAGGGAAATAGCCTCTATCCACTGTACAACCAGCCACCCTGGCAGAGGAAGTAGAGTTTGGTACTGATAATTAAATTCTCTGGCCTGGAAGTGACACCATGCACTTTAGCTGACAACTCACTGACCAAAGCTAAACACAGGGCCCATCCAACCACAAGCGGCCAGGAAGTGCCTTGGAGGTAGATAACTGGAAATATCTGGTAACTATTACCACGGACTATCACACAGGGTAGAGATTGTATCTTTTATTTCTGGATCATTGGTACTTATTCGGTGACTGAAAGACTGTCAACAAATGTGGACATTAATAAAAAACATTCCCATAAACATTTTTTTAAGAAAAGCATTTTCAAGATATCTTACAGAGCTTCTTTTCTTCCCTTCTCCTACCACGTTGAACCCTAGAAAATGAAAATTTATTCAACTGTGTTTTCATAACTGTCTTATATTTACTATTGGCTTGACAAAAATACTATTAGGAAATTTTTTTTAAAACCCACATTTTTGAAATCAGAGAACATAAAAACATTCCAATGCTTCACATTTATGTGAAACCATGGATCTCTAATATCCATGGTTGTTATCTTCATCATGTATTTTAAGCCTTAGGGGTCTTCAGGGGACTGTCCCTTCACCCATGTGCTTTGGGTAGCTACTCTTCCTGCAACCCTAAGACAGAGATATTAAAATAGGGTTGAAATTAGGCATGGTGTGAATAAACATTCATAGAAATCATTTTTATTATTTTTGTAGGAAAATGCCCTTGAAGAAGCAAACTTGGAATATTCCCTACATTGTAGTATTTTTTAATCTTGTTGTCATGATGACACAGATAAACTTCAGAGCAACAGTACACAAACAGTTCATTTAAGCAGGCAGAGCATTGGAATTATGCATTTGGGAGGAACAATGAGCAAGTTGAGGCTGTATCATCCTTTTCCCAAACCACTGATTTAAAATAGAACATTGTAGTTAGTCCAACATTTTGTCCACCTAAAAGTGGAATAATAAGTAAATATGGAAAAGGTAGTCTCTTCTAGTACTAATAGCCAAGGCTGCCACTATGTCATCAGACAAGTCCAATTCCTGTTCTGTAAAGCAATACTGCACATGAGGATGGGAACCAGGGTTAAGGGTGGCTAAGTAAACCTGATGGGCTAGTGCCACTCCCTCAGTACTGGGGCTACAGAAGACAGTGTCATTATTCAAAATTCCAGATGATACCAGAGCAAAGGAGCCTGGAGTATTCAGATTCTAAGAGGCAGAGATCTCAGATCCAGGCTAAGAAGTCCAGGGAGAGATGAGTCAAGTCAGTAAGAAGCAAGACATGCAGGAGTTTAGGTGAGCAACACAAATCCAGACTTGTAAACACGCTCCACATAGAAGGCCTGGGGCAGGTGCTTCCTTAACACATCATGTGGTGAGACCAGACCACATGTGGCAGGCTAGAGCATCAGACTTGGCAGACAGGGGCAGAATATAAGACAGACCATGATGGCAAGAATAAAACAATGTGAGACCAGGGCTCACAACTTGGCAAAAGAACAGGGAAAGCAGTCAATGGCTAAATGGAGAAAGAAGAGGAACAAAAATGTCATAAAGACCCACGGTTAATGCTAAGAGGAATGATGAACAGGTATGCCATAGGAGCTAGGATCCAGGTGAAAGGAAGTCTAGATCAATTCACACTGAGTACTCAGGGATATAACACATTGAGTACTCAGGGATTCTTTTTGCTTTTTGTGCCCCAAAACTTAACAACAGTTTCTAAAACTTCGCATAAACAAATGAACGAGTATAAACACCAGTATGTCTGATGAATGAGCTCAAGTCCAGCATGAGAGTTCCTGGGTGATAGCAAAGCCGGTCGCTAAAAGCATCAAATCATAGAGAGGCAAAGCAACCTCCAATCCCATCTAAAGCAGTATTGGTACCTTACAGGAATTATCTGAAAGTGAACTCTGGGGTAAAGGATGAATACTTTTAGCAACTGTGGCTCTCAACATGGAGAGCAAAGGATCAGTCAGTCAGATGTCACTCATTACTCAACAATGAATACTCATTATTCAAACTCATTTTTCCAAGGGGTGATGCAGGTGAAAAAAAAATAGATTTCAAGAAGCACAAAAGTTAGGAAAGCAACACTTTGTTGAATTTCCATGACAGTCCCATTTAACTTCCCATTAAAACCTGGGACAGTGAAAGACCTTTCCCAAACGTGGTTACAGGCAAGTAGAAAAGCAGTACTGGCGATGATCCCTTTGTAGACTCTAATTCTTGTCTGAGGAATCTAAATCTAAGGAAGGTTGGACTACATGTGTCCCTCGTATGGTGATGCCCTTAACCTATATTTATCGCCTCTTCTCCAGGCATTTGAGTACCTGACTTATGCTCCAGACATAATGAACTATTGCTCGACGAGTAAACTATCTCCTCTCATTGCATTTCGTTTGCTGAAGCTGCCCTTGATTTTTCAATCTTTCTCCCTGGATTACTACTGAGTGCCCTTCAAAACTCAGCCTGAGAGTTTTCTTTTCTAGTTACACTTCTCTGGTCCTCCAGAACGCTAATGTGTCCCTTCCAGAGTACCTTGGACTTAGCCTTCTTCTCATATTTTCCATTCTCGATTATTGATGTTTACTTGTCTGTCCCATCTGTTTACTTGAGCAGCTGTGAGCTGCTCAAGTTGCCCAAGACTGTAAGACCACTTCAAAGCACAGTGTCAAAAATAATGTCTGATGCCTTAGTAAGTGCTGAATAAATATTAATGGCAAAAACCACAACTACTTTTGCACCAACCTAGTAGCTGCTGGGTCTCCAAATGAAAGAATACATGAAATGTTACTGAGGCTGAGTTTCTAAAAGCCTTCATTTTACCACTGTAGGGAAAGATTCCAAACACTTTCAGGATTAGTTTGGTTACTATGTCATGTATGTACAGAATGAATGCAGTTTCTCAATGTTGCCATCACTGACATAAGGCCTCAGTTTCTCAAAACAATCAATTGTAAGTACCATACTGATTTAGAGGCTTGTGTTTGCTAAAACTGGTTTTATTATTTAGAGTCACACCTTCTCTGTGAGTTTGTTTTGTTTCAACTACTATAAAACTAGTAAATAGAATTCTAGGTCTTCAAAATTATAGAACCAGAGGTCAGAAAAGGTGGATCCCAACAAGGAAAAGAAAGGAATTCCATGTCCAAGGACATTGCCCTAAAGGATAAATCTATCTTACCACTATTTTTGTGTTGTTATATAATTTGAACTTTCTAAAGTGATGTATAAGCAACATAGAGCAGAAAAGTGGTTTGAATACCATGCTGTATATAACTTCTATAAAGGTCTTTCAACCATTTCTTCATCAAAGAGTCCACTTCTTTTTGGGTCTAGCCAATCTTGCAGACTCCCCAGGAGACTTAAGTTTCATCATGGAAACAGTCAATAATGTGTCCCAGGTTCAGAACCTCAATCTATACCCAAGTTCCCAGGAATAATTTCTTGTGACTCCCATGACTTCTATTTACTTGTTACTTGGGAATCAGAGAACCAAGTTCAAGCTCTTTCTAAACTTATACTTTCAGAATGTTTCTCTGACAAATCCAGATCCAAAGACCAAATGCTTTCCTTAAAACAAAATTTTCTTTTTAATGTCAAGTTTTGAAACTTGAAAAGTTATTTTCTAATTAGTTATGTTATTAGAAGAATATAGCTGAAAGAATAACATAAAATGACAGAAAACCCTCAGATAACTTTTTTTTTCGTAGCAAGCAACCTACATATTTATGTTTGGCTAACACATGAGCATAAGTTTGTATTTAATGACTGTATGGTACTCTAGGGCAGGAGAGTGGGAAAGAGGTTCTAAATTACATTCATAAAAATAATGATGATGCAGTATACTTAAGTAGGTTTCAGAATTCATAGCATGCTTTCACATTTTCATTTCCTTTAACTCTCACAATGGTTCTATAAGAGTTGGCTGGGTGGAGAAGCAAGACCATTTACTAAAAAGAGCAAAGGTTTGAAAATTAGCCTAGCTTCCAACTCCAACAGTGCCATTTATTTACTCTGTAATCTTTATCTAGTGTGATGACACATCCCAGTATCAATTTCTTTTTTTTTTTTTTTAAAGAGTAGAAATGGGGTCTTTCCATGTTGCCCAGGCTGGTCTCAAATTCCTGGGCTCAGGCAATCCTCCCGCCTCAGTCTCCCAAAGTGCTGGGATTATAGGCATGAGCCACTGCTCCAGCCATCACATCAATTTCTTTATAACTAAGGTAGTAGTAATACCAACTTATGCCTGCATCATTCCCTCAAGAGACACTTACTGAGCATCTATCATGTTCCAGGTCCTGTATAGGTTGGGGAGACAATGATGGAAAAGATATATTTACACAAATTAATATAAAGACTAAATGGGTTAATGTACAAGAAGTGCCTAGCATGATAGATGCTCACTAAATGTGATAATTTCCTACAATTTTATTTTATAGGTGAAGATATTAAATTCAGAACAGTTATATGATTTGTCCTTGGTTGATACCTGTTTAATGACAAAAAAGCAGCATTTTAAACATATCAGCCAAGGTCCTAGCAGAAAACTGAAACTTCAGTTGGGATTTTAGAAGAGATTTTGTAAAACTGTAACTATTTACAGAAGTGTCAGTCAAGTTAAAGGAATCCGAAAGAAATGTTGAGGCATCCAGAGACTAATAGCAGCCCAGAGATTGGTGCAAAAGTAATTGCAGTTTTTGCTATTACTTTTACTGGCAAAAACCACAATAACTTTTGCACCAACCTAATAGTTGTCCCCAGTCTTGAAAGAGAAAGGGTTGAAGTGTGGGGGTTGTAAAACAGGAGGTCCACCGAAGGTAGCCACACACCCTCTGCCAAAACCACTCTGAAGCAGTAAGGGAGAAAAAAAAGCCTCAGAGTTGCTCTCTTCCCACTCTCCAATCTCCTACTGGCACTGCCCTTTGGTTAAACTTAAAGAAAGCCAGAGGACTAAGGAGCCCTGGTGCTGCAATCTGTAGAGCTCAGCCTCTTGAAGCAGAGAGATGTACAGAGCAAGGCAGAATCTACCCTTTTGCCCCAGTAATTCACACTCATTGATGTACAAGCTACACTTATCTTTTCTCCAGACTCACCAAATCTTATCAGTCATGCCATCTGGCTTGAAATCCATGGTTCATAATCTATATCAAGTCTGGATGTAAATGAGATTATTTTAGTACAGTTCTTTGCATGAGGGTCTTCTGGAACCAAAGAACTACAAACTAAAAAGATAAGTTATCTGTTCCCCAAACACCCAGCATGCAATAGTGAGATAGGGACAAAATAATTAAAATAGGCTTATTTAAAAGAAGAGGAACATGAGGTGCATAGCATTCACTGGTCCACAGCAATTCTGAAATCCAGCTGAGCACAGGTCAGGTTCTCTGTTTTCAAATCAGGAAATTTTCCTTGATTTGGGCTGAATTTTGCAATCCAAGAATGATTCCCTAGTCTACTGTTCTTTTCACCTCTTGGCTCTAAGGTTTTCAATGGGTGAAAACGAAAGTGGCTTATGCCACTTTAACTCATAATGAACCAGTAAAAATTGTGTCTTCCTGTACCACCACTTTGAGCTCAGCTGGTTTAGACATCTCAGTTCTCAAGGGATAATGTCTCCACAAGAGATCACAACTATAACACCACTAAGCAGGAAGCTGAGCCCAGGACCTGACCACTTTGAATTCCTTATACCACTGAAACTATAGGCAAAAAATGGGACTGCTGAACAGATGAGGGTGAAAGATTCTATCAAAGAATGTTACCTAACAGCAACCCAAGGGTCAGAAGGAGTGGGCCTAGAATACAGAAACTTCTCTCTAGTACTCCCATGTCCTGTGACAAAAGTTAATAGAAAACTACAATAATCCAATATAGACAGAATAGCAAATAGTATAAGACCCCCAGGAATAAAGGTTTGAACATATAGACAAAAACCATGATCACTTGAGGTACTTACTGAGGGCAAAAGTAATATAAAATAGGGTAGTGAAAGAAACTATAAATACCAGCTATAACCATTTGATCATTTGCAGGTCTGAGGACTGTGCAGTTTCATCTTTGCTTTTATATAAATACATTTATTTGCATGTATAGTAAGTATTTTTCCTACCCTACTACCCTATTTGATAGAAAATGTTTTGAGAGTTGTTAACTTTATTTCTGAATATTTAAGTTATCAGCTACCAAAGGGTAGCTAGATAATTGAGCTAGAAAGATGGGCACCATCAAAAGGATAAGACGACATATGAGATCTTGTGCATTCTATTGAAATAACTGCATTATGTAGAGTTGAAACATGATTTTACTATTATTTAATTTCCAAGTTAAATATTAAAAACATACAATTGAGTATGAATGCAAAGTTGACAAGGATAGACCGTGCTACATTTTGGTCCGTCAACCAAGCTCGAAGCTATGTTTCTTCAAATCACCTTCCCTATGCGGTGCTGGATTAGAATTGGCCAAAAGAGGAACCGGTATGAGGCTTGGAATAACATTAAGTGAAACTCTTTGTGGTCAGATATGTGACAGATGCAGAGATGGCAGACAGTTTTATATCATGCTCACTCTCTTCTTCATATGTCACTCTTCCTGATTTCTGGCCCAGCTGACAGTCAGCATCAATTGCCACATAGTTAAGGCCATCTTAAACCTTCCAGTGATTGCTATTTCTCTCTCAGGTGAGACCAACAAAATAATTTCCTGTAAGAGTGCAGACCCATGAGCTTGAGAGCAAATAAAAATAGTCTTTGTTTTAATACACAAACCACTAAGTTTTGGAATGGCTTTTTATGAAGCAGTAGATAAATAATATGCTTGGTATTAATAGTGGCAGATGCTAGTAAATAGATATTTCAAATAGATAAAATTAATATTTAAATACATTTGACCCTGGGACAACACAGGTTTGAACTATGTGAATTCATTTATACGCAGATTTTTTTCAATAAAAATTACATCAAGTATTTTGGAAGAAGTAGGGCTAACAATGCAGCTTTTCTAGATTGTTCAAGACTCTAGCAGACAGGCTGTAAGGAGTTTGTCCCCTGCCCTCTCCCAGTGTGGAGACTGAGGAGATTGGAGCAGAGGAATAACATGACCAGAACTTGGCTTCTCCATTCCTCATTCCCTTTTTACATCTTTTTTTTCTGATGTTTTTCCAATCAAATTTATCCAAAAGACCTGTGTTATAGGTCTTATTAGAACTCTCACTTTGCAGATGAACAAACTGCGCCAGAGAGGGACAGGGTAGTGAAACTAAGGCTTTTCCCTAACAACAAATGCTTTGGAAAGAATATGCCACTGTCTCTTCAGCACATGCATCTAACTCTCTGCTTTGGTTGTTTCAAACCTCTTGGGGCAGGGAAAAGAAAAGAAGAGAAATAAATTTTGGCAGGCCTTTTTCATGTAAAGAACATTTCACGTGTGTATATATGTTCTTATCTGATATTCACATAATATTAATATGAAGGGACTTTCCATGGTTGTAAGGCCAAGAGGCTCCCAGGTTTGTGTTGATGAGTAGAAGAAGTGTACTTGCATTTCAAGTGTACCTGTATTTCCTGCCTCCCCTTCCAATCCCTTTATTGAGACAAATTACTAGATATATTAATGGGCACTATAAACCTTAACGGATCTTTTTTCACCAGCTCAGTGATGGCTCACATTGAGCAGTGTATGTGAGTATGTGTGGGGGTGGGGTGGGGGGCGGAGGTGTGTCTGTTGGTGAATCTCCAACACCTAACAGAAAGTCCAGCGTATACCAGGCAATCAATACGTTTTTTGAATTGAATTGATTGCTTGAAAACATTTTGAACCTCATGGAATAGTGGAAAGTTCATGATCTTTGGATTTAGGATATTCTATGACGCATCAATTCTATGCCAACTGTTAAATTAATGCCAAATATAGTATAGTGATTAAACAAGTGTAGTATAGAGTCTGATTATTTAGGTTTAGTTACCAGCTCATACGTTTACTGCTTATTTCACATTGGGAAAGTTTCTTAGCCTTTTCTGTACCATTTTTTTTGCCTGTGAGAATTGAGTAGTTTAGACCCCAAAAATGCTTAGAACAATGCCTGACATTTGGTAAGTGTTCAATAATTGTGAATTGTGTGTATGTTAAGTTATATAACAATCTTCAGCCTTGATTTATTCATCTATAAAATGGCAATCATTACATCAACATCCTAGGACTGTGAAAATTGCAAAGAAAATATGTGCCAAAGGTCTTAGCATAAGGTTCATCTCAAAAGAGACTTTAATTGTTTTTGCCTCCCTGTTTTCCCCTCTTCACTCCTTCCCCTCATCAATACAAGACTGGGAGCCTCTTGGCCTCACAACCAAGGAAAGTCCATTCATACTAATGTTACGTGAGTAACAGATAAGAATATGTATACACATGTCAAATGTTCTTTACATGAAAAAGATCTGCCAATATTTGCTTCTCTTCTTTTCTTTTCCCTGCCCTAAGAGGTTTGAGACAACCAATGCAGAGACTTAGATGCATGTGCTAAAGAGATAGTGGCATATTCTCTCCAAAGCATTTGTTATTAGGGAAAAGCCTCAGTTTCACTACCCTGTCCCTCTGTGCCACCGTTTGTTCATCTGCAAAGTAGGAGTTCTAATAAGACCTGTAACATAGGTCTTTTGGATGGATTTGATTGAAAAAACATCCCCCCAAAAAAGGGGAAGGGGGAAATGCAGAAGCCAAGTTCTGATCATGTTATTCCTCTGCTCTAATCTCCTCAGTCTTCCCACTGGGTGAAGGCAAGGGACAAACTCCTTAAAGTCTGTCTGCTAGAGTTTTGCACAATCTAGAAAAGCTGCATTGTTAGCCCTAGTTCTTTCAAAAGACTACATTCATCATCAGCACCAAAATACCTGCTATTCTCTGAATATGTGCTGGACTTCCAGGCTCCCAGGTCTTGATTCAAACCTTGCTTTATTCCTTGAAGACTCTAACCTGAAATTTTTTCCTGAGAAAATCTATTTGAAGTGCTCCCAACACCACTGTTAAATTATTGTAGCTCCCTCCTACTTAATCCCATTGCACTTGCCTTGTGCCATCATGCAAGCAGTAATTTTATTCTATCTAGAATTAAAAGGCAAGGGAAGTTTCTCCTAATCCTGTCCAAATGCAAAAGATACTTCTCTTCTATTTGTCTATCAATTATTTGAGAGCAAAGATAGTAACTTATTAATTTGTGAATTCCTCAGTTTGGTTAGCATATTGCCTTACACATTTTATAGGTTTAATAAATACTTCTTCCATAAATTAATAAATGAATAAGTGGGTTTGAAGAAAGATTCCACATATTTCTTAACAGTTTTGTTTGGGGATGAAAACTTGAAGTCATAAATTAAGCAATTTCAAAGTTGTTCTAAAAAAGCTAAGGTCTAGAACCTGCACCTAATCTACCTAAAGAAAAATGAATGCAATTGAAAAATAATAAATGATAAAACAAGGACTTTAATTTTCTTTTTAGATTGTCTTGTTGCAACTTGACCATTATAGGCAAATAAACAATTACTGTCAGCCTTGGTAAGGTGTAAATGCTAACTAAATATAGCAATTTGAATGAGATTGCACTACATAAATAGTATTGATTTTTTTTGTTTGCATTAGAGTAAATCACCATTAGAAAATAGCCTTCCAAGTCAATGGTTCTAATTTAAAACCTAATTATTTTAATTATTCCCCAAAGCAATCACATTTTATTCTATTCATATATCCCAGGAAATTGTACTGAGCTTACATATACACACATTGCGCTAGAATCCCAGTTAAAGTTTGCAGCTCATCACTCTTTATTTGTATGAACCCTACTCAGGTCAAAATCCATCTTTTTTTAATCTTTTTTTATCTTTTTTTTTTTTGAGATGGGCTCTCACTCTGTCACCCAGGCTGGAGTCAGTGGTGTGATCACAGCTCTCTGCAATCTCCTCCTCCCAGGCCCAAGCAATCCTCCCACCTTAGGCTCCTGAGTAGCTGGGACCACAGGTGCTTGACACCACCCCCAGCTAATTTTTTGTATCTTTGGTAGAGAAGGAGTTTTGCCATGTTGCCCAGGCTGATCTTGAACTATTGAGCTCAAAGGATCCACCTGCTTTGACCTCCCAAAGTGCTGGGATTACAGGCATGAGCCACTGTACCTGTCAGAAACCATCTTCTTATGGAAGCACCCCTCTTCACCCCTACTTATGTATTCTTGTGGAGCACTTCCTGTCACTACCACAGATTGGACCCAACATCAACGTTTGCATCATCCTTTATTTCATGGTAATTAATTCCTGGTTCAGAGTCAAGGTAAGGTAATGTGAAGGTGACAAGGCCTACAAAGCTTTTCATGTATATTGGGGGTCCTACCTTGAGTTCAGACTGGGTCAGATATGTTTGAGCAGGTGGTTGAGTGTATTAGTCTGTTCTCATGCTGCTAATAAACACATACCCAAGACTGGGTAATTTATAAAGGAAAGAGGTTTAATTGACTCACAGTTCCACATAATTGGGGAGGCCTCACAAACATGGTGGAGGGTGAATGATGAGCAAAGTCACGTCTTACATGGTGACAGGAAAGAAAGTTTGTACAAGGGAAATCCCATTTATAAAACCATCAGATCTGTTGAGATTTATTCACTACCATGAGAACAGTTTGGGGGAAATCACCCCCATGATTCAATTATCTTCACCTGGCCCTGTTCTTGACATGTGTGGATTATTACAATTCAAGATGAAATTTGGGTCAGGAAACACCCAAACCACATCATTCTGCCCCCGGACCCTCCCAAGTCTCATGTCACTTTCACATTTCAAAAGACAATCATGCCTTCCCAACTGTCCCCAAAGTCTTAACTCATTACAGCATTAACCCAAAAGTCCCAGTCCAAAGTCTCATCTGAGACCAGGAAAGTTTCTTCCACCTATGAGCCTGTAAAATCAAAACCAAGTTAGTTCCTTCCTAGATATAATGAGGGTACTGTCATTGGGCAAATACACCTGTTCCAAATGGAAGAAACTGGTCAAAACGAAGGAGCTACAGGCCCCATCCAAGTTTGAAATCCAGGGGAGCAGTCAAATCTTAAAGCTCCAAAATTATCTTCTTTGACTCCATGTCTCACATCCACGTCACACAGATGCAAGAGGTGGGTTCCCATGGTCTTGGGCAGCTCCATTCTGTGGCTTTGCAGGGTACAGCCTCCCTTCTGGTTGCTTTCATGGGCTGGCATTGGGTGTCTGCCATTTTTCCAGGTGCACGGTGCAAGCTATTGGTGGACCTACCACTCTGGAGTCTGCGGGATGGTGGGCTTCTTCTCACAGCTCCACTAGGCAGTGCCCAAGTAGGGACTCTGTCTGGGGGACCCCACCCCACATTGCTCTTTCACACAGCCCTAGCAGAGGTTCTCCATGAGGACCCTACCCCTACAGCAAACTTCTGCCTGTACATCCAGATGCTTCCATACCTCTTCTAAAACTAGGCAGAGGTTTCCAAACCTCAATTCTTAACTTCTGTGCACCCACAAGCTCAACACCACATGGAAGCTGCCAAGGCTTGGGGCTTCCACCCTCTGAAGCCACAGCCTGAGCTGTACCTTGTCCTCTTTTAGCCACAGCTGGAGTGGCTGGGACACAGAGCACCAAGTCCCTAGGCTGCACAGAGCAGGGAGGCCATGGGCCCAGCCCATGAAACCATTTTTTCCTCCTAGGCCTCTAGGCCTGTGATGGGAGGGGCTGCTGCAAATCTCTCTGTGATGCCCTGGAGACATTTTCTGCATTTTCTTAGTGATTAACATTTTTTGCCTCATTATTTACGCAAATTTCTGCAGCAGGCTTGAATTTCTCCTCAGAAAATGGGTTTTTCTTTTCTATTGCATCATCAGGCTGCAAATTTTCCAAAGTTTTATGCTCTGCTTCCCTTTTAAGCATAAGTTCTGATTCCAAACCATATCTTTGTGAATACAGAAAACTGAATGCTTTTAAGAGCACCCAAGTCACCTCTTGAATGCCTTGCTGTTTAAAAATTTCTTCCACAAGATGCCTAAATAATCTTTCTCAAGCTCAAAGTTCCACAGATCTCTATGGCAGGAGCAAAATGCTGCCAGTCTTTTTGCTAAAGCATGACAAGAGTTACCTTTGCCCTTAGCTCCATCTGAGACCACCTCAACCTGGACTTTATTTTCCATATCACTATCAGCATTTTGGTCAAAACCATTCAACAAATCTCTAGGAAATTCCAAACTTTCCCATATTTTCCTGTCTTACGAGCCCTCTGAGTCTCTAGGAAGCTCCAAACTTTTCCACATTTTCCTGTCTTCTGAGTCCTCCAAACTGTTCCAACTTCTGCCTGCTACCCAGTTCCATAGTCACCTCTACATTTTTGGGGTATCTTTACAACAGAATCCCAGTAGTGAGCTCATACTCTTTGGAAGTATGTGAGCAAAGAGACTCAATCTCATCAATGATGTTGAGCTAATCCTTTGGCCAGATGGAAGACTGGTGTATGAAAGTAAAAGTGGCTAACATTATATGATTCCAGAGAGAACAAATAAGGTTAGATGGATGAAACCTACAAATAAATCGATTTTAGCTCATTAGAAAGAGCTTATTGTCAACAAAGCAGGCAGCCACATGAGTTGGCCAAAGAGCCCTTTATCACCAGGCATGTTCAAGCAGAGCTTAACTGACTATGTAACAAGGTTGTTTTGTTCTGGATAAAATTAGAAAAATACCAGTGTGTGAGAGAGAGACTGTTTAAGTAGGTTCTTAACAGCAAAACCCTCTCATCAAGTGAACTGATGTATAAAATTTTAGTGATGATGATATACATGCTATTAGTCATAGCAGAAAAAATGTATATAGCACTCGCTATATGCCATTCATTGTTCTAAGCACTTGAAATGTACTAACTCATTTAATTCTCACATCATTGTGAGGTAAGTAGTGTGATTATTATTCCCATTTTATAAATGAGGACCTTGGACACAGACAGCTTAAGTAACATGCCCTGGCTTTGAGAGCTAATAACCAGGTCATAACAGTGAGCCTAACTCTACTCTCCATTCTCTGAACTGCCTGCAATATCACCTAAAGTAAGACTGGGGAACTCACAGACTCGTTCATTTAACCTTGACAACCTTGAGGTATCCAAAAATCCAACTCACCTTGGAGCATACC